>NW_025999825.1:0-600000 GCF_019419815.1 Pyrus x bretschneideri | reverse complement strand
GTCTCCTAGCCGTCCTATCTTGTCTCCTACCTTGTCCAAGCCGTCCTACCTTGTCCAAGCTACACACATATATCCTTTAAGTGTTTCATGTATAGAATTTCTGGTACAAAACCTCTTGTTTTCAACTAAGTTCTAAACCCTTCCTAGCCCTATAAATAAGGCAGCTGCAAGCATCACAAATTCATTCAGAAATTTCACAAACCCTTCACATCACTTATTCATCATCAAAATTCGTCCATTCTATTCCAGCCGCATCCATTGACCCCAAAACACCATTCTTCAACCTAGAGATACAATCAGCCATTCCACCACTTCCCAACCATCAAACACTCATCCACACCCATCCTACATCCCTTGCCGTGTTTCTAAACATCCCACAAACCGTTCTACATCATCAAAACGTCCCAGAATTCATCCCCATCCAATTTGCCGCAAGCAAGAGGAAGGAGACAGATGCGCAAAATTGTTTGGTTCTTCATTCTGAGTTGTTGAACGATTTTAGGTGTATTCTCTCTTATATTTCAATGTCTAATTCATGTAATCTCTGTTTTGCTCTGAGTATGATTGGCTAAATTCGTTTTTGGCTAAGGGTGTATTCGAAACCATCGATATATATGTGAAATAAGTTGATTACTCTAGTTATCGTTGCATAAGTCATGAATACAATCTGTTTAACTATGTGATTTAGAACTTATTCTTGTATGTTGATTGAGAGTGCACACTTAATTTGCATGCTTGAATCTGGTGCTAGGATATGAATTTGTTTCACCTAATCGTTATGAGTTTATATCCACAAGTAGTGAAGGTCACTAGTCATGATCGTGTTGAGTAGATTCCTGGCGAAAGTATCATGCTTTTCATAGTTACAATTGCCTTGTTGATGCTTATGGTTTCCAATGAACGTAATGATTCTAACTTGTATCTTTATCATGCTGTTCATATAGAGAACTTGTTAGGAATAATTTGGTTGCAATGCATATTCATTCAATTCAATGATCTTAGGGAAATCTGAAGGTTAATTTAAGCGGACCTAATTAACTTGGAGTGTCGAGGTTCATAACTTGTCGAATCGATAACTGGAAGTTGATTTAAGTTGCATATATTTCATGTGTGGAGAAGAATCCCTTAGCCATTCCATTATCCATTGGTTTACATCAATTTGCTTTACAATCTGTCCATTTAATTGAATTTCGTCCAAACACAAATCCCCCCATATTTTGTTAAGTCTTAGGCTTAGAATCTGTCTTATCTTGTGTTTTGAAGCATTTTGAGTCATAAGAAGGTCCAATTTCGCCCAAATCTGCCTAGTTTAGTTTCTGTTTGTTTTTAGTCTAAATTCGTCCAAAAAAAAATCCCTCTTTTACTTTCTTGTCTTAGAGTGTTTTAATTCTGTTTAGTTTGTGTTTTTAAGTGTTTTGAGTCAAGCCCAAACCTAATTTTCGTCCAAAGTTGAGTTTAGTGTCAAAACTGCCCAGTTTGTGTTTTTAGGCAGTTTTGAGAGTTTTTAGCTTGTTTTGAGTCTTGTGAATCTGTTTTGAGTCCCTTGAGTCTTTTCAAACGTTTTTAAGTTTATTTTTGTGTTTCTAAGTCAGTTTAGAGGTTTTAGCACCCCTAGTTAATCCCCGGTTAGAACGATCCCTACTTACTTCATTACTACAATTGTCACAAATAGGGTTTAATTTGTGTGTCAAGTAATTTTCACAACAAATTTTGGCGTCGTTGCCGGGGATTAGCAAAGTTGCTAATCCCTTGTCTTGAGTCTTGTTTAATTTGTTTAGTTTCTGTTTTGTTTTATATTTTTGCACCGTGTGTGTGTGTTTGTTTTTGTGCCGTGTATAGGCCCATTGTTTTCTTACTTGTGCCGAGTCTTTTAAGTGTGTTACTTATCTTGTTTGCTCTTGTGTGCAGGTACTAGTTTATGACTCGTAGCTCACAACCTGTTCGTGAGAATATCTTCGACTTTAACGACGATTTTGAGAGGACTTTGAGGAGGGAAAGGAAACTACAAGCATCTAATCCTTCTAGTTCCGAACCTGAAATCGAAGAGCAAGAAGTGGAGGTTGAAGAAGAGCCCACGGCAAGGTGTGAAGAAGAAGTACCAACCATGGCAGTAGACAACGGAACCGTCAAGGAGCTTTCCGCCTCGGGTTTGGACAATGCAGCCCCTCTTTGCATCCAATACCCTAGGGCAGCCCCTGAGAAGACCGATGAATTTGAATTGAAGTCCAGTTTGCTACATCATATACCCAAGTTCCATAGGTTATCAATGGAGGACCTAATAAGCATTTGAAGGAGTTTGAAGTCGTATGCTCAAGTATGACACCGGTGAATGTGGATAGCAACATATTGAAGATGAAGGCTTTTCCTTTTTCTTTGTTGGAAAAGGCCAAGGATTGGTTGTACGAGTTGGCTCCTGGCACTGTCACATCATGGGAAAGTATGAAGCGAGCTTTCTTAGAGAAGTTCTTTCCAACATCACGAATCATTCTTCTTCGCAAGAAGATTAGTGGAATTCAGCAAAACCAAGGTGAATCTTTCCCAACTTATTATGAACGTTTTAAAACCCTTGTTGCTTCATGTCCACAGCACCAATTGAAGGAGGAGCTTCTTCTTCAATATTTCTATGAAGGGCTCTTACCAATTGAACGTCAAATGTTGGATGCATCCGCGGGAGGAGCTCTAGTGGATAAGACACCCATGGATGCCAAAATTCTCATTGCTAATCGCGCACTCAACGCACAACAATATGAAGGAGTTGGGCAAAGAGATGCCCCACGGCCACATCATGTCAATGAGGTAAGTTCTATTTCTGAGTTACAATCCCAAATGGCTAACCTTACGTCCATGTTGTCACAGTTTGTTGAAGGCCCCAAACCGCAAGGAACTACAATGTGTGGTGTATGTTCCATTCAAGGACACCAATCTGATCAATTGATAAGTCACATTTTGCATACATTTATATCTTCCTTATGTGGCATTTTTGTGATTGTTTTGGATTAAACTAGTTGCATTTTACATTATTTGGTGTTAGTGTGCAGCCAAGGGTGAATTTGGATCAATGAGAAAGCAAATGAAGCAAAAACATTCCAGAAAAGATGTGAAGTGTTAAGAAATGCAATTCGGCCATATTGGGTGATTCTAAACAAGGCAAAATCAGTGAAGTTAGCTATGTGATTCCAACGCCAAAAACATGCATCCACATGCATGTCACAACCTTGGCCGTGTGTTCCCATATCATTCCTTCATTTTATGCAATTCTAGCACCAAATCAGATATGCCACAACCTAGCCGTGCATTCCACTACTTGTTCATCTCTCTTTTGCGCCAAAAACACCCATTTCCATTACTTAAACATTCAGCCATATTTCCACCAACAAACACAATCATGTCATGCAAATCCCATGTGGTTCCAAGTCAGATTATCCACTTCCATTACTTAATCAAATCAGCCACACCTTCATATGCATGATTCACATCCATTCCGTGCACTCCATTACATGTCTACACTTCATCTTTGCAGAAATTCACATGCATTGTGATTAAACAAGTAACTCCTTGCAGCCATCATTTCAGAAATCCAACTCATCTCCTTGTTCAAACCGTGTGTTCTCTTCCCCCTTCCAGATTTGTATAAACAATTTCTGGTGGTTTAATTCACTTTTGCAGACTCCACCCACTTGTTGCAGCAAGAACACATGCATCCTTGATTAAATAAACCACACACCTGCAACTCTTGTCCATCCCATGTGTCCACTACCTCAGAAAACCATCATTCCATCTGACTTGTGCAAGAGATCCAATCTGAATGTTGGAACAAGATTCATTCCTATTAAACTAAGCATACTTCACACATAAGGCAGTTCCGCAAGTTCTTCTTCATTTTCAGTCCATTCCACACCAAAAACCTCTCCCATTTTCACTCCATTCTCTGTCCATTTCTGTCCCAAGGGCAGAAACCATTCAACCAAACCATTCAACCTTCATCCGCACCACTTTTGGAGAAGGAGCACGAAGGGACTCTTCAAGGACTTCAACATCAGATTTGCTTCAAGGGTTCATTCTTATCAATTCTATGTTCATTCATGTTTTATAGTTCTATGTCAAATCGTTTGTAAACATGAAGTGTAACTAATCTTCCTCTAGGGATTCGATGTAACCTTGCAAAGTTTGCCATGTAATTAAGTTAGAATGCTCATTTTGTCTATCTAGTTCTTGCTTCATTCTCTGTTATAATTGTGAATTTGTGAGTTGATTTGTATGCTTGATCTCCATTTGAGTTAACCACAAGTTATTTAGCCAAGATTAAAACATACATCATGTCTAATATTGGTGGATTTGTGAATGAATGAAGGGAAAGCTTGGCAAACATCCTGCCAAGTGTTCCCTTTGGTTTAGTGAACGTTTCTTGTGCATTACATACTCTAGATTATGAACCAAAGTTGCACATCACAATTAGGTTCAAGATTAGAGACATTTGATCAAATCCACACATCATATGGTTGATCATATCCAAGTGAAACAAACTCAAGAAATAGGTAGATGAATGAGTATAAACTAACTTAACAAACATGGACTTAGTTGAGCAATGGTGAAATCGAATCCCTAGCTTCATTTCCATTGATACTATCCCAATATATTAGTTGTTGATTCATTGGTTTGTGTTTATTTCATTTTCTTATGCTTTCAAGATTCAATAACAAATCTGCCTATTTAGACTAGTTTGATTCAATTCTTAACATGCCTAGTTTGATTAGTTTGATTCATTTCTTAGAGTTCTAGCAAAACAAGTAATTACATAGGTCCAATTAGTCCCTGTGGATTCGACACCCTTGCTTGTGCCATTATACTAAATATATTCTAGCATTAGGAAGGAAATATACATCACCAAAAATGCCCTGAATTAATTGAAAATGGAGGGTGGGAATCTGCCCATGCCGTGGGTTATGGGAATCCAAACCAACCAAGGGGTGATCCTTTCTCTAACACATACAATCCGGGATGGCGTGACCACCCCAATTTCAGATGGAGGGATGCACAACAACCTGCCCAACAAAGTGGATTCCGACAACCCCCGGGTTTCTTCCCGAGGCCAATGGCACCACAACCACCTCCTCAAGCACAATCATCCCAAACCAACTCAAGTATGTCCATGAATGATGATAAAACGTATCAATTATTAACCACAATGGCGCAGGGAATGCAGAATCAAGCAAATGGGCCAAATGGCCGAATTTTTGGGACAATTTCGTGAGAGTGGTAAGTTACCAAGCACTACGGAGATCAATCCAAAGGGTGGTTTTGAATTTGCAAAAGCCATCATTTTACGAAGTGGAAAAGAAGTGGGAAGCAAAGCACATGCATCTGCCCCAAACAAGGAAGATGAGAAGTTACAATTGGAAGAAGAGGAGCAATCCCACCCCACGGCAAAGATGGCACCAACCATGCCGCAGCAATCTACACCTTCCAAACCGTCCACCTCAGGTAATGTTGTTCCAAATGTTGTGATTTCAAACACTAATCTGCCCAATGTTCCTTTTCCTCGCAGATTTGCACAATCAAAGAAGGAAGAAGGCGAAAAGGACATTTTGGAGACCTTTCGCAAAGTTCAAGTAAACATTCCTTTACTTGATGCTATTAAGCAAGTGCCCAGGTATGCAAAGTTTTTAAAAGAGTTATGCACAACTAGGAAAAGAATTTCAAACAAAGAAGTTGTGAAAGTAAGTGAAAATGTGTCCGCGGTCTTGCAACGCAAGTTACCTCCTAAGTGTAAGGATCCAGGGAGTTTTACTATCCCATGCATAATTGGAAACACTAGATTTGAACAATGCATGTTAGAATTAGGTGCATCCATCAATGTAATGCCATATTCCATTTATGCATCAATGAACCTTGGTGAGTTAAAACAAGATGGCGTTATAATTCAATTGGCCGATCGTTCTAACGCTTATCCCAAGGGAGTCCTTGAGGATGTTTTAGTGCAGGTCAATCACCTTATTTTCCCCGCAGATTTCTATGTTTTAGACATGGAGGATTCAAGCTATGCTCCATCATTGCCAATCTTGCTAGGCCGTCCCTTCATGAAAACAGCAAGAACAAAGATTGATGTGTATACGGGAACATTGACCATGGAGTTTGATGGGGACATTATTCATTTTAATCTTTCTGAAACCATTAAACATCCAATTGAGGACCATTCTTGTTTTGCTATTGACATTGTTGATTCGTTGGCACAGGTGCATTTGGATCAAATGAACGAAGATGCACTTGAGGTAGCCTTAGTCCACGGCATAGGAACAAGAAATAAGTGTGAGGGAGTCTTGGCAACCCACGGCATGCAATCTGACCATATTGCCGTGCCCCCTTGTGATGAAGTACTTGAAATGGTCGCTGCCCTCGAGTCATTGCCCTCCCACTCTGGTAAGTCTCCAATCTCACTTTTAGATTCGGTTTTGACTAACAAGTTACTTCCATCAACTGTGCAGCCACCTATACTTGAGTTAAAGCCATTACCTAGTCACTTGAAGTATGTGTTCTTGGGCCAAGATCAAACGCTACCCGTCATCATTTCAAGCTCACTCACGGCTCAAGAAGAAGACAAGTTGATAAGGGTGTTAAAAGAGTACAAATCTGCCATTGGATGGACTTTGGCGGATATCAAAGGCATTAGTCCCACCACGTGCATGCATCGCATCCTTTTGGAGGAGGAAGCCAAGCCATCTCGTGAAGCTCAACGTCGCCTTAATCCACCTATGTTGGAAGTAGTGAAAAAGGAGGTTATAAAATTACTTGATTGTGGTGTTATATATCCTATTTCTGATAGTCGTTGGGTGTCACCTGTGCAGGTTGTTCCAAAGAAGTCTGGCGTCACAGTGGTGAAGAATGAAGAACAAGAGCTTGTCCCCACTCGTGTTGTGACTGGTTGGCGTGTTTGCATTGATTACAGGAAGTTAAATGCCATGACAAGGAAGGATCACTTTCCATTACCATTCCTCGACCAAATGTTGGAAAGGTTAGCCGGTTATGAATTTTATTGCTTTCTTGATGGATATTCCGGATATAACCAGATTGTGATTGCTCCGGAGGACCAAGAGAAGACAACATTTACGTGCCCCTTTGGCACTTTTGCATATAGACGCATGCCATTTGGCTTGTGCAATGCTCCGGCGACGTTTCAACGATGCATGGTGAGTATATTCTCTGATTATGTGGAGAAGATTATTGAGATATTCATGGATGATTTTAGCGTGTTTGGCAATTCATTTGATCATTGCTTGAATAATCTGACTTTAATCTTGAAACGTTGTGTTGAAACGAATCTTGTACTTAATTGGGAAAAATGCCACTTCATGGTTAAGCAAGGTATTGTTCTAGGCCATATCATTTCTGAAAAAGGCATTGAAGTAGATAAATCTAAGGTAGACCTTGTTCGCCACTTACCCTCTCCAACTTTGGTTAGAGAGGTTCGTTCGTTTCTTGGCCACGCAGGTTTTTATAGGCGTTTCATTAAGGATTTCTCCAAGATTGCACAGCCACTATGCCGGTTGCTTCAAAAAGAGGTGATTTTCGAGTTTGATGAAGCATGCTCCACGGCATTCAAGCACTTGAAGGAAGCTCTCACTTCGGCTCCTATTATCACACCTCCAGATTGGAGCCTTCCATTCGAGTTAATGTGTGATGCGTCGGACTATGCCATTGGTGCTGTTTTGGGACAGCGAAAGAACAAGCAACCCCACGTTATCTATTATGCTTCTAGGACACTAAATGATGCTCAATTAAATTATTCAACCACTGAGAAAGAATTACTTGTTGTGGTTTTTGCATTAGATAAGTTTCGATCTTACTTACTTGGTACTAAAGTTGTTATTTTTACTGATCATGCAGCTCTCAAATATTTGCTCACGAAAAAGGAGGCCAAGCCTAGATTGATTCGATGGATGTTGCTTCTACAAGAGTTTGACATTGAGATTCGGGATAAGAAGGGCGTGGAGAATGTGGTGGCTGACCACCTAAGCCGAATGGTGCATGAGGAAGCAATGCCAATTTCTGAAACCTTTCTCGATGAACAATTAATGTCTATCCAGGTAAGTGAGCCTTGGTACGCAGATTTGGTGAACTTTTTGGTGTCTAAACATACCCCTAGCACACTTAATAGGAATCAATGTGATAAGCTTAGAAAGGATGCTAGGTTTTATGTTTGGGATGACCCATACCTTTGGAAATTTTGTCCCGATCAGATTGTCCGACGTTGTGTGAATGAATCTGAGTTTCAATCTATTTTAACATTTTGTCATTCATATGCATGTGGGGGACATTTTGGCACCCAACGCACTGCCCTTAAAGTCTTAGAATGTGGGTTTTATTGGCCAACCATCTTTAGGGATGCTAGGACGTTTTGCCTTACATGTGATCGGTGTCAAAGAATGGGTAATATAAGTGCTAAGGATCAAATGCCACAAACCCCTATACTTTCTGTTGAAATATTTGATGTATGGGGCATTGATTTTATGGGTCCTTTTCCTTCATCACATGGTTTTCTCTATATCTTGTTGGCGGTGGATTATGTTTCCAAATGGGTGGAAGCAAAAGCCACCCGTACTAACGATTCCAAGGTAGTTGCAGATTTTGTGAAGTCTAACATTTTTGCTAGGTTCGGAATGCCTCGAGTTCTTATAAGTGATGGAGGCTCACATTTCTGTAATCGTACAATTGAGGCCTTGCTCAAGAAGTACAACGTTACACATAGGGTGTCCACACCCTATCATCCTCAAACAAGCGGGCAAGCCGAGGTGTCGAATCGGGACATAAAACAGATTCTTGAGAAGACAGTGGGTCCAACAAGAAAAGATTGGAGCTTAAGGCTAGAAGATGCATTGTGGGCTTATAGGACCGCCTACAAAACACCCATAGGAATGTCCCCCTTTCGGCTTGTTTATGGCAAGCCATGTCACTTACCTGTGGAGTTGGAGCACAAGGCTCATTGGGCCGTGAGGAAGTTCAACATGGATGTGGATGCAGCGGGGATCCATCGTAAGCTTCAATTGAATGAACTTGAGGAGATACGGAATGAAGCTTATGAGAATGCTCGCCTTTACAAGGAAAAGACGAAGGCCTTTCATGATAAGATGATTCGCACCAAGTCCTTCTCTGTTGGACAGAAAGTGTTGTTGTTTAATTCTCGTCTTCGTCTATTTCCGGGTAAGTTACGTTCCTATTGGATTGGACCCTTTGTTATTACTAACGTTTTTCCTCATGGTGCAGTCCAAGTTCGTAGCTTCAAAACAGGTCAAGAGTTCAAAGTGAATGGGCACAGATTGAAGCCTTACTACGAGGGCTTTGTAGAACATGATGTTGAGAAGACAACCCACTATGCCGTGGGTTTCCATGAAGGTTGATCACCGTGGCAACGTCCGGCTGCAAGACGTAAAAGAAAGCGCTATTTGGGAGGCAACCCATGCAATTCAACAAAGGAAGCTCTCGGACTCACTCCAATTCCAGATTTGCGTTCCTAAACCCTTCCCTTTGTTGTTTATTTAGAATCTGCCTATTTAGTTGTTTTACTTGCTGTTTGTGCGTTTCTTTGTGTTTTGTGTGATTTTATGCTTGAAACATTGAGGACAATGTTTGATTGAAGTGTGGGGGGGGTAACTAAGTGTTTTTGATGCAAATTCGTGGGATTTTGTCAACCATTACTTATAGACTTGTTCCTTGCTGTTTTAAGGTGGTTTTAAGCTGTTTTGGTGCTTTTTAGTGTGTTTTAACTTAAAAATCCGAAAATCACATAAAAATTTGAAAAATTGTTTTGAAAATACCAAAAAGAGTTGTTTTTGAGTCATTTTGTGTCTTAGGGTACCTTCCAACACAATGATGAGGATTTGGTTTTTAATTGCATAACTGTTGAAGTAAGTACAAACATGGATGAAAGTTTGATATGCTCTTTGGTTTATGCTTAGTTGTAATTATAGTTCATGAATTCACTTGTAATCAAAAGAAAAATTAGTTTTTGTAACATGCTTGAAGGAAGAAACTCAAACTAACGCTACAACCCTGAGAGACTTGAGCTTTTAACGATTCTTTGGAGAGTTAATAATCTGTGCATTTGTTGTCTTCTAAAGTCGTTGCATGATCTCATTATTCTTTGCTTGGTTACTACTTAGAAGGCGTTTCATCATTTAGTTCCAAATACTAGAACTCATGCCCGTTTCATTCAAAGCATAAAATTGATTAGCATAACACATAACAAGATGAAGTTGTTTGTGAACCAAGAGCCAAATAGCTGTACCCCATGTTTTGTAGGTTTAAGCCCCATTGAGCCTTGTTCAGCCTTTTCTTTGTTAACCCACATTACCCTCACCTAGCCTAGATTAGGACTATCCATACCCTCGTTCTTAAAGTATAGTAAGCATGATTCAAATGGAATTCCTTTATGGCAGAAACCAAGTGTGGGGGAAGTTTTTATTTTGAGAATTATGTGCCATAAGCACGGGTAGAAAGAAAAGAAAAGAAAAATTCGTGAAAAAAAAAAAAAAAGTATGAAAAGAGTTGAACAACATGAGAAAAAGAGTTCCAAGGTGTTGTTTGTTGAAGAAAGGGTCCAAAAAGTTGAATAATGCCCCAAGAAGTTGTTTAAAGTCTTCCCCTTGTGTTTTTAAGTTAATTTCTGCAAACTAAGTGAATTCTAAGTCTTAATTTCATTACTTTGCTTACTAATGCTTGAAGAACGTTTGTTTTCCCTATCCTTTCTTTGTTAACCAGTACCCCAAGCCCCGTTGCAACCCTTAAACTTCTATCTTGAGTGTTATGTGTTTCAATTTGTTGAGTTTGAATTTGGTATGAGCATATGGTGTCACTGGTTCTCGCATCTAAGTAGTAGCATTCCATTCATGAGATCATATCTAAACATGCCTATTAACTCCGGAAATTGCGTTCTTTGTGATACATATATGTGAGCATTCGTTTTTATATCTACATCAATTCTCTCACATATAACTAGTATAGGGTGTGTAGTTAGAAAATCTGAGTGAAAATAGAGTGCAAATCTATTAAGGATTGAGGGAATTCTCTAAGGCATGTTACTACATTCAAAACATTGTTTTAATTGGTTAATTGTGAACTAGTAAGTAGTGACTATGATTAAGCATGTGCTTAAATGTTAAATTGACTCAAATCTGTGGGAATGATAATCTTTAACATGTCATGTGCATTGGAAATCCCTCTGACAAACGTTGGAAGGTTTAGATTATGTTTGTTTGTTTTGTCTTATTTTATTTCTTTGTTTTGCTCGAGGACTAGCAAAAGCTAAGTGTGGGGGAATTTGATAGGAGCATTTTATGCGACTTAATTGGCTTGTTCTCATGCATTTATGTTGTTTTTCCTTAGTTAGTTTAGTGTTTAAAGTCATTTTTCGTGCAATTTCAGGTTTTAGTGCCAAAGTTGGATAGTGCAAGCATGGAGGCATGAGGATGGACGAATTTGAAGGCTTGAATTCAGTTAGGGAGCTGCAAGAAACCTTATTTCTAGAAGGCTTTATCTATTCACACATGGTGCCTAATTTCTGTATTGGAAGAACAAGCCGTCCTAGCTTGTCACTAGCCGTCCTACTGATGCGAGATTTATACGCACACAAATTAAACCCTCTTTTTATCAATTGTAGTGAAGAATGTAAGTAGGGATCGTTCTGGACCGGGGATTAGGAGGGATTGTTAATCACTTGGAATTGACTCAAAAACGTAGAAACACAATATAAAACACTTTACTAGACTCAAAGAATGGAAAATTAAACTTTAAAACACCAAAACAAACCAAAAGACTCAAAACAGCCCAAAAACACTCAAAACTGCCTTAAAAACACAATCTGGGCAGTTTTGAACACTAGACACAACTTTGGACGAAAATTGGTTTTAACTTGACCTAAGACACTTAAAAACACAAACTAAAGTGATTTCTAACTATTATGACTCAACAAAGTAAAGGGGGATTTTGATTTTGACGAATTTGAAAACAAAACTTAAAACTTTGTAAAACGAACAGTGATAGGAGCATATTCATGCGACTTAATTAGCTTGTTCTCGTGCATTTATGTTGTGTTTATTTAGCTATTTTATTGTTTAAAGCCACTTTTGTGTATTTTCAGAGTATAAGGCCAAAATGTGCAAGAAGATGCAAATTGGAGTCTTTTGGAGCGAAAGAGGAATGAATGAGTTGAAGATTTGAAGAAACGACGAATTCCTACGCCAACGATGAATTCTTACCAAAACGAGGAATCCTACTCAAACAAGGTTTCCTATTTTAGGAAAGTTGACCCTAAGTTTCCCGTTTTGGTAACCTTTCCTAATCTTAAACGTCCGCATTTTCTAGCCACTTTGAAATCCTTGTAGGCGCTTTAGGACACAAAACGAAGGCCATAGGGACCTTAACACCCAATGCCGTGGGCTTTAGCCCAAGCCCCTTTCCTTGCCGTGCAAGGGGGGGTATTTCTGGCCCATTTCATGCACTAAACCCTAATTCTAAACCCTAGCCTTACTCCTTGCAGCCGCACCTCTCCTTCCATATTCATTCAGCCACTTATTCCCATTCCTTCCCATAATCTATTCAACCTAATTCACATTCCCAAGCCGTGGACTTCCATTCCCCTCTCATTCATTCACAAATTCACTTCCCATTCATTCTTAAAACCGTATCATCCTATCACCCTAATCCCTTGCAGCCGCACCTTATTTCAGCCACATTCACCCTAATGACCTTGCAGCCGCACCCTTTAATTCACTTTAGCCATTGATTCATGCATCATTTCATCCCATTCATTCACCCAAAAATCTGCCCATTAATCTCATCCAATCCGCAGCCTCCATTCCCTTCCCCTTTAATCTGTAACCATCCATTCATACTAATCAGCCACTTTCACACCAAAAACTACCCTAGCCGTCACCCTTCACGATTCTACACATTCACTTCCATACACTCATCAGCCGCACTCCATTCTCTCCCAATTTTCTCCCATTGCCGCAGCCACCTTTCCATATCCCCCTTCCATTCCAGCCATCTCCACCACTTTCCACCACCATACAAGCCGTCCCACACCATTTACCAACCTTGCCGCACCACCCAACCTCCCTAAATCCATCCCTAACCCAGAAATTCACCCAAAAACCACCTAAAAACCAATCTGCCGCAAAAGGAGAAGAGGAAAGAGGAGCTTCGACGCGCACCACTTCACGTGGATTCGTTGGGCGTTCTAGGTGTAATCATTCCTTTGTGCTTTATGTTTAAATTCAATTGTACTTCTCTTTTTGTGACCATGAGAGGCTAAATCCCCCTAGTTAGCTAGGGGGTGATTCGAAACCATGTTTATGCTTGCAATATGAATTGATTACTTTTGGTTGGAATTTCATGAATGATTGATTCAATTCGTTTAACTGTGTAATTGATAACTTGTTTGTGTATGTGTATTGAGAGTGCACGCTTAATGTTCATGCATGAATTTGACGCTAGAATATAAGTGAGTTTCACCTAATAGTTATGAACTTATATTCACAAGTAGTGGAGGTTGCTTATAAACAATCGCGTTAAATGAATTCTTGGCACTAGTTTCATGCTCATCATAGTAACGAATGCCTCGTCAACACTTATAGTTTTCATGATGTTTAATGATCTTTGATTGTATCTTTATTGTGCTTTTCATGTAAAGGACTTTTGGAGAATGTTTTGAATTGCGTTGCGCTAACCCATCCAATTCATTAACTTAAGGAGAACTTGACGGTTAATTTAAGCGGACCTAATTAACCCGGAGTGTTGAGTTTCATAATTTATCGAAAGACCAACTGAAAATCAAAGTGTATGCAAGTGTGACATGTGTGGAGAAGAACCTTCTAGCTAGCATTCATTCCATCTTTCATCCATTTCATTACAATCTGCCTTAATTTTACAATCTGTGCATTTTAATTAATTTCGTCAAAAACTCAATCCCCCCTTACTTTTGTGTCCAATTTAGTTAGAAAGTGTCTTAGTTTGTGTTTTTAAGCATTTTGATTCATTCTACTACCCGATTTCGTCCAAAGTTACCAAAGTGCTCAAAATTGCCCAGAAAGTGATTTTAAGGCAGTTTTGAGTGTTTTGGGGCTGTTTTGAGTCTTGTGATTTGTTTGAGTGTTTTTATTGTTAGTTTTGCATTCTTTGAGTCTAGTTTAGTGTTTCAAACTTTATTTTACGTTTTTGAGTCAGTTTCCAAGTGATTTTGCAATCCCTCCTAATCCCCGGTTAAGAACGATCCCTACTTATTTATATACTACAATTGTCACAAGAGGGTTTTAATTTGTGTGCTTACTTAGTTCGCATCAAACAGACTTTAAACGAATTTGGATTTAATGAATGGATGGGAAGCTAGCTAAGGGGTTCATCTCCACACATGTTATACTTGCACACAAAACGATTTCTAATTGCTTTTCAATAAACCATGAATTCTCAACGCCCCAGATTAACCGTGAATTGCACTAATTAACCCTCAGATTTTCCTAACGTTATTGAATTGGATGATTGCATACGACAACCCAAAACATTCCCCACAAGTCCCCTACATGATTGCATAATAGAGATACAAGCAAGAATCATTAAGTTCTATGAAAACCATAAGCATTGACGAAGCACTTGTTACTATGATTGCATGAAACTTATGCCAAGAATTTACTTAACGCGATTGAGATCATCAACCTTTACTACTTGTGAATATAATTCCATAACGATTAGGTGAAATTTCCTTATATCCTAGCATCCAATTTATGCATGATAATTAAGCGTGCACTCTCAACCAACACACACAAATCAATGTAATTCACATAGATAAGTAAATTGAATTCACAACTTATGAAACGCAATTAGAAGTAATCAAATCATATTGCAAGCATAAACATGTGTTTCGAATCCCCCCCTAGCCAAGGGGGGTTTAGTTCCTCATACGCACAAAACAAAGAGAATTGAAATTAAACATTGAATTCAAAGGAAAAGAAACACCTAGAAATTCCAGCGACGTGAACTTGAATTGCATGAACTTCCGAGCTTCCTTCTCCTCCTCCTTGGTGCGGCAAGGTTTTAGGGCCTTAGGTGTATGGATGTATGGTTATGGAGGGATGTAGTAGTGTTTAGGGGAAGGGGATGGTGCGGCAAAGGTCTAAAACTAGGGAGAAAGGTGTTTGGTGGCTGCGGCAAGTGTGTGGAGAAGTTTGGACGAATTTCTGGAGTGAATGAAGGTGTATGAGAGGTGGTGATCTGATCTAGGGGTTAATATGAGTATTTATAGGCACTTAAAACCCTAGGGTAATCAGATATGGACTTGAATAACCCAAATCCACTAGGAAATAGGCTTAGAAATCAGAAATAGAGAGGGATAATGCTTCCTAGGTGTGGCAGGTATGGGATAAGGTGATAAGGTTTCTAGAATGCCTTGCAAGGCAAGGGAAATCAGATTTCTAGAAGGGTTTGGGCGCCACCTTTGCAGGAGATAAGATAAGGTTCCTAAAATCATGCTTTAAGTGCCAAATTTGTAGGGAAAAAGGGATAAGGGTGCGGCAAAGCTTAGGGATAATGTTTAGGGCTTCTAGAAAGCCCTAAAACTAAGGGGAATTGGATAAAACCCACGGCAAGGATAGGATAGGGTGTCCTAAATGGATAAGGTGCCCTAAATGGATAAGGACTCCTCATTGTACTTGGAAACTTTGCCTATTAGGATTAGGAAACCTTGTCTTCATCATTCCTTCTTCATCTTGGACTCCTTTTCCTTCTTGGACTTGGAAAACTTCTTTGTTGCTTCTCTTGAAACCATTTGGATTTTGACTTTCCTTCTTCAAGTAGGAAACCTTGTTTGAGTAGGAAACATTATCTTCAAATCTTCAATTTCGTCCATCCTCTTGGCTCCAAGCATATGATGTCCATTCCAAGCTCTAATTTGCTCCAAAAGGCTCCAAAATGCATCCTTTTGCATACTTTGCCCTTAAAACCTGAAAATACATAAAACTAGCTTAAAAGACTACTTTAATAAGGAAAAACACTTTAAATGCACAAGAACAAGCTAAACTAAGGTGCATAAATATGCTCCTATCAAATTCCCCCACACTTAGCTTTTGCTAGTCCTCGAGCAAAACAAAATGAAACAAAGTAAGTAAACGAAGTAAAACGAGTAAAACACAACCTACACCTTCCAACAATCGCCTCAGGTATTTCCAATGCACATGACATGTTAAAAATCATCATTCCCACAGATTTTAGCCATCTTTACACTAAAGCATTTACTTAATCATAGTCACTACTCATTAGTTCACAAATAACCAATTTAAAACATGATTTGAATGTAGTAACATGCCTTAGAGAATTTCCTCAATTCCTTACTAGATATGCACTCAATTTTCACACAGATTTTCTGACTACACACCCTATACTAGTTATATGTGAGAAGATAGATGTAAATATGAAAACGAATGCTCACATATATGTTTGGCAAAGAAAGCACTTTTCGGAGTTAAATAGCATGTTTATCAATATGATCTCATGAATGGAATGCTACTACTTAGATGCGAGAACCAGTGACACCATATGCTCGTACCAATTTTAAACTCCACAAATTGAAACACATAACACTCAAGATTAAAGTCAAGGGTTGTAACGGGGCTTGGGGTATTGGCTAACAAAGAAAGGTAAAGGATAAAACAAACGTTCTTTAAAGCAATAGTAAGCAAGGTAATGAATTTGACACGTAAACTCTCTTCAAATGGCCGAAATCAATTAGTACACACAAGGGAAGATTCATGCAACATTTAGGGTCAAATTCACTCTTTTGGACCCTTCCTTCAACAACCAACACTTGTGAGTTCATTCTCACTTATTTTTCAACTCTTTTTCTTTCTTTTCAACACTTTTCTATTTTCTTTTGATTTTTCTACGAATTTCTCTTCTTTTCTTCTTTTTTTTTTCTTTTCTTTTTTTTTTTTTCGTGCCCTATCATCTTCCCCCACACTCGTTTTCTGCCATATATTGACCAAAGGAGTTCACCCTACGTCGTGCTTTACTATCCTTTAAGAACAAAGGTATGGAAAGTCCTAATCTAGGCTAGGTGAGGATAATGTGGCTAACAATGAAAATAGGCTAAATAAGGCTCAAAGGGGTTTAAACCTACAATACAAATGACAAGGGTGGATTCGGCTATTTGGCTATGGTGGTGACTACTACACAACTTCATCTTGTTATTTGTTATGCTAATCAATTTCATGCTTTGAATAAAATGGGTATGAGTTCTAGTATTTGGAACTATAGTGATGAAACGCCTTCTAAGTAGTAACCAAGCAACGAATAATGAGATCATGCAACGACTTTAGAAAACAAGAAGGTACAGATTTGAGCTCTCCAAATAAACGTTTAGGCTCAAGTCTCACAAGGTTGTAGCATTTGTTTGAGTTCCTTCCTTCAAGCATGTTACAAAAACTAATTTTTGTTTCTTTTTGATTACATGTGAAGTCATAAGTTATAACCACAACCAAGCATAAACAAAGAGTAAATCAAACTTTCATCCATGTTAATCATTCTCTTTAACAGTCATGCAATTACAAACCGAATCCTCATCATTGTGTTGGAAGGTACCCTAAGACACAAACAAACACACAAAAACAACTTACTCTTTTTGGGTTTTCAAAACAATTATTTTAATTTTTTTCTGGGATTTTCGGATTTTTAGAACAGCAAATACTAAAACACACCAAAACAGCCTAAAAACACCTAAAAATAGCAAGAAACAACATTTGAAATTATGGGTGACAAAACCCTACGAATTTGCATCAAAACACTTTGGTTACCCCCCCACACTTAAATCAAACATTGTCCTCCATGTTTCAAGCATAGACTCACACAAATAACAAACAAACAAACAAAACAACAACTAAACAACCTAACAAGGCAGAAACGAAATAGCAACAAAGAGAAGAGTTTAGGAACGCAAATCTGGAATTGGAGTGCTTTCTCGGTCTTCCTTTGTTGAATGCATGGGTTGCCTCCCAAGTAGCGCTTGCTTTAACGTCGTGCAGCCGGACGATGCTCCCTTGAAGGTTTATGGAACCCCACGGCATGGAGGGGTGCAACTACAATCTGTCTGACGAACCACTTCATGCTTTGGGTCCTTGAACGGAGTGGGATAATGATCCTTTCTTATTGTCGTGTTTTGCTTTTCTACATCAACACGAATTCTCCCACGACGTTGAATTCGATTAGGTACCTGCACCACACGAGGTAACAACCTATTAGTTGAAATGGGAATCGAATTTGGAATAGGTGGCTTACCTTTGTACGGCAAAGAAGTGGTAGCACAATGGACGGATGCACAAGGGTTGCTCATGGCCAATTGTGGTGCTTTCAAGGTTGGAGCCGTGCACTCCTTGTGCTCTACTCCAAGTTCCTTCTCGGTGGTAGTTCGAGAAACATCCTTCTTGATCTTTGTTGAATACTCCGTCCCTATGTGTTCAATTACATTAATGGCACAACAAGAACGAACATCATTAGTATTCTTAATCGATTCAAGAATCTTAAAGTTAATCATATCACCACCAAAGGCCATAGTGACTGCTCCCTTGGCCACATCAATCTTGGTTTGAGCTGTTTTCATGAAAGGTCGTCCAAGTAAGAGTGGTGATGATGGAGAGTGTGCCGAATCTTCCATGTCAAGCACATAGAAATCTGCAGGAAAAATCAAATGGTCTACCTGCACCAAAACATCCTCCAAAACTCCTTTCGGATATGCATTAGATCGATCGGCTAATTGGATAATAACACCATCATTTTTAAGCTCTCCTAGATTCATCGATGCATAAACAGAATATGGCATGACATTAATTGAAGCACCTAAATCTAGCATGGCATGTTCAAACCTTGTATTACCAATTACGCAAGGGATAGTGAAACTACCTGGATCTTTGCATTTAGGTGGTAGCTTTCTTTGCAACAGTGCAGAGACATTCTCACTTACATGTACTACCTCTTTCTCCCGAATCCGTTTCCTTGTTGTACAAAGCTTTTTCAAGAACTTCGCATACTTCGGGATTTGCTTGATTGCATCCAAAAGGGGTATGTTGACTTGAACTTTCCTAAATGTCTCTAGAACATCTTTTTCCTCCTCTTCTTTCTTGGATTGCAAAAACCTGCCAGGAAAGGGCACATTTAGTGGGAAGGAACTAGAAGAATTCGAATTTGAACTTACCTTGACGGGTTGAGATGGTTTAGGGGCATGTTGTGGTTGTGGCAAGGGTGGTTCTACCCTTTCCGTGGGTTGGGCTCCATGTTCTTCTTCTTGCAGCAGCTTTTCATCCTTTATTTGACTTGATTTTGATGAGTTTGGGTCAGCCCCAACTTGCCTACCACTTCTCAACGTGATGGCCTTGGCGGTTTCAAATCCTCCTTTTGGATTAACGATGGTTGAACTAGGCAATCTGCCTTGCTCTCTAATTTGCCCCATGAATTCCGCTATTTGCCCTATTTGCTTTTCCAAATTGTCCACCCTTTTTTCTTGGATTTGCCTCTCTTTGTTTTGAGTTTGTACCTCCTGCGTCAAAGTAGTTAGTAACTTAACAACTTGATCATTGTCCAAAGACATACCTGAATTGGTTGGGGCAGTTTGCATTTGGGTTTGATTTGGTACGAATGGCTTCGTATAAAAACCCGGGGGTTGTTGCCTAAATCCTCCTTGTTGTTGGGGTTGTTGAGGCTCCCTCCACTTGAAATTTGGATGATCCCTCCATCCCGGATTGTAAGTATTTGAGTATGGATCATTGCGTGGCTGATTTTGGCTCCCAAATCCCACGGCATTAGCACTCTCCCATCCTCCATTTTCTATTAGTTGAGGACATTGATCATTGCGGTGGCCTTGCATAGAACATACGCCACAAACAATTGGTCCTTGTATCTTCATCCCTTCGGCCATCTGTGACACAATGGAAGTGAGGTTAGCTAATTGAGATTGAATGTCGAATGGAGAACTTACCTCATTAACTTGCTGCCGTGGGAAGTCTCTTTGCCCAAGTCCTTCATATTGTTGTGCATTTAGCGCTCGGTTGGCAATTAGGGTCTTTGCAGCCACTGGGGTTTTGTCTACCAAAGCACCTCCCGCCGAAGCATCTAGCATTTGTCTCTCAAGTGGAAGTAGTCCTTCATAGAAATATTGAATCAAAAGCTCTTCCTTCATTTGATGTTGTGGGCATGTTGCAACTAGAGCCTTGAAACATTCATAGTATGCTGGGAATGATTCGCCTTGGCCTTGTTCAATTCCACTAATTTTCTTCCTTAAAAGAATAACTCTCGAAGTGGGGAAGAACTTCTCTAAGAATGCTCTCTTCATACTTTCCCACGAAGTGACCGTTCCAGGTGCTAATTCATAAAGCCAATCTTTAGCCTTTTCCAAAAGAGAGAATGGAAAAGCTTTCATATTCAAAATACTCTCATCTACGTTGATGGGTGTCATGCTTGAGCATACTACTTCAAACTCTTTAAGATGCTTGTTTGGATCTTCCATGGACAGTCCATGGTACTTAGGAATGTGGTGCAACAAGCTTGACTTCAATTCAAATTCATCGGTCTTGCCTTGGGCAGCCGCGGGGTATTGAATGCATAATGGTGCGGCATTGGCCAACCCTGAGGCCGAAAGCTCTTTAATGGTCCGATTGTCCACTGCCATAACTTCTTCTTCCACTTTTTCAAACTCAGATTCGGCCTCTGAACTTGAACTAGGTTCACTAGGTTCGGGATGCCTCCTCTTTCTTCTCAAATCACGTTCAAAATCGTCGTTAAAGTCCAAGATATGTGCATGCACAGTTTGAGAACACCGCGTCATGCACTAGTACCTAAAACAAGAAACAAAACAAGATGAAGAATCTGGAATAAAATAAAACAACGAAAATAAAACAATCCAAGGGATTAGCAAAGTTGCTAATCCCCGGCAACGGCGCCAAAATTTGACGCGAGATTTATACGCACACAAATTAAACCCTCTTTTTATCAATTGTAGTGAAGAATGTAAGTAGGGATCGTTCTGGACCGGGGATTAGGAGGGATTGTTAATCACTTGGAATTGACTCAAAAACGTAGAAACACAATATAAAACACTTTACTAGACTCAAAGAATGGAAAATTAAACTTTAAAACACCAAAACAAACCAAAAGACTCAAAACAGCCCAAAAACACTCAAAACTGCCTTAAAAACACAATCTGGGCAGTTTTGAACACTAGACACAACTTTGGACGAAAATTGGTTTTAACTTGACCTAAGACACTTAAAAACACAAACTAAAGTGATTTCTAACTATTATGACTCAACAAAGTAAAGGGGGATTTTGATTTTGACGAATTTGAAAACAAAACTTAAAACTTTGTAAAACGAACAGATTTTAAACGAATTTGGATTTAATGAATGGATGGGAAGCTAGCTAAGGGGTTCATCTCCACACATGTTATACTTGCACACAAAACGATTTCTAATTGCTTTTCAATAAACCATGAATTCTCAACGCCCCAGATTAACTGTGAATTGCACTAATTAACCCTCAGATTTTCCTAACGTTATTGAATTGGATGATTGCATACGACAACCCAAAACATTCCCCACAAGTCCCCTACATGATTGCATAATAGAGATACAAGCAAGAATCATTAAGTTCTATGAAAACCATAAGCATTGACGAAGCACTTGTTACTATGATTGCATGAAACTTATGCCAAGAATTTACTTAACGCGATTGAGATCATCAACCTTTACTACTTGTGAATATAATTCCATAACGATTAGGTGAAATTTCCTTATATCCTAGCATCCAATTTATGCATGATAATTAAGCGTGCACTCTCAACCAACACACACAAATCAATGTAATTCACATAGATAAGTAAATTGAATTCACAACTTATGAAACGCAATTAGAAGTAATCAAATCATATTGCAAGCATAAACATGTGTTTCGAATCCCCCCTAGCCAAGGGGGGTTTAGTTCCTCATACGCACAAAACAAAGAGAATTGAAATTAAACATTGAATTCAAAGGAAAAGAAACACCTAGAAATTCCAGCGACGTGAACTTGAATTGCATGAACTTCCGAGCTTCCTTCTCCTCCTCCTTGGTGCGGCAAGGGTCTAGGGACAGGTTTTAGGGCCTTAGGTGTATGGATGTATGGTTATGGAGGGATGTAGTAGTGTTTAGGGGAAGGGGATGGTGCGGCAAAGGTCTAAAACTAGGGAGAAAGGTGTTTGGTGGCTGCGGCAAGTGTGTGGAGAAGTTTGGACGAATTTCTGGAGTGAATGAAGGTGTATGAGAGGTGGTGATCTGATCTAGGGGTTAATATGAGTATTTATAGGCACTTAAAACCCTAGGGTAATCAGATATGGACTTGAATAACCCAAATCCACTAGGAAATAGGCTTAGAAATCAGAAATAGAGAGGGATAATGCTTCCTAGGTGTGGCAGGTATGGGATAAGGTGATAAGGTTTCTAGAATGCCTTGCAAGGCAAGGGAAATCAGATTTCTAGAAGGGTTTGGGCGCCACCTTTGTAGGAGATAAGATAAGGTTCCTAAAATCATGCTTTAAGTGCCAAATTTGTAGGGAAAAAGGGATAAGGGTGCGGCAAAGCTTAGGGATAATGTTTAGGGCTTCTAGAAAGCCCTAAAACTAAGGGGAATTGGATAAAACCCACGGCAAGGATAGGATAGGGTGTCCTAAATGGATAAGGTGCCCTAAATGGATAAGGACTCCTCATTGTACTTGGAAACTTTGCCTATTAGGATTAGGAAACCTTGTCTTCATCATTCCTTCTTCATCTTGGACTCCTTTTCCTTCTTGGACTTGGAAAACTTCTTTGTTGCTTCTCTTGAAACCATTTGGATTTTGACTTTCCTACTTCAAGTAGGAAACCTTGTTTGAGTAGGAAACATTATCTTCAAATCTTCAATTTCGTCCATCCTCTTGGCTCCAAGCATATGATGTCCATTCCAAGCTCTAATTTGCTCCAAAAGGCTCCAAAATGCATCCTTTTGCATACTTTGCCCTTAAAACCTGAAAATACATAAAACTAGCTTAAAAGACTACTTTACTAAGGAAAAACACTTTAAATGCACAAGAACAAGCTAAACTAAGGTGCATAAATATGCTTTCACAAACCCTTCCTAGCCCTATAAATAAGGCAGTTGTCCAAGCCGTCCTACCTTGTCCAAGCTACACACATATATCCTTTAAGTGTTTCATGTATAGAATTTCTGGTACAAAACCTCTTGTTTTCAACTAAGTTCTAAACCCTTCCTAGCCCTATAAATAAGGCAGTTGCAAGCATCACAAATTCATTCAGAAATTTCACAAACCCTTCACATCACTTATTCATCATCAAAATTCGTCCATTCTATTCCAGCCGCATCCATTGACCCCAAAACACCATTCTTCAACCTAGAGATACAATCAGCCATTCCACCACTTCCCAACCATCAAACACTCATCCACACCCATCCTACATCCCTTGCCGTGTCTCTAAACGTCCCACAAACCGTTCTACATCATCAAAACGTCCCAGAATTCATCCCCATCCAATTTGCCGCAAGCAAGAGGAAGGAGACAGATGCGCAAAATTGTTTGGTTCTTCATTCTGAGTTGTTGAACGATTTTAGGTGTATTCTCTCTTATATTTCAATGTCTAATTCATGTAATCTCTGTTTTGCTCTGAGTATGATTGGCTAAATTCGTTTTTGGCTAAGGGTGTATTCGAAACCATGGATATATATGTGAAATAAGTTGATTACTCCAGTTATCGTTGCATAAGTCATGAATACAATCTGTTTAACTATGTGATTTAGAACTTATTCTTGTATGTTGATTGAGAGTGCACACTTAATTTGCATGCTTGAATCTGGTGCGAGGATATGAATTTGTTTCACCTAATCGTTATGAGTTTATATCCACAAGTAGTGAAGGTCACTAGTCATGATCGTGTTGAGTAGATTCCTGGCGAAAGTATCATGCTTTTCATAGTTACAATTGCCTTGTTGATGCTTATGGTTTCCAATGAACGTAATGATTCTAACTTGTATCTTTATCATGCTGTTCATATAGAGAACTTGTTAGGAATAATTTGGTTGCAATGCATATTCATTCAATTCAATGATCTTAGGGAAATCTGAAGGTTAATTTAAGCGGACCTAATTAACTTGGAGTGTCGAGGTTCATAACTTGTCGAATCGATAACTGGAAGTTGATTTAAGTTGCATATATTTCATGTGTGGAGAAGAATCCCTTAGCCATTCCATTATCCATTGGTTTACATCAATTTGCTTTACAATCTGTCCATTTAATTGAATTTCGTCCAAACACAAATCCCCCCATATTTTGTTAAGTCTTAGGCTTAGAATCTGTCTTATCTTGTGTTTTGAAGCATTTTGAGTCATAAGAAGGTCCAATTTCGCCCAAATCTGCCTAGTTTAGTTTCTGTTTGTTTTTAGTCTAAATTCGTCCAAAAAAAAATCCCTCTTTTACTTTCTTGTCTTAGAGTGTTTTAATTCTGTTTAGTTTGTGTTTTTAAGTGTTTTGAGTCAAGCCCAAACCTAATTTTCGTCCAAAGTTGAGTTTAGTGTCAAAACTGCCCAGTTTGTGTTTTTAGGCAGTTTTGAGAGTTTTTAGCTTGTTTTGAGTCTTGTGAATCTGTTTTGAGTCCCTTGAGTCTTTTCAAACGTTTTTAAGTTTATTTTTGTGTTTCTAAGTCAGTTTAGAGGTTTTAGCACCCCTAGTTAATCCCCGGTTAGAACGATCCCTACTTACTTCATTACTACAATTGTCACAAATAGGGTTTAATTTGTGTGTCAAGTAATTTTCACAACACCCTTCTCTTTGAACACTTTTGAAAAATGGCAAACCCATCGAACCTTAGCTTAGAATTGAGTCTCAGCAGTGATACGGGCGCGCCGCGTCAAGGTAACGTATGGCGCCCTTCTTTCTTATCTTCTAACGGTCCTCTTACAAGTGAAGACTCAGTGATGCAGGATGCAACAACAGCTACAATAGTAGCTAGGAACCTCCTCACTCCCAAAGATAGTCAGCTGCTTTCAGGACGGTCCGATGAGTTGGCCGTTCAAGAGTCCCTCGTTCTCAGTGTTCAGTGTGCGGGCTCTGTGTCCAACATGGGCCAACGCTTGCTTGCTCGGTCCCGCCAAGTAGAATCGTTGATGGCAGAGGTGGAAAATCTTAAGCAGGAGATCAACCAGCTTAAGTACGAGAATAGAAGTTTGCACATGCTTGCAAATAACTATTTGTCGAGCATGAAGAGGAAGCTTGATGAGCTGCAAGAATCTCAAGGTCGAATGCAAAGTGACCGTCAAAGGCTTGCGTCTTTCTTCCAGAGGCACCTTTTTCCTGGGTCATCCAGCGTTCCATCCAGTATTGAGGCCTGGAATGCTCTAGCTCCGATGCCTCCTGCTCCGATGCCTTCCGCTCCGATGCCTTCTGCTCCGAGAGTTTCGCCACATAGTGGGTCTTCACGTACACAACCTTTGTGAAGGCTACATTCTTTTATTTTATTTTCTTTTTTTTTTCTTTTTTTTTTTTTTTTTAAATCAAACGGCATGGACTTGATCTTTGAATGGAAGGTGATACTTGAAATGATCCGGTAATGGTTTAAATTCTAAAGTGGGTGCCTGAATCATTAACAACATATTAGTATAAATCAAAATTGAAATTCGGGGAGGTGGCTTACCTGTGTGCTCCGACATGAACTCAAGAATAAACACCCCTTCGAAAGTTGCAAGACTAGAAATTTCAGCTAGATTTGGTGTTTTGAGCGTTATGACTTGTCATGTATCATGGAATCCAATTTCCTTGCGAATTGTTGTCTCAAGTATATCCTCTTTGATGAATTCTAGACATTCCTCAGTCACATCTTGCTCTTGATTCTTTGGAAAGGATTCGAAGATGCCTTTCTCACCCTCTTCTTCCTTGGATTGCATGAGCCTGCAAGGAATAGGGACATTCAGTGCAACGGGGTTAGAAATAATTAACTTTGGAACAACCATACCTGAATTGGATGGCGTAGGTGCAATAGGTGCCTGCGGCAAAGGTGTTTCCTCCCTTGCCGTGGCTTGGTTGTGTTCCTCTTCCTCAAATTGCAGTCCTTCATCCTCCTTCGGATTTGCCATGGTTGAAATAGGGAGTTTGCCTTGGTCTTGAAATTGTCCTATGAACTCCGCTATCTGCCCAATTTGCTTTTCCAAGTGGTCCAACCTTTTGTCTTGATTTTGCCTTGCTTTGTTTTGATCTTCTTGCCCCTGAGACAAATTGGTGAGTAACTTACTAACCGTATCATTATACAAAGACTCACTTGAATTTGTTTGGGTAGGTTGTGGTGGCTGCATAGGTGTTGTATAGAACTCCTCATATGGTTGCCAATATTCTCCTTGTTGAGCCTTCTCGAGTTGATTTTGTGAGCCCTGCACCAAACAAATTAATTCATTAAGCTTTTCATTATAATCTATTGACGAACTTGAGTTTGGTTGGGCATATTGAATATGAAGTGGCTGCCAATATCCTTCTTGTTGGGCATATTGAATATGAAGTGGCTGCCAATATCCTTCAAATATATCAACGCTTTGCATTTGGGACCTTTCCATGAGCTGTGACAATAGAGAAGCATTATCAAGTGCCATGTTCTGCTTCTCTAGTACTTGAATTCAACAAACAAAACACAAATAAAAAAAACTAAAACTAAAATACATAACAGAAACGAACAATCCAAGGGATTAGCAAATTTGCTAATCCCCGGCAACGGCGCCAAAATTTGATGTGTGAATTATACGCACACAAATTAAACCCTTTTTTTTGACAATTGTAGTATAGATATGTAAGTAGGGATCGTTCAGGACCGGGGATTAGGAGGGATTGTTAATCACTTGGATTTGACTCAAAAACGTAAAAACACAATATAAAACACTATACTAGACTCAAAGAATGCAAAACTAAACTTTTAAAACACCAAAACAAACCAAAAGACTCAAAACAGCACCAAAACACTCAAAACTGCCTTAAAAACACTTTCTGGGCAGTTTTGAGCACTTTGAGTACTTTGGACGAATTTGGGTAATAACTTGAATCAAAACACTTAGAAACACAAACTAAGACACTTTAACACTAAACTAGACTCAAAGAATGCAAAACTAAACACTTAAAACACTAAGACAAACCAAAAGACTCAAACATCACCCAAAACACTCAAAACTGCCTTGAAAACACTTTCTGGGCAGTTTTGAGCACTTTGGTATTTGGACGAATTTGTATAACAAATTGAATCAAAACACTTATAAACACAAACTAAAACACTTTCTAACTAATTTGGACATTAGAGTAAGGGGGGATTGAGTTTTGGACGAAATTAAACTAATTGCACAGATTCTAATTAAAACAGATTGTAAGTATGAATGTGATGGATTGCTAGCTAAGGGGTTCATCTCCACACATGTTACACTTGCATAATAAAAAGATTTCCAATTGAATTTCAATAAACCATGAATTCTCAACACCCCAAGTTAACCGTGATGCACTAATTAACCTTCAAATCTTCCTAACGTTATTGAATTGGATGATTGCATACGACAACCCAAAACATTCCCCACAAGTCCCCTACATGATTGCATAATAGAGATACAAGTGATAAGTCACATTTTGCATGCATTTATATCTTCCTTATTTGGTGTCTTTGTGATTGTTTTGGATTAAACTAGTTGCATTTTACATTATTTGGTGTTAGTGTGCAGCCAAGGGTGAATTTGGATCAATGAGAAGGCAAATAAAGTAAAAACATTCCTTTTGGTAGCTGAGCATTATTCCAAACTTGGAAAGGGTTCTTGGGAATTAATTTGAAGTCCAAATATGAGGAATCTAGGACTAATGTGGCTGCTGAAATTCAAGAGAAGATGTGATTAGGAAAGTGGTGCATTAGAGTCACATTGGGTGGTTCTAAAGAAGGCAAAAACATGCAGATTTCTTATTATTCCACATGGCTTGTGCCGTGTACTCCCTAGCCTAAAACATTCAGCCATATTTCCACCAACAAACACAATCATGTCATGCAAATCCCATGTGGTTCCAAGTCAGATTATGCATTTCTAAACACCAAAGCATGCATTCACATGCATGCTCATACTCATTCCATCATCCCATGCCGTGTATTTTCTTCAACTTTCCAGATTTGTACAAACAATTTCTGGTGGTTCAATTCATCTTTGCAGAAATTCACATGCATTGTGATTAAACAAACCACTCCTTGCAGCCATCATTTCAGAAATCCAACTCATCCCTTTGTCCATGCCGTGTGCCTATTTCACCTTTCCAGAATTTGTACAAACAATTCACCTTTGCAGATTCCACTCACTTGTTGCAGCAAGGGCACATGCATTTTGATTAAACAAACCACATCTTTCCAGATCTTGTCCATGCCATGCGTCCACTACCTCAGAAACCCATCATTCCATCACTTATGCACTGCCATCTGAGTTAAACAAATTCAAGATCCAATCTGATTGTTGGAGACACATTCATTTCTATAAAACAAGTCTCATTTCACACAAGAAGTGGTTCCGCAAGTTTTCTTCTTCATTCAGTCCATTACACACACTTAACCTCTCCCATTTCACTCCATTCTCTGTCCATTTCTGTCCCAAGGGCAGAAACCATTCAAACATAACCATTCTACCTTCATCCGCACCACATTTGGAGAAGCAACACCAAGGAACTCTTCAAGGACTTCAACATCAGTTTTGCTTCAAGGGTTTCTCCTTCTTAATCTTATGTTCACTCATGTTATTTATTTTTATGTTAAACCTTTGTAAACATGAAGTGTAACTAATCTTCCTCTAAGGATTCGATGTAACCTTGCAAAGTTTGCCATGTAATTAAGTTAGAATGCTCAGTTTGTCCATCTATTTCTTGTTTCATTCTCTGATTTAATGGTGACTTAGTGTGTTGATTTTAATGTTTGATCATCATTTGAATTAATCACAAAGTTGTGTAGCCAAGATTAAAACACACATCATGCATAATCTTGGTAGATATGTGAATGAATGAAGGGAATGTTTAGCAAACATCCTGCTGAGTTATTCCCTTTGGTTTTATGAAAGTTTCTTGTGCATTACATACTCTAGATTATGAACCAAAGTTGCACATCACAATTAGGTTCATGATTAGAGACATTTGATTGTTGATGTATATTTCCTTCCTAATGCTAGAATATATTTAGTATAATGGCACAAGCAAGGGTGTCGAATCCACAGGGACTAATTGTACCTATGTAATTACTTGTTTTGCTAGAACTCTAAGAAATGAATCAAACTAATCAAACTAGGCAGATTTGTTATTGTAACTTGAAAGCATAAGAAAATGAAATAAACACAAACCAATGAATCAACAACTAATATATTGGGATAGTATCAATGGAAATGAAGCTAGGGATTCGATTTCACCATTGCTCAACTAAGTCCATGTTTGTTAAGTTAGTTTATACTCATTCATCTACCTATTTCTTGAGTTTGTTTCACTTGGATATGATCAACCATATGATGTGTGGATTTGATCAAATGTCTCTAATCTTGAACCTAATTGTGATGTGCAACTTTGGTTCATAATCTAGAGTATGTAATGCACAAGAAACGTTCACTAAACCAAAGGGAACACTCGGCAGGATGTTTGTCAAGCTTTCCCTTCATTCATTCACAAATCCACCAAAATTAGACATGATGTATGCTTTAATCTTGGCTAAATAACTTGTGGTTAACTCAAATGGAGATCAAGCATACAAATCAACTCACAAATTCACAATTATAACAGAGAATGAAGCAAGAACTAGATAGACAAACTGAGCATTCTAACTTAATTACATGGCAAACTTTGCAAGGTTACATCGAATCCCTAGAGGAAGCTTAGTTACAATTCATGTTTACAAGAGATTTGACATAAAAATATAAAACATGAATGAACATAGAATTGATAAGAATGAACCCTTGAAGCAAATCTGATGTTGAAGTCCTTGAAGAGTTCCTTGATGTTGCTTCTCCAATTGTGGTGCGGATGAACTAGATTGGCTTGGTTTGAATGGTTTCTGCCCTTGGGACAGAAATGGACAGAGAATGGAGTGAAATGGGAGAGGTTTTAGAGTGTGTAATGGACTGAATTGAAGAAGGAAACTTGCGGACCCCTTGTTATGTCAAATGAGACTTGTTTTATGGAAAAGAATGTGTCTCCAACACTCAGATTGGATCTTGCATTTGTTTAACTCAGATGGCAGAGCATAAATCAGATGGAATGATGGGTTTCTGAGGTAGTGGACACATGGGATGGACAAGAACTGCAGGTATGTGGTTTATTTAATCAAGGATGCATGTGTTCTTGCTGCAACAAGTGAGTGGAATCTGCCAAAAGTGAATTAGACCACCAGAAAATGCTTTGAACAAATCTGGAAAGGGAAAGGGATCACACGGCATGGACAAACAATGAGTTGGATTTCTGAAATAATGGTTGAATAACAAAAGGGGAATGTGAAAACATGTGGATTTCTGCAAAGATGAAACATGAGAATGGTGATGGAATGCACGGGATGAATGTTAGCATGCATGTGACTGCATGTTTGGTGTTTAGAAGTGTATAATCTGACTTGCAAACACATGGGAGTGCATGGCATGGAATGATTGTGTTTGTTGGTGTCAAAATGGCTGAAATGAATTAAGTGATGGAAATGGGTGTTAATGGCGCAAAAGGGAGATGGAATGGATGTGGTTTGCACGGCACAAAGTTGCAAACATGCATGTGAATGCATGTTTGGGTGTTGAATCTGATTTGGTACTAGAAGTGCATAAAATGATGGGATGACAAGGGAATGCACGGCTAAAGTTGTGAACTTGCATGTGAATGCATGTTTTGATGTTGGAACCACATAGCCGACTTCCATGTTTTTGCTTTGTTTAGAATCACCCAACATGGCTGAATTGCATCTCTTAACACTTCACATCTTCTCTGGAATGTTTTTACTTCATATGTCTTCCCATTAATCCAATTTCACAAAGACTGCACACTAACACCAAATAATGTAAAATGCAACTAGTTTAATCCAAAACAATCACAAAGACACCAAATAATGAAGATATAAATGTATACAAAATGTGACTTATCAAATACCCCCAAACCTGGCTTTTGCTAGTCCTCGAGCAAACTTAAAACTAAAACACACAAAACACAAACATATAACTAAACCACTTTCGCTGGCTAAACGATTGCACTGAGCATGTGCAACAAGCCTTTGAACCCCTAGGTGTCCCTAGTTGGAGGAGTTGTGTCTCCTGAGGGTTTACAGTGATGACACCCACAAACATCTACAAACACTGCAAACAATTTGGTTAAAGCATGCTTTAAACAAACTAATAAGAATCAATGAAGGTTTTGTCATACATTCAACTCAAAAGTTTGCCACTTCAAAGAATCGTATTAATTGTAACGTATAAAGATATTTCTCAATGTCTTACAACTTCAAGGTCACCATACCCAAATGCTTAAGATAGAATTCGCCTCAACTCTACTCCTCACAGCTTCCACTCAAGTTTTCACTCAGATCTTAAGGTTTAGTCTCTCAACAACATATATGAGTGAAATTATGTAAAGGAAATCAAAATTCTCACATATGAAATCTGAAATGGAAGCACAGTTTCTGAGTAGATCTCATGAAATGAATCAAATACTAAGAATATAGATAACACACACACTTACCATCACCCATGAATACATCCTCAATGATCAGCTAGGTCTTTCTCCAGGTTGTAATGCAAGGCTTAGGGTATAGGTTATGAAAGACTTGATATGAAATGCTAGAGTTTGGGGCATACCAAAGTGTCTTTGAGGCTCTTCACTGGCATTTGTCTTCTTTTGTTTTTGGCGTCCAGGCCCTATGCTTTATAATTAGGCGATTTGGAATTTGTATCCACTTTGATCCTCTCTTTTTTTTTTTTTTTTTTCTTTTTTTTTTTTTTAGAAACATTTTCAACATAGGTGCCCTCGGTACACGCCACAATCTTGCTCTATAACTCAATTTGCCCTTAGTCTTCATCACATTGGTATTCCCCAAACTATAAGGTATGGCTTGTAATGGGCTAGAATGGGTAGATTATGGTGTGGGTGATGAAAGAATTAGGCTAAAGTGTTTGGCTGCAACAAGGGTGAATGGAGCACACAAATGGGTCGGATTTAAGCCTTTTAGTAGTTAAACATGCATAGCCTAACATCATCTCATTGAGTTCATTCATGAATGACACTAAACACATGGTATCTGCAAAGGAGGATGATTCTTAGTATCCAAACAAAATAGAAGTAATGAGATCATTTAGAGTGAAATTGAAAGAAAAAGATAGGAGTAGAAACACTTTAAACCCTCTCAAAGAATCAATTAGGCTCAAAATAACTCACTAGGGTAGTCTCCACTATTCTTCTTCCAGAATTTAAGTATGGTACCTCTATCATCATAATTCCAAGAGTCAAAGCTTTATACATGACAACAAGATGCAACACTTTTTCATAGCAACCCAATCGTTTATTTTCAAACATAACCCTCATATACATTCATATTAGTAAGCAAAACACAATTAACTAAAACAAACCCACACAAATTGAACAAAATAAAAGCAAAACATACTTAACTAAAACAAACACATAAAACAACACAAAATACAAACTTTCAACACTCTTAACCGAACTAACACATAAACAAATACAACACACAAACTTTCCATCCCACACCCCCAAACCTAAACTAAGCATTGTCCTCGATGCTTAAAATTGTATGCAAAGTAAATAGGCAAAGAATATGGAATGGAAATAACATAAACACAAAATAAGGAAAGAACACAAACCACACTAGGTTGCCTCCTAGCAAGCGCTTTATTTAATGTCTAGGCAAGACATGGTAGCTTGTTCATGGTGTTGTAAACTCAAGAAAATCTACCACTTGATACACTGACTCTTCCTCCACTTTCTCCAAATATGGTTTCAATCGCTGCCCATTGACTTTAAAAGAGGTGCCATTCTTCATGTTCTCTATCTCCACAGCTCCATGGGGAAATGTTTGCACTACTTTGAATGGTCCCACCCACCTAGACTTCAGTTTTCCTGGAAAAAGTCTCAAACGTGAGTCATACAAAAGTACTTTCATACCTTGGTGAAACTCCTTCCTTAGGATGGCCTTGTCATGATAGAGCTTAGTCCGTTCCTTGTAGATTTTGGCATTCTCATATGCCTCATTTCTAAGTTCTTCTAACTCATTAAGTTGGAGCTTCCTTGCTATTCCAGCATCCTTGTAATCAAAGTTAAACTTCTTGATGGCCCAATATGCACGGTGTTCAAGCTCCATTGGCAAATGACAAGCCTTCCCAAACACAAGGCGATAAGGACTCATGCCAATGGGGGTCTTGTATGCTGTTCTATATGCCCAGAGTGCATCATTCAACCTCAATGACCAATCCTTCCTTGTAGGGCTCACAGTCTTCATCAAAATGTTCTTGATCTCCCTGTTGCTAATCTCCACTTGTCCTGAGGTTTGAGGATGGTACGGGGTTGCCACTTTGAGGTTGATGTTGTACTTCTTCATCAAGGATTCAAAGGGTTTGTTGCAGAAATGGCTACCACCATCACTAATAATAGCTCTTGGAGTTCCAAACCTACAAAAAATCACATCTTTAAGAAAATTCAACACAACCTTATGATCATTAGTTCGTGTAGCAATGGCTTCAACCCATTTGGATACGTAATCCACTGCCACTAATATGTATAAGTAGCCAAAAGAGGATGGAAATGGTCCCATGAAGTCAATTCCCCAAACATTAAAGAGCTCCACCACCAAAATGTTGTTCAATGGCATCTCATTTCTTCGGCTAATGTTCCCCATTTTCTGGCACCTATCACACTTAGAACAAAAGTCAAAAGCATCTTTGAATAAAGTAGGCCAAAAGAAACCAGATTGTAAAACCTTTAGAGATGTCTTTTTGGCACCAAAATGTCCTCCACATGCCAAGGTATGGCTAAATGTTAGGATGCTTTGTTGCTCACTCTCTGGAACACACCTCCTAATGATTTGATCAGGGCAATATTTAAACAAATATGGTTCGTCCCAAACGTAGTGCTTTACCATGGCCAGGAACTTCTTTCTTTCCTGAAAAGAAATGTCATTTCTAATTACACCACAAGCAAGATAATTAACAAAATCTGCATACCATGGTTTTTTTTCTTGAACAACAAAGAGTTGTTCATCTGGAAATGATTCATTTAGGGGCAAAGGTTGTCCAACTCCATGGTTTTCATTAAGCCTAGACAAATGGTCAGCCACAACATTATCGCTGCCCTTCTTATCTCAAATTTCCAAATCAAACTCTTGTAGTAAGAGTATCCATCTAATCAAGCGTGGTTTAGCATCCTTCTTTGTCATCAAATACCTAATGGCTGCATGATCAGAAAACACAATAACTTTAGATCCCACAAGATATGACCTAAACTTTTCTAATGCAAAAACAACAGCAAGCAACTCCTTTTCAGTTGTGGAATAGTTAAGTTGAGCATCATGCAGAGTCCGGCTTGCATAGTAGATCACATGTGGAAGTTTGTTCACCCTTTGCCCTAAAACTGCACCAACAGCATAGTCAGAGGCATCACACATTAATTCAAAAGGTAACGACCAATCTGGTGCCATAATAATAGGGGCCGAGGTTAGTTCATTTTTCAAAGTATTGAATGCATCCATACAAGCCTTATCAAAATGAAATACAACATCTTTAGCTAACAGATTGCATAATGGACGAGTGATCATTGAAAAGTTCTTAATGAAACGACGATAAAAACCCGCATGACCCAAAAAACTTCTTACTCCCTTCACAGTGGTGGGGGCTACCATATTGGTGATGACGTCAATTTTGGCTTTGTCTACCTCCATTCCTTTGCTAGAGATCACATGCCCCAACATAATTCCTTGTTTCACCATAAATTGGCACTTTTCCCAATTGAGAACCAAATTTGTTTCCTGACATCTTTGAAGTACTAACGATAGATGGTTAAGACATTCATCAAAAGAAGAACCAAACACTGAGAAGTCATCCATAAATACCTCAATGAACCTTTCTACCATGTCAGAAAAGATGGCCAACATGCATCGTTGGAATGTTGCTGGAGCGTTGCAAAGTCCAAAAGGCATTCTCCTATATGCAAATGTGCCAAAGGGGCAAGTAAAGGTTGTTTTCTCTTGATCCTCCGGAGCGATTGCAATTTGATTATAACCTGAGTAACCATCCAGAAAACAATAATGTGAGTAACCTGCCAATCTCTCAAGCATTTGATCTATGAAAGGCATAGGAAAATAATCTTTTCTAGTGCTAGAATTCAACTTCCTGTAATCGGTGCAAACACGCCAACTCGCAGTGGGCTTTGTGGGCACAAGCTCATTGTTTTCATTCTTCATCACTGTGATTCCCACCTTCTTAGGCACCACTTGAATGGCACTCACCCATTTGCTATCAGAAATGGGATATATGATCCCCACATCTAATGATTTCAACACTTCATTCCTAACCACTTCCTTCATGTGTGGGTTGAGCCTCCTTTGTGGTTCCCGGGTTGACTTTGCCCCTTCCTCCAAAAGAATGCTATGCATGCACATGGTAGGGCTTATTCCATTGATATCTGCAATAGACCAACCAAAAACTGATTTGAACTCTTTTAACACCCTAATTAGTTTATCTTCTTCAATTGGGGTGAGATCAGAAGCTATGATAATTGGAAGAGTTTCAAATTCAGCTAGATATGCATATTTTAGATGTGGTGGAAGTGGTTTAAGTTCAAGTTTTGGTGCCTTAACAGTAGAAGGAGTTAAATGTGACATTGATGGTTCTAAAGGCTCTAACAGAGGTGAAACATTCAAAGGATACAATGCTAATGCATCCAATGCAGCTAATTCTTCCATGAGTGCATCTTCTTCATCAAACTCATCTTGAGATTGACTCAAAACAGTTTGTAATGGTTCATTCGATTGTGCCTGCAAGAACTTAGAGAATACAAGTGAATCAAGCACATCAATGGCATAACAATCAAGGGATGAAGAAGGATGAGAAAGAGATTCAAACACTTTGAATTGAACTGTCTCTCCTAACACTGTCATAGTGAGGAGTCCATTTTGCACATCAATGATGGTCTTGGCCGTGGCCATGAAAGGTCTCCCAAGCAATATAGGCAACTCACGATCATGTATAGGAGCTTCTTCCATGTCCAATACTACAAAATCTGCAGGCAAGATTAGTTTATCAACTTGAACCAGAATATCTTCTACTATACCTCTTGGATATTTCACAGATCTGTCTGCAAGTTGTAATGAAATGGTGGTGGCTTTCAAATCTCCCAAACCTAGTTGAAGGTACACTGAATAAGGCATTAAGTTGATGCTAGCACCCAAATCAAGCATTGCCTTCTCTACTTTCTTGTCCCCTATGGTAATGTTGATAGAGAAACTTCCTGGATCCTTGAGCTTTGGTGGAAGTTTTCTTTGCAAAACTGCACTCACATTCACAGACACCACTACCTTCTCATGTGGTCCATACTTCCTTTTGTAACTGTTCAACTCCTTGAAGAACTTCCCATATGCTGGCATGTTCCTAATGACATCAAGCAAAGGTAAGTTAACATTCACTTTGCTTAGTATATCAAAAATTTCTTTGAATGACTTATCCTGCTTGCTCTTGGCAAGTCTTCCAGGGAATGGTATTGGTGGAGTGTATGGTTTCTCAGCCTTGTGAAGATTTGGTGCTTCAAGTGAGGAAGTAGCATGGCTTGGTTCCTCGTTTGGTTTCTCATTGTCTCCTTGAGTAACACCTGCATTCACATGATCAAATTCATCAGTAACTTCATTGCCAACTCTATTATCAATAACCTTACCACTTCTAAGTGTAGTGATTGCTTTGGCTTGCTCTTGGTTCCTTTGGAGTATCACAGGTTGGCTTGGAAACTTTCCAACTTCTCTTTGGTTCAAAGCATCTGCAATCTGCCCCAATTGTGTTTCCATTTTGGTTAGGGCTGCTGAATGTTGTTGGAGAGTGCTATTGGTGGAATGTTGGAATTGCAAGGTATTTTGGGCTAACAATTTAACTGTGTCCTCAAGGGTAGGGGCAGGTTTTGGTTGGAAATTTTGGAATTGATTGTTGTTTTTCCATGAAAGGTTAGGATGATCTCTCCAACTTGAGTTATATGTATTGGAATACACATCATTCCTTGGCCTTTGGTTGTAAGAATTCATGAGATTCACTTGTTCTTGAACATACTCGGGGTAAGCCTCCCTAGATGGACATTGGTGAGTAGGATGGCTTGGTATGTTGCAAATGGCACACACTTCATTAGTTTTTGGCACCATATTGAGCACGGATTCAAGCTTCCTTTCTAGGTTAGCTACCTGCAACAAAAGCTCATGGTTAGAACTTGTTTCATAGACTCCAACTTTCTTACCCCTTAAATCTTTGTGTTGAGCATTAGACCCCAACATCTCATAAATGTTATATGACTCTTGAGCATTCTTTTTCTTCAATGCTCCACCTGCTGCATTATCAACAGTTGATTGACAATTTTGGGTTAGTCCATCATAGAAAATTTGCATTTGTAAGTGAAAAGGTAACCCATGGTGTGGACATTGTATCAAGAGGCCTTTAAAACGCTCCCAACACTCATTGAAAGGTTCTCCATCATCTTGTTTGAAATTGAAGATTTGTCCCCTTAATGTGGCTGTCTTTTGAGTGGAAAAGAACTTCTCCAAGAACTTCTTAGCCACGGCATCCCATGTGGTGAGGGAACCTGGTGTTAGAGTCATCAACCAACTCTTGGCCTTATCTTTCAAGGTATAAGGAAACACTCTCATCCTCAAGTTTGCTTCACTTACTCCCTGCAAAGGTAAACCACTCACAACATTGTAAAACTCTTTAATATGAGCTAAAGGGCCTTCATTAGGTAAGCCATAAAATGAAGGAAACATATGGAAATGTGAAGATTTGAGATCATAGTTTCTAGCTTCTGTGGGCAGCAAGATGCATGAAGGTGAATTTGGTATGATTGGTTGAGCAAAGTCCTCCAAAGCTCTAAGTTCATCTTGGTTGCCCGCCATCTCTTCGTGTCTTTCCCAATCAATTTGCTCAGATCCTTTACTTGTTGAACTAGGTGAATTCCTTTCCTCTTCCTCAAGGATAAAGGATGAACTTGATGCCACAAAGTTGTCCAAAGTGTGGCCCTTTAACCTTTCAATTCTTTGGCCTAACTCAACAAGTCTATTTGACATATACTACCTGAAACAAAGTAACACAAGTGTGAATGAAAGTCAAGAAGCAAACAACAATGAAAAGAACAAAGATCAACTAGCAAACAACAATGAAATGAACAAGAATAAACTTAAAAACGTTTGAAAAGACTCAAGGGACTCAAAACAGATTCAAAAGACTCAAAACAGCCCCAAAACACTCAAAACTGCCTTAAAATCACTTTCTGGGCAGTTTTGAGCACTTTGGTAACTTTGGACGAAATTGAGTAATAGAATGAATCAAAATGCTTAAAAACACAAACTAAGATACTTTCTAACTAAAATGACTTAACAAAGAAAAGGGGGATTGGTTTTGGATGAAATTGAAAACAAAACAAATACTTGGGAACAAAATAGATTGTAAAACGAAGAATGATGAGAAACTAGTTAGTGGGTTCCTTATCCACACATGAACATATGCATATAATCAACTTCCAGTTATCAATTTGAGAAGTTATGAACCTTGACACTAATCAAAATAGCAAACAAGCAAACAAGCAATTACAAGGGACTGAAATCAGTCCCCGGCAACAGTGCCATTTTTGTTGATGTATATTTCCTTCCTAATGCTAGAATATATTTAGTATAATGGCACAAGCAAGGGTGTCGAATCCACAGGGACTAATTGTACCTATGTAATTACTTGTTTTGCTAGAACTCTAAGAAATGAATCAAACTAATCAAACTAGGCAGATTTGCTATTGTAACTTGAAAGCATAAGAAAATGAAATAAACACAAACCAATGAATCAACAACTAATATATTGGGATAGTATCAATGGAAATGAAGCTAGGGATTCGATTTCACCATTGCTCAACTAGGTCCATGTTTGTTAAGTTAGTTTATACTCATTCATCTACCTATTTCTTGAGTTTGTTTCACTTGGATATGATCAACCATATGATGTGTGGATTTGATCAAATGTCTCTAATCTTGAACCTAATTGTGATGTGCAACTTTGGTTCATAATCTAGAGTATGTAATGCACAAGAAACGTTCACTAAACCAAAGGGAACACTCGGCAGGATGTTTGCCAAGCTTTCCCTTCATTCATTCACAAATCCACCAAAATTAGACATGATGTATGCTTTAATCTTGGCTAAATAACTTGTGGTTAACTCAAATGGAGATCAAGCATACAAATCAACTCACAAATTCACAATTATAACAGAGAATGAAGCAAGAACTAGATAGACAAACTGAGCATTCTAACTTAATTACATGGCAAACTTTGCAAGGTTACATCGAATCCCTAGAGGAAGCTTAGTGATGCGAGAATTATACGCACACAAATTAACCCTCTTTTTGACAATTGTAGTATAGATATAAGTAGGGGTCGTTCTTAACCGGGGATTAGGAGGGATTGCTAAACACTTGGAAACTGACTTAAAAACTTAAAAACACAATATAAAAAACTAAACTTGACTCAAAGAATGCAAAACTAAAAGTTAAAACACTTAAACAAACCTAAAACCCAAAACAGCAACTAGAAGACTCAAAACTGCCTAAAAACCACTTTCTGGGCAGTTTTGAGCACCTACACTAGTTTGGACGAAATTGGATGAAAACTTGAATCAAAATACTTAGAAACACAAATCAAAACACTTTCTAACTATATTGGACAATACAAAGACTCAAAGGACTCAAAACAAGTTCAAAAGACTCAAAACTGCCTAAAAACACTAACTAGGCAGTTTCTGACCTTAAACACAAATTTGGACGAATTTGAGATTATAGGTGGATTCAAAACACTTTAAAACACAAATTAAACAGATTCTAAACACTATAGAACAAGAAAGTAAAGGGGGGTTTTGTTTTGACGAAAATTGAAATAACTAAACAAAGTAACAAACTAGACAGAATGTAAATATGAAATTGATGAAATGGAATGAATGGATGCTAGCCAAGGGGTTCATCTCCACACATGTTACACTTGCATAATAAAAAGATTTCCAATTGCATTTCAATAAATTATGAAACTCATCACCCCGGGTTAATTAGGTCCGCTTAAATTAACCTTCAAATCTTCCTAACGTTATTGAATTGGATGATTGCATACGACAACCCAAAACATTTCCCACAAGTCCCCTACATGATTGCATAATAGAGATACAAGCAAGAATCATTACGCTCTATGAAAATTATAAGTGTTGACGAGGCATTCGTTACTATGATTGCATGAAACTTATGCCAAGAATTCGTTTAACGCGATTGTTTATAAGCAACCTCCACTACTTGTGAATATAAGTTCGTAACTATTAGGTGAAACTCACTTATATTCTAGCGTCATATTCATGCATGAAAATTAAGCGTATACTCTCAATAAACATACATAAATAAGTTATCAATCAAACAGTTAAACAAATTGAATCCACAACTTATGAAACGCAATTAGAAGTAATCAAATCAAAATGCAAGCATAAACATATATTTCGAATCCCCCCCTAGCCAAGGGGGGGGTTTAGTTCCTCATACGTACAAAACAAAGAGAATTGAAATTAAACATTGGAATCGAGGAAAAGAAACACCTAAACATTCCAACAACTCAAACTTGAATTGTATGAACGTTTAGGCACTCTTCTCCTCCTCTTCGTTGTAGCACAAGGTCTAAGGATAGGTTTGGAGGGATGGGGAGTTATGGATGGTGTAGAATGATGTGTTTAGGATAGGGATGGATGTAGGGGACCTCAAGGCTTCTTTTTGGGCAGAAAATATGAAGGATGGTGAAGTATGGATGTGTTATAGAGAGGGGATGAATTTCTGGCGTGAATGGTGAATGAATTGTGTATGAATGGGAATGAATCCATTGTGGCTGCAATGGATGCTTATTTATAGGTAAAAAGGAGGGAATATGACAGCTAGGAACTTGGTGGAAATCTGGAATGGTGATGGGAGATGCATGTGGCTGATTTGTGAAGGGAATGCATGTGGATTAAAGTGGAATGACAGCTAGGTTATGATGATGAATGCATGTGCAAAGTTGGTTGAATGATTATGGGTGCATGTGGCTGATTTATATGAAGGGAATGTATGTGGAATGAATGTGTGAATGATGGCAGATTGTGTATGTGAATGATTAGGGTGAATGTGCATGTGCTTTGACAGCTAGGTTGAATAAATTAAAGGGAGTGCATGTGGCTTGGCTGGAATGATTGGAATGCAATCTGAAATGGGATGTGTTGGTGTGAATTTCTGGTACAAAGGGCCTCTTTTGGTCTTCAATTTCGTCCATCTACTTGGCTTCAAGTATATGCAATCCATTTAACGCCCCAAACTACTCCAAAATGCACCAAAATGCACCCTTTTGCATACTTTGCCCTTAGAACCTGAAAACACACAAAAGAAGCATAAAGGACTAAAATAACTAAAGAAACATAACGTAAATGTACGAGAACAAGCCATTTAAGTCGCATGAATATGCTCCTATCACTTAGTTACAATTCATGTTTACAAGAGATTTGACATAAAAATATAAAACATGAATGAACATAGAATTGATAAGAATGAACCCTTAAAGCAAATCTGATGTTGAAGTCCTTGAAGAGTTCCTTGATGTTGCTTCTCCAATTGTGGTGCGGATGAACTAGATTGCCTTTGTTTGAATGGTTTCTGCCCTTGGGACAGAAATGGACAGAGAATGGAGTGAAATGGGAGAGGTTTTAGAGTGTGTAATGGACTGAATTGAAGAAGGAAACTTGCGGACCCCTTGTTATGTCAAATGAGACTTGTTTTATGGAAAAGAATGTGTCTCCAACACTCAGATTGGATCTTGCATTTGTTTAACTCAGATGGCAGAGCATAAATCAGATGGAATGATGGGTTTCTGAGGTAGTGGACACATGGGATGGACAAGAACTGCAGGTATGTGGTTTATTTAATCAAGGATGCATGTGTTCTTGCTGCAACAAGTGAGTGGAATCTGCCAAAAGTGAATTAGACCACCAGAAAATGCTTTGAACAAATCTGGAAAGGGAAAGGGATCACACGGCATGGACAAACAATGAGTTGGATTTCTGAAATAATGGTTGAATAACAAAAGGGGAATGTGAAAACATGTGGATTTCTGCAAAGATGAAACATGAGAATGGTGATGGAATGCACGGGATGAATGTTAGCATGCATGTGACTGCATGTTTGGTGTTTAGAAGTGTATAATCTGACTTGCAAACACATGGGAGTGCATGGCATGGAATGATTGTGTTTGTTGGTGTCAAAATGGCTGAAATGAATTAAGTGATGGAAATGGGTGTTAATGGCGCAAAAGGGAGATGGAATGGATGTGGTTTGCACGGCATAAAGTTGCAAACATGCATGTGAATGCATGTTTGGGTGTTGAATCTGATTTGGTACTAGAAATGCATAAAATGATGGGATGACAAGGGAATGCACGGCTAAAGTTGTGAACTTGCATGTGAATGCATGTTTTGATGTTGGAACCACATAGCCGACTTCCATGTTTTTGCTTTGTTTAGAATCACCCAACATGGCTGAATTGCATCTCTTAACACTTCACATCTTCTCTGGAATGTTTTTACTTCATATGTCTTCCCATTAATCCAATTTCACAAAGACTGCACACTAACACCAAATAATGTAAAATGCAACTAGTTTAATCCAAAACAATCACAAAGACACCAAATAATGAAGATATAAATGTATACAAAATGTGACTTATCATTGATCAAATCCACACATCATATGGTTGATCATGTCCAAGTGAAACAAACTCAAGAAATAGGTAGATGAATGAGTACAAACTAACTTAACAAACATGGACTTAGTTAAGCAATGGTGAAATCGAATCCCTAGCTTCATTTCCATTGATACTATCTCATTGTATTAGTTGTTGATTCATTTATTTGTGTTTACTTCATTTTCTTACACTTTCAAGTTACAACAACAAATCTGCCTATTTAGACTAGTTTGATTCATATTCCAAATCTGCCTATTTAGACTAGTTTGATTCATTTCATAGAGTTCTTGCAAAACAAGTAATTACATAGGTCCAATTAGTCCCTGTGGATTCGACACCCTTGCTTGTGCCATTATACTAAATATATTCAAGCATTAGGAAGGAAATATACATCAACAAAAATGGCGCCGTTGCCGGGGATTGATTTCAGTCCCTTGTAATTGCTTGTTTGCTTGTTTGCTATTTTGATTAGTGTCGAAGTTCATAACTTGTCGAATTGATAACTGGAAGTTGATTTAAGTTGCATATATTTCATGTGTGGAAAAGAATCCCTTAGCCATTCCATTATCCATTGGTTTACATCAATTTGCTTTACAATCTGTTTTCTTTCCAATCTGTCCATTTAATTGAATTTCGTCCAAATACAAATCCCCCCCCATATTTTGTTAAGTCTTAGGCTTAGAATCTGTCTTATCTTGTGTTTTGAAGCATTTTGAGTCAAGTCCAAACCCAATTTTCGTCCAAAGTTGAGTTTAGTGTCAAAACTGCCCAGCTTGTGTTTTTGGGCAGTTTTGAGAGTTTTTAGCTTGTTTTGAGTCTTGTGAATCTGTTTTGAGTCCCTTGAGTCTTTTCAAACGTTTTTAAGTTTATTTTTGTTCTTTTCATTGTTGTTTGCTTCTTGATTTTCATTCACACTTGTGTTATTTTATTTCAGGTAGTATATGTCAAATAGACTTGTTGAGTTAGGCCAAAGAATTGAAAGGTTAAAGGGCCACACTTTGGACAACTTTGTGCCATCAAGTTCATCCTTTATCCTTGAGGAAGAGGAAAGGATTTCACCTAGTTCAACAAGTAAAGGATCTGAGCAATTCAATTGGGAAAGAGAGGAAGAGATGGCGGGCAACCTAGATGAACTTAGAGCTTTGGAGGACTTTGCTCAACCAATCATACCAAATTCACCTTCATGCATCTTGCTGCCCACAGAAGCTAGAAACTATGATCTCAAATCTTCACATTTCCATATGTTTCCCTCATTTTATGGTTACCTAATGAAGACCCTTTAGCTCATATTAAGGAGTTTTACAATGTTGTGAGTGGTTTACCTTTGCAGGGAGTAAGTGAAGCAAATTTGAGGATGAGAGTGTTTCCTTACACCTTGAAAGATAAGGCCAAGAGTTGGTAAATGACTCTAACACCAGGTTCCCTCACCACATGGGATGCCGTGGCTAAGAAGTTCTTGGAGAAGTTCTTTTCCACTCAAAAGACAGCCACATTAAGGGGACAAATCTTCAACTTCAAACAAGATGATGGAGAACCTTTCAATGAGTGTTGGGAGCGTTTTAAAGGCCTCTTGTTGCAATGTCCACATCATGGGTTACCTTTTCACTTACAAATGCAAATTTTCTATGATGGACTAACCCAAAATTGTCAATCAACTGTTGATAATGAAGCAGGTGGAGCATTGAAGAAAAAGAATGCTCAAGAGTCATATAACATTTATGAGATGTTGGGGTCTAATGCTCAACACAAGGATTTCATGGGTAAGAAAGTTGGAGTCTATGAAACAAGTTCTAATCATGAGCTTTTGTTGCAGGTAGCTAACCTAGAAAGGAAGCTTGAATCCGTGCTCAACATGGTGCCAAAAGCTAATGAAGTGTGTGCCATTTGCAACATACCAAGCCATCCTACTCACCAATGTCCATCTAGGAAGGCTTACCCCGAGTATGTTCAAGAACAAGTGAACCTCATGAATTCTTACAACCAAAGGCCAAGGAATGATGTGTATTCAAATACATATAACTCAAGTTGGAGAGATCATCCCAACCTTTCATGGAAGAACAACAATCAATTCCAAAACTTCCAACCAAAACCTGCCACTACCCTTGAGGACACGGTTAAATTGTTAGCCCAAAACACCTTGCAATTCCAACATTCCACCAATAGCACTCTCCAACAACATTCAGCAGCTCTAACCAAAATGGAGACACAATTGGGGCAAATTGCAGTTGCCTTGAACCAAAGAGAAGTTGGAAAGTTTCCAAGCCAACCAGTGATACTCCAAAGGAACCAAGAATAAGCCAAAGCAATCACTACACTTAGAAGTGGTAAGGTTATTGATAATAAAGTTGGCAATGAAGTTACTAATGAATATGATTATGTGAATGCAGGTGTTACTCAAGGAGACAATGAGAAACCAAACGAGGAACCAAGCCATGCTACTTCCTCACTTGAAGCACCAAATCTTCACAAGGCTGAGAAACCATACACTCCACCAATACCATTCCCTGGAAGACTTGCCAAGAGCAAGCAGGATAAGTCATTCAAAGAAATTTTTGATATACTAAGCAAAGTGAATGTTAACTTACCTTTGTTTGATGTCATTAGGAACATGCCAGCATATGGGAAGTTCATCAAGGAGTTGAACAGTTACAAAAGGAAGTATGGACCACATGAGAAGGTAGTGGTGTCTTAGAATGTGAGTGCAGTTTTGCAAAGAAAACTTCCACCAAAGCTCAAGGATCCAGGAAGTTTTTCTATCAACATCACCATAGGGGACAAGAAAGTAGAGAAGGCAATGCTTGATTTGGGTGCTAGCATCAACTTAATGCCTTATTCAGTGTACCTTCAACTAGGTTTGGGAGATTTGAAAGCCACCACCATTTCATTACAACTTGCAGACAGATCTGTGAAATATCCAAGAGGTATAGTAGAAGATATTCTAGTTCAAGTTGATAAACTAATCTTGCCTGCAGATTTTGTAGTGTTGGACATGGAAGAAGCTCCTATACATGATCGAGAGTTGCCTATATTGCTTGGGAGACCTTTCATGGCCACGGCCAAGACCATCATTGATGTGCAAAATGGACTCCTCACTATGACAGTGTTAGGAGAGACAGTTCAATTCAAAGTGTTTGACTCTCTTTCTCATCCTTCTTCATCCCTTGATTGTTATGCCATTGATGTGCTTGATTCACTTGTATTCTCTAAGTTCTTGCAGGCACACTCGAATGAACCATTACAAACTGTTTTGAGTCAATCTCAAGATGAGTTTGATGAAGAAGATGCACTCATGGAAGAAGTAGCTGCCTTGGATGCTTTGGCATTGTATCCTTTGAATGTTTCACCTCTTTTAGAGCCTTTAGAATCATCAATGTCACATCTAACTCCTTCCACTGTTAAGGCACCAAAACTTGAACTTAAACCACTTCCACCACATCTAAAATATGCATATCTAGCTGAATTTGAAACTCTTCCAATTATCATAGCTTCTGATTTCACCCCAACTGAAGAAGATAAACTAATCAGGGTGTTAAAAGAGTTCAAATCAGTTTTTGGTTGGTCTATTGCAGATATCAAGGGAACAAGCCCTACCATGTGCATGCATAGGATTCTTTTGGAGGAAGGGGCAAAGTCAACCCGTGAACCACAAAGAAGACTCAACCCACACATGAAGGAAGTTGTTAGGAATGAGGTGTTGAAATTGTTAGATGTGGGGATCATATATCCCATTTCTGATAGCAAATGGGTGAGTGCTATTCAGGTGGTGCCTAAGAAGGTGGGAATCACTGTGATGAAGAATGAAAACAATGAGCTTGTGCCCACAAAACCCACTGCTAGTTGGCGTGTTTGCACCGATTACAGGAAGTTGAATTCTAGCACTAGAAAAGATTATTTTCCTATGCCTTTCATAGATCAAATGCTTGAGAGATTGGCAGGTTACTCACATTATTGTTTTCTGGATGGTTACTCAGGTTACAATCAAATTGCAATCGCTCCTGAGGATCAAGAGAAAACAACCTTTACTTGCCCCTTTGGCACATTTGCATATAGGAGAATGCCTTTTGGACTTTGCAATGCTCCAGCAACATTCCAAAGATGCATGTTGGCCATCTTTTCTGACATGGTAGAAAGGTTCATTGAGGTATTTATGGATGACTTCTCAGTGTTTGGTTCCTCTTTTGATGAATGTCTTAACCATCTATCTTTAGTGCTTCAAAGATGTCAGGAAACAAATTTGGTTCTCAATTGGGAAAAGTGCCAGTTTATGGTGAAACAAGGAATTGTGTTGGGACATGTAATCTCTAGCAAAGGAATGGAGGTAGACAAAGCCAAAATTGACGTCATCACCAATATGGTAGCCCCCACCACTGTGAAGGGAGTAAGAAGTTTTTTGGGTCATGCGGGTTTTTATCGTCGTTTCATTAAGAACTTTTCAATGATCACTCGTCCATTATGCAATCTGTTAGCTAAAGATGTTGTATTTCATTTTGATGAGGCTTGTATGGATGCATTCAATACTTTGAAAAATGAACTGACCTCAGCCCCTATTATTATGGCACCAGATTGGTCGTTACCTTTTGAATTAATGTGTGATGCCTCTGACTATGCTGTTGGTGCAGTTTTAGGGCAAAGGGTGAACAAGCTTCCACATGTGATCTACTATGCAAGCCGGACTCTGCATGATGCTCAACTTAACTATTCCACAACTGAAAAGGAGTTGCTTGCTGTTGTTTTTGCCTTAGAAAAGTTTAGGTCCTATCTTGTGGGATCTAAAGTTATCGTGTTTTCTGATCATGCAGCCCTTAGGTACTTGATGACAAAGAAGGATGCTAAACCACGCTTGATTAGATGGATAATCTTACTACAAGAGTTTGACTTGGAAATTCGAGATAAGAAGGGCAGTGATAATGTTGTGGCTGACCATTTGTCCAGACTTAATGAAAACCATGGAGTGGGGCAACCCTTGCCCCTAAATGAATCATTTCCAGATGAACAACTCCTTGTTGTTCAAGAACAAGAACCATGGTATGCGGATTTTGTTAATTATCTTGCTTGTGGTATAATGAGAAATGACATTTCTTTTCAGGAAAGAAAGAAGTTCCTTGCCATGGTAAAGCACTACGTTTGGGACGAACCATATTTGTTTAAATATTACCCTGATCAAATCATTAGGAGATGTGTTCCAGAGAGTGAGCAACAAAGCATCCTAACATTTAGCCATACATTGGCATGTGGAGGACATTTTGGTGCCAAAAAGACATCTCTAAAGGTTTTACAATCTGGTTTCTTTTGGCCTACTTTATTCAAAGATGCTTTTGATTTTTGTTCTAAGTGTGATAGGTGCCAGAAAATGGGGAACATTAGCAGAAGAAATGAGATGCCATTGAACAACATTTTGGTGGTGGAGCTCTTTGATGTTTGGGGAATAGATTTTATGGGACCATTTCCATCCTCTTTTGGCTACTTATACATATTAGTGGCAGTGGATTATGTATCCAAATGGGTTGAAGCCATTGCTACAAGAACTAATGATCATAAGGTTGTGTTGAATTTTCTTAAAGATGTGATTTTTTGTAGGTTTGGAACCCCAAGAGCTATTATTAGTGATGGTGGCAGCCATTTCTGCAACAAACCTTTTGAATCCTTAATGAAGAAGTACAACATCAACCACAAAGTGGCAACCCCATACCATCCTCAAACCTCAGGACAAGTGGAGATTAGCAACAGGGAGATCAAGAACATTCTGATGAAGACTGTGAGTCCTACAAGGAAGGATTGGTCATTGAGGTTGAATGATGCACTATGGGCATATAGAACCGCATACAAGACCCCCATTGGCATGAGTCCTTATCGCCTTGTGTTTGGGAAAGCTTGTCATTTGCCAATGGAGCTTGAACACCGTGCATACTGGGCCATCAAGAAGTTCAACTTTGATTACAAGGATGCTGGAATAGCAAGGAAGCTCCAACTTAATGAGTTGGAAGAACTTAGAAATGAGGCATATGAGAATGCCAAAATCTACAAGGAACGGACTAAGCTCTATCATGACAAGGTCATCCTAAGGAAGGAGTTTCACCAAGGTATGAAAGTACTTTTGTATGACTCACGTTTGAGACTTTTTCCAGGAAAACTGAAGTCTAGGTGGGTGGGACCATTCAAAGTGTTACAAACATTTCCCCATGGAGCTGTGGAGATAGAGAACATGAAGAATGGCACTTCTTTTAAAGTCAATGGGCAGCGATTGAAACCATACTTGGAGAAAGTGGAGGAAGAGCAAGTGTATCAAGTCGTAGATGCTCTTGAATTTACAACACCATGAAAAAGCTACCATGTCTTGCCTAGACATTAAATAAAGCGCTTGCTAGGAGGCAACCTAGTGTGGTTTGTGTTCTTTCCTTATTTTGTGTTTATGTTATTTCCATTCCATATTCTTTGCCTATTTACTTTGCATACAATTTTAAGCATCGAGGACAATGCTTAGGTTAGGTTTGGGGGTGTGGGATGGAAAGTTTGTGTGTTGTGTTGTTTTATGTGTTTGTTTTAGTTAAGTGTGTTTTGCTTTTATTTTGTTCAATTTGTGTGGGTTTGTTTTAGTTAAGTGTGTTTTGCTTACTAATATGAATGTATATAAGGGTTATGTTTGAAAATAAACGATTGGGTTGCTATGAAAAAGTGTTGCATCTTGTTGTCATGTATAAAGCTTTAACTCTTGGAATTATGATGATAGAGGTACCATACTTAAATTCTGGAAGAAGAATAGTGGAGACTACCCTAGTGAGTTATTTTGAGCCTAATTGCTTCTTTGAGAGGGTTTAAAGTGTATCTACTCCTATCTTTTTCTTTCAATTTCACTCTAAATGATCTCATTACTTCTATTTTGTTTGGATACTAAGAATCATTCTCCTTTGCAGATACCATGTGTTTAGTATCATTCATGAATGAACTCAATGAGATGATGTTAGGCTATGCATGTTTAACTACTAAAAGGCTTAAATCCTACCCAATTGTGTGCTCCATTCACCTTTGTTGCAGCCAAACACTTTAGCCTAATTCATTCATCACCCACACCATAATCTACCCATTCTAGCCCATTACAAGCCATACCTTATAGTTTGGGGAATACCAATGTGATGAAGACTAAGGGCAGATTGAGTTATAAAGCAGGATTGTGGCGTGTACCGAGGGCACCTATGTTGAAAATGATTTTAAAAAAAAATAAAATAAAATAAAAGAGGATCAAAGTGGAGACAAATTCCAAATTGCCTCATTATAAAGCATAGGGCCTGGACGTCAAAAACAAAAGAAGACAAATGCCAGTGAAGAGCCTCAAAGACACCTTGGTATGCCCCAAACTCTAGCATTTCATATCAAGTCTTTCATAACCTATACCCTAAGCCTTGCATTACAACCTTGAGAAAGACCTAGCTGATCATTGAGGATGTATTCATGGGTGATGGTAAGTGTGTGTGTTATCTATATTCTTAGCATTTGATTCATTTCATGAGATCTACTCAGAAACTGTGCTTCCATTTCAGATTTCATATGTGAGAATTTTGATTTCCTTTACATAATTTCACTCATATATGTTGTTGAGAGACTAAACCTTAAGATTTGAGTGAAAACTTGAGTGGAAGCTGTGAGGATTAGAGTTGAGGCGAATTCTATCTTAAGCGTTTGGGTATGGTGACCTTGAAGTTGTAAGATATGGAGAAATATCTTTATACGTTACAACTGATACGATTCTTTGAAGTGGCAAACTTTTGAGTTGAATGAATGACAAAACCTTCATTGGTTCTTATTAGTTTGTTTAAAGCATGTATTGTTTGCAGTGTTTGTAGATGTTTGTGGGTGTCATCACTGTAAACCCTCAGGAGACACAACTCCTCCAACTAGGGACACCTAGGGGTTCAAAGGCTTGTTGCACATGCTCAGTGCAATCGTTTAGCCAGCGAAAGTGGTTTTGTTAGATGTTTGTGTTTTGTGTGTTTTAGTTTTAAGTTTGCTCAAGGACTAGCAAAAACCAGGTTTGGGGGTATTTGATAAGTCACATTTTGCATGCATTTATATCTTCCTTATTTGGTGTCTTTGTGATTGTTTTGGATTAAACTAGTTGCATTTTACATTATTTGGTGTTAGTGTGCAGCCAAGGGTGAATTTGGATCAATGAGAAGGCAAATAAAGTAAAAACATTCCTTTTGGTAGCTGAGCATTATTCCAAACTTGGAAAGGGTTCTTGGGAATTAATTTGAAGTCCAAATATGAGGAATCTAGGACTAATGTGGCTGCTGAAATTCAAGAGAAGATGTGATTAGGAAAGTGGTGCATTAGAGTCACATTGGGTGGTTCTAAACAAGGCAAAAACATGCAGATTTCTTATTATTCCACATGGCTTGTGCCGTGTACTCCCTAGCCTAAAACATTCAGCCATATTTCCACCAACAAACACAATCATGTCATGCAAATCCCATGTGGTTCCAAGTCAGATTATGCATTTCTAAACACCAAAGCATGCATTCACATGCATGCTCATACTCATTCCATCATCCCATGCCGTGTATTTTCTTCAACTTTCCAGATTTGTACAAACAATTTCTGGTGGTTCAATTCATCTTTGCAGAAATTCACATGCATTGTGATTAAACAAACCACTCCTTGCAGCCATCATTTCAGAAATCCAACTCATCCCTTTGTCCATGCCGTGTGCCTATTTCACCTTTCCAGAATTTGTACAAACAATTCACCTTTGCAGATTCCACTCACTTGTTGCAGCAAGGGCACATGCATTTTGATTAAACAAACCACATCTTTGCAGATTTTGTCCATGCCATGCGTCCACTACCTCAGAAACCCATCATTCCATCACTTATGCACTGCCATCTGAGTTAAACAAATTCAAGATCCAATCTGATTGTTGGAGACACATTCATTTCTATAAAACAAGTCTCATTTCACACAAGAAGTGGTTCCGCAAGTTTTCTTCTTCATTCAGTCCATTACACACACTTAACCTCTCCCATTTCACTCCATTCTCTATCCATTTCAGTCCCAAGGGCAGAAACCATTCAAACATAACCATTCTACCTTCATCCGCACCACATTTGGAGAAGCAACACCAAGGAACTCTTCAAGGACTTCAACATCAGTTTTGCTTCAAGGGTTTCTCCTTCTTAATCTTATGTTCACTCATGTTATTTATTTTTATGTTAAACCTTTGTAAACATGAAGTGTAACTAATCTTCCTCTAGGGATTCGATGTAACCTTGCAAAGTTTGCCATGTAATTAAGTTAGAATGCTCAGTTTGTCCATCTATTTCTTGTTTCATTCTCTGATTTAATGGTGACTTAGTGTGTTGATTTTAATGTTTGATCATCATTTGAATTAATCACAAAGTTGTGTAGCCAAGATTAAAACACACATCATGCATAATCTTGGTAGATATGTGAATGAATGAAGGGAATGTTTAGCAAACATCCTGCCGAGTTATTCCCTTTGGTTTTATGAAAGTTTCTTGTGCATTACATACTCTAGATTATGAACCAAAGTTGCACATCACAATTAGGTTCATGATTAGAGACATTTGATCAAATCCACACATCATATGGTTGATCATGTCCAAGTGAAACAAACTCAAGAAATAGGTAGATGAATGAGTACAAACTAACTTAACAAACATGGACTTAGTTAAGCAATGGTGAAATCGAATCCCTAGCTTCATTTCCATTGATACTATCTCATTGTATTAGTTGTTGATTCATTTATTTGTGTTTACTTCATTTTCTTACACTTTCAAGTTACAACAACAAATCTGCCTATTTAGACTAGTTTGATTCATATTCCAAATCTGCCTATTTAGACTAGTTTGATTCATTTCATAGAGTTCTTGCAAAACAAGTAATTACATAGGTCCAATTAGTCCCTGTGGATTCGACACCCTTGCTTGTGCCATTATACTAAATATATTCAAGCATTAGGAAGGAAATATACATCAACAACAAGCAAGAATCATTACGCTCTATGAAAATTATAAGTGTTGACGAGGCATTCGTTACTATGATTGCATGAAACTTATGCCAAGAATTCGTTTAACGCGATTGTTTATAAGCAACCTCCACTACTTGTGAATATAAGTTCATAACTATTAGGTGAAACTCACTTATATTCTAGCGTCATATTCATGCATGAAAATTAAGCGTGTACTCTCAATAAACATACATAAATAAGTTATTGATAGGAGCATATTCATGCGACTTAATTAGCTTGTTCTCGTGCATTTATGTTGTGTTTACTTAGTTGTTTTAGTGTTTACGGCCACTTTTGTGTATTTTCAGATTATAAGGCCAAAGTGTGCAAGAAGATGCAAATTGGAGTCTTTTGGAGCGAAAGAGGAATGAATGAGTTGAAGACTTGAAGAAACGACGAATTCCTACGCCAACGATGAATTCTTACCAAAACGAAGAATCCTACTCAAACAAGGCTTCCTATTTTAGGAAAGTTGACCCTAAGTTTCCCGTTTTGGTAACCTTTCCTAATCTTAAACGTCCGCATTTTCTAGCCACTTTGAAGTCCTTGTAGGCGCTTTAGGACACAAAACGAAGGCCCTAGGGCCCTTAACACCCTATGCCGTGGGCTTTAGCCCAAGTCCTTTCCCTTGCCGTGCAAGGGGGGGGCATTTTAGGCCCAAATCCATTAAACTCTAACCCTAAACCCTAATATCCTAATTCATGCAGTCGTCCCTCTCCCTTGAATCCATAGCCTTTGATTCATCCAAAACCAATCTCAGCCGTACCTTGTTTTTAACCCTAGAGCCTATTCTATTCACTAGCCGTCACACCCTAATTAAATCAGCCACACATCACTCAATTCCTTCCCCTAAGCCGTGCATACCATGCACCCTAATTGATTCAGCCATTTTACACACCCTAATCCCCTAACCCGTGCATCACACACCTCTCATTCCATACACTAATTCGCAGCCAGCTTCACACCCCATTCATCCTTAAGCCGTGACCCCCATTCATTCAACCCTAAGCCGTGCATTCCATTAACCCTAATTCTAATTCAGCCATTCTCACACATATTCCTCTCTAGCCGTCACCCTTCATCATTCTACACATTCACCTTAACACTAATCAGCCACCATCACAAATCCTCTCTAATCCGCAGCCACCTTTCCATCTTCCCCTTCCATTCCAGCCACTTCCAAGCCTTGCCGCAGCCATCTCCACCATTCCAACCACCATACAAACCTTCCTCCATCACTCTACCACCTTGCCGCACCACCTTATCACCATAACTCCAACCCTAAACCAGAAAATCACCCAAAAACACCATTTAACCTCACTGCCGCAGCAAGGAGAAGAGGAAAGAGGAGCTTCGACGCGCACCAATTCACGTGGATTCGTTGGGCGTTCTAGGTGTAATCAATCCTTTATGCTTTATGTTTAAATTCATTTGTAATTCTCTTTTTGTGAACATGAGAGGCTAAATCCCCCTAGTTAGCTAGGGGGTGATTCGAAACCATGTTTATGCTTGCAATATGAATTGATTACTTTTGGTTGGAATTTCATGAATGTTGGATTCAATTCGTTTAACTGTTTGATTGATAACTTGTTTGTGTATGTTTATTGAGAGTGCACGCTTAATGTTCATGCATGAATTTGACACTAGAATATAAGTGAGTTTCACCTAATAGTTATGAACTTATATTCATAAGTAGTGGAGGTTGCTTATAAACAATCGCGTTAAATGAATTCTTGGCACTAGTTTCATGCTCATCATAGTAACGAATGCCTCGTCAACACTTATAGTTTTCATGATGCTTAATGATCTGTGATTGTATCTTTATTGTGCTTTTCACGTAAAGGACTTTTGGAGATTGTTTTGAATTGCGTTGCGCTAACCCATCCAATTCATTAACTTAAGGAAAACTTGATGGTTAATTTAAGCGGACCTAATTAACCCGGAGTGTTGAGTGTCATAATTCATCGAAAGACCAACTGAAAATCATTTTGTATGCAAGTGTAACATGTGTGGAGAAGAACCTTCTAGCTAGCATTTCATCCATATTTTCATCCAATTCATCTTTACAATCTGCCTTAATTTACAATCTGTGCATTTTAGTTATTTTCGTCAAAACCTCAATCCCCCTTTACTTTAGTGTCCAACTTAGTTAGAAAGTGTCTTAGTTTGTGTTTATAAGTGTTTTGATTCATTTGATTACATAAATTCGTCCAAATTCACCAAAGTGCTCAAAACTGCCCAGAAAGTGTTTTTAAGGCAGTTTTGAGTGTTTTGGGGCTGTTTTGAGTCTTTTGATTTGTTTTAGTGTTTTTATTGTTTAGTTTTGCATTCCTTGAGTCTAGTTTAGTGTTTCAAACTTTATTTTACGTTTTTGAGTCAGTTTCCAAGTGATTTTGCAATCCCTCCTAATCCCCGGTTAAGAACGATCCCTACTTATTCATATACTACAATTGTCACAAGAGGGTTTTAATTTGTGTGCTTACTTAGTTTGCATCATGCTATCACTTTGGGAAATGCTATGGAGGTTGGAGCTGACCTAAAAATGTCCAAACATAGCCTAGAAGTGGATGAGGAGCTGCTAATTGAGGAAGAGGAAACACCTTTGCCGCAGGCACCTATTGCTCCTACGCCATCCAATTCAGGTAAGGTGATAAGTCACATTTTGTATACATTTATATCTTCATTATTTGGCGTCTTTGTGATTGTTTTGGATTAAACTAGTTGCATTTTACCTTATTTGGTGTTAGTGTGTAGCCAAGGGTGAAATTGGATCAATGGGAAGGCAATTGAAGTAAAAACATTCCAGAAAAGATGTGAAGTGTTAAGAAATGCAATTCGGCCGTATTGGGTGATTCTAAACAAGGCAAAATCATTGAAGTCACCTATGTGGTTCCAACATCAAAACATGCATTCACATGCATGTCACAACCTTGGCCGTGTGTTCCACTACTTGTCCATTTACCTTTTGCGCCAAAAACACCCATTTCCATCACTTAATTCATTCAGTCATTTTGACACCAACAATCACAACCTAGCCGTGTGTTCCCATATCATCCCATCAGATTATGCACTTCCAACATCAAAACATGCATTCACATGCATGTTCACACCTTCACATGCATGATCCACATCCATTCCGTGCATTCCATTACATTTCTGCACTTCATCTTTGCAGAAATACACATGCACTTCAATTAAATAAAACCCATGCTTGCACCTTTCCCTTTTGTTATTCACCCATTATTCCAGAAAATCACTCATTCTTTGTCCATGCCGTGGGATCCCTTCTCCTTTCCAGATTTGTACAAAGCATTTTCTGGTGGTCAAATTCACCTTTGTAGGTTCCACTCACTTGTGGCAGCAAGGGCACATGCTTCTTTGAATACATTAACACTTCCTTGCAGACCTTGTCCATGCCAGGCGTCCACTACCTCAAAAACCCATCATTCCATCACTTATGCTCTGCCATCTGAGTTAAACAAATGCAAGATCCAATCTGATTGTTGGAGACACATTCTTTTCCATAAAACAAGTCTCATTTGACACTACAAGGGGGTTCCGCACTTCTCTTATTCATTCAGTCCATTACACACTTAAACTCTCCCATCTCACTCCATTCTCTGTCCATTTCTGTCCCAAGGGCAGAAACCATTCAAACATCACCATTCTACCTTCATCCGCACCATACTTGGAGAAGCAACATCAAGGAACTCTTCAAGGACTTCAACATCAGTTTTGCTTCAAGGGTTTCTCCTTCTTAATCTTATGTTGACTCATGTTATTTATTTTTATGTTAAACCTTTGTAAACATGAAGTGTAACTAAACTTCCTCTAGGGATTCGATGTAACCTTGCAAAGTTTGCCATGTAATTAAGTTAGAATGCTCAGTTTGTCCATCTATTTCTTGTTTCATTCTCTGATTTAATGGTGACTTAGTGTGTTGATTTTAATGTTTGATCATCATTTGAATTAATCACAAAGTTGTGTAGCCAAGATTAAAACACACATCATGCATAATCTTGGTAGATATGTGAATGAATGAAGGGAATGTTTAGCAAACATCCTGCCAAGTTATTCCCTTTGGTTTTATGAAAGTTTCTTGTGCATTACATACTCTAGATTATGAACCAAAGTTGCACATCACAATTAGGTTCATGATTAAAGACATTTGATCAAATCCACACATCATATGGTTGATCATGTCTAAGTGAAACAAACTCAAGAAATAGGTAGATGAATGAGTACAAACTAAGTTAACAAACATGGATTTAATTGAGCAATGGTGAAATCGAATCCCTAGCTTCATTTCCATTGATACTATCCCAATATAGTAGTTGTTGATTCATTTATTTGTGTTTACTTCATACTTTCAAGTTACAATAACAAATCTGCCTATTTAGACTAGTTTGATTCAATAACAAATCTGCCTAGTTTGATTAGTTTGATTCATGTCTTAATATGCCTAGTTTGATTAGTTTGATTCATGTCTTAATTTGCCTAGTTTGATTAGTTTGATTCATTTCTTAGAGTTCTAGCAAAACAAGTAATTACATAGGTCCAATTAGTCCCTGTGGATTCGACACCCTTGCTTGTGCCATTATACTAAATATATTCTAGCATTAGGAAGGAAATATACATCAACATAAGGTTGTTCCAAAGTTAATTATTTCTAACCCCGTTCCATTGAATGTCCCTATTCCTTGCAGGATCATGCAATCCAAGGAAGAAGAGGGTGAGAAAGGCATCTCCGAATCCTTTCCAAAGAATCAAGAGCAAGATGTGACGGGGGAATATCAAGAATTCGTCAAAGAGGACATATTTGAAACCACAAAACCCAAAGAAGTTGAATTTGATGACATTGGACAAGTCATAACCATCACATGCAATCTGGCCAAGTCCAATATCCCTGAAACTTTCAAGGGAGTGGTGTTTGTCATTGAGTTCTTGTCAGAGCACACAGGTAAGCCGCCTCCCCGAATTTCAATTTTGTTTTATACTGATATGCTGTTAATGATCCAGGCACCCACTCTAGAATTTAAACCATTACCGGATCATCTCAAGTATCACCCCCCATTCAAAGATAAATTCCATGCCGTGGGTTCTAATTGAGCCTAAGAAGGCTTTGTCCGGCTGCAAGACGTAAAAGAAAGCGCTACTTGGGAGGCAACCCAATACAGTGAATAAAACAAAGCTTGTTCATTAATTTTCGAGAAATTACAATTGTATCTAAACATGGCAGAAAGATGGAGCCTTCACAAGGGTTGTGTACGTGAGGCCCCACTACGTGGCAACACTCTCGGAGCAGGAGGCATCGGAGCAGAAAGCATCGGAGCAAGAGGCATAGGAGCGGGAGGCACCGAAGATAGATCATTCAAGGCCCCAATCCTTGGTGGAACGCTGGATGACCCAGGGAAAAGGTGCCTCTGGAAGAAAGCCGCAAGCCTTTGACGGTCATCAAGCTCATCAAGCTTCCTCTTCATGCCTGTCGAATAATTGTTGGCAAGCTCGTGCAAACTTCGGTTCTCGTACTTAAGCTGTTTGATCTCCTGCTTAAGACTTTCCACCTCCGCCATCAAGGATTCAACCTGACGGGAGCGAGCAAGTAGGCGTTGGCCCATGTTGGACACATAGCCAGCACACTGAACACTGAGAGCCAGGGACTCTTGAACGGCCAACTCATCGGACCGTCCGGAAAGCAACTGACTATCTTTGGGAGTGAGGAGGTTCCGAGCTACTATCGTAGCCGTTGTTGCATCCGTCATCACAGAGTCCTCACCTGTAAGAGGGGCATGAGAAGAAAAGAAAGATGGGCACCATACCTTATCCTGACGCGGCGCAACAGGATCATTGCTTAGACTCAAATCTAAGCAAATGTTCGATGGGTTAGATGAGCTAGCCATTTTTCAAGAAGTTAAAAGAGAAGGGTTGGATGGAGTGAAATCTCGACGGGCCGGAGACGATTTCTGGGCAATTTTCAAGTGTGCATGCTAGAGGTGATCGATCACCTCTATTAAAGGAGAGGCGTTCACCGATTCAGAAATGAAGAGACACCACTCTTCAAAACCAAAATTTCCGGCGTAAAGATTGCCAGCTCGTCAGACGCAATCCCGGCTTTTCAGAAAGCGTGTGTAACTTTGTCAAAAGCTCCCAGCTTTTCAGAAGACGCATGGAAGGCGAGAAATTAGCTGCACACTTTTGCCGACAAGTGTGGGAGACAAAGCCGAAAGCTCTCGGCTTTTTAGAAAGCGTGTGCCACTTTGTCAAAAGCTCCCGGCTTTTCAGAAAACACGTGCCATTTTGTCAAAAGCTCTCTGACAAAGCTGAAGACGCGTGGAGGTAATTTCCGCATCCGCATTGCCACTTGCCATTACAATTCCTATATACATCAACATTCATGGCAAGGCATACACCCAGAAGCGCATGACTTTCCTTCTCTCCTTCTCTTGAGAACACACTTTCAACCATGGATGTATCCCCCAAAGAAGATACCAAATGCCTGGAATACAAAGGAGGCAAGAGGAAACGGTGGATCGAAGCATGTGGATTCATTCGCTGCCTCTTCGAAAGCAAAGGTATCTCATATCATCAAGGGCGAAAGCAAAGGTATCTCATATCATGCTCTTTCCTTGTCTTTTCCTTTGTCCTTGATATTACTTGCATGGCAAAGTGAAAGAAGCAATCAGCCGGCACTTGGAGTCTATCTGGACTCTATTCCCTAGTTGCTTACCTAGCGTTGCTCTCGAGTAGTCATCTTCAACGGTTGATACACTTCCAGAGAAGGGACCACTTCTGCAAAGGGGAGCAAGTAAGGCTAAGGAAAAGGATACATTGAAGCATGAGGAGACAAGCATATGCTGAGCTATCCTCTAACCCTCTTCAATACGAATTGGAGAGATTGAACAAAGAAACAGATAAAAGGAGTAAGCTCAGACCTTCAGGAGAGACCAAAAGAATCCTGCTGCCCAGTTCAAGAGTAGCACAAAGGAAAATCAACGATCGGAGGAAACCAAAAGAATCTCCAGCTCAGTTCAAGAGTAGCCTGTGGAAAAACTCACGATGAAGCCTCACTGCAATCACCAAGGAGAAGATGGAATTTACACTCCATAACCAGATTTGCATCCCTAAACTCTTCTCTTTGTTAGATACATTCTGCCATGTTTAGTATGTTTAGTTGCTGTTTATGTGTTTACTTTTGTTTGATGTGTTTTAAGCTTAAAACATTGAGGACAATGTTTGATTTAAGTGTGGGGGGGTAACTAAGTATATTTGATGCAAATTCGCGGGATTTTATCACCCATAACTTCTAGTGTTGTTCCTTGCTGTTTTAAAATGTTTTTAAACTGATTTGGAGTGTTTTAGTGTGTTTTGTGTTATAACTCCGAAAATCACATAAAAATTTGAAAAACATATTTTGAAAAGCCTAAAAAGAGTGTTTTGAGTCGTTTTTGTGTCGTAGGTACCTTCCAACACTTGCCTCAGGATTTGGTTTTTAATTGCATGACTGTTAAAAAGAGTTATAAACATAGAGAAAAGTTTGATTTACTCTTGGTATATGCTTGGTTATGGTTATAATGTATGACTTCACATGCAATCATAAAAGAAAAATTAGTTTTTGTAACATGCCTGAAGGAAGGAACTCAAACAAACGCTACAACCCTGAGAGACTTGAGCCTATAACGTTCTTTGGAGAGTATAATCTGTGATTTCTTGTTTTCTAAAGTTGTTGCATGATCTCATTATTCTTTGCTTGGTTACTACTTAGAAGGCATTTCATCATATAGTTCCAAATGCTAGAACTCATGCCCATTTCATTCAAAGCATGTTATTGATTTGCATAACACATATTCAAGAAGAAGTTGTGTAGTGACCACCACCATAGCCAAATAGCCTTACTTCCCATATTTCGTATATGTTGTAAGTTTTAACCCCGTTGAGCCTTGTTTAGCCTTTATTCTTTGTTTACCCACATTTTCCTCACCTAGCCTAGTTTAGGACAATCCTGATGCGAAAATTATACGCACACAAATTAAACCCTCTTTTTGACAATTGTAGTATAAGTATAAGTAGGGATCGTTCTGGACCGGGGATTAGGAGGGATTGTTAATCACTTGGATTTGACTCAAAAACGTAAAAACACAATATAAAACACTCTACTAGACTCAAAGAATGCAAAACTAAACTTTAAAACACTAAAACAAACCAAAAGACTCAAAACAGCACCAAAACACTCAAAACTGCCTTAAAAACACTTTCTGGGCAGTTTTGAGCACTTAGAGTACTTTGGACGAATTTGGGTAACAAATTGAGTCAAAACACTTATAAACACAAACCAAAACACTTTCTAACTAATTTGAACAATACAAAGACTCAAAGGACTCAAAACAAGTTCAAAAGACTCAAAACTGCCTAAAAACACTAACTAGGCAGTTTCTGACCTTAAACCCAAATTTGGACGAAATTAAGTTGTAACTTGACTCAAGACTCTTAAAAACACAAACTAAATTGATTTCTAACTAATTTGGACATTAAAGTAAGGGGCGATTGAGTTTTGGACGAGATTAAACTAATTGCACAGATTCTAATTAAAAACAGAATGTAAATATGAATGTGATGGATTTGAATGGATGGGATGACTAGCTAAGGGGTTCATCTCCACACATGTTACACTTGCATATAAAACGATTTCCAATTGCACTTCAATAAACCATGAATTCTCAACGCCCTGGGTTAATTAGGTCCCCTTAAATTAACCGTCAAGTTTTCCTTAAGTTAATGAATTGGATGATTGCATACGACAACCCAAAGCATTCCTCACAAGTTCCCTACATGAATTGCATAATAGAGATACAAGCAAGAATCATTAAGCAACATGAAAACTATAAGTGTTGACGAGGCATTCGTTACTATGATTGCATGAAACTTATGCCAAGAATATGTTTAACGCGATTGTTTATAAGCAACCTCCACTACTTGTGAATATAAGTTCATAACTATTACGTGAATGATAGGAGCATATTTATGCACCTTAGTTTAGCTTGTCCTTGTGCATTTATAGTGTTTTTCCTTAGTAAAGTAGTCTTTTAAGCTAGTTTTATGTATTTTCAGGTTTTAAGGGCAAAGTATGCAAAAGGATGCATTTTGGAGCCTTTTGGAGCAAATTAGAGCTTGGAATGGACATCATATGCTTGGAGCCAAGAGGATGGACGAAATTGAAGATTTGAAGATGATGTTCCCTACTTGAGCAAGGTTTCCTAGTTGAAGTAGGAAAGTCCCTAATGGAAATGGGTTTCCTAGTTGAAGATGGATTCCTAGAAGAATGAAGATTCCTACTCAAACAAGGTTTCCTACTTGAAGTAGGAAAGTCAAAATCCAAATGGTCTCAAGTGAAGCAACAAAGAAGTTTTCCAAGTCCAAGAAGGAAAAGGAGTTCAAGATGAAGAAGGAATGATGAAGACATGGTTTCCTAATCCTAATAGGCAAAGTTTCCAAGTACAATGAGGAGTCCTTATCCATTTAGGGCACCTTATCCATTTAGGACACCTTATCCTAATCCTATAGGGATGCCATGCACTTTACCTTATCTTGGAGGGTTTCTAGAAGCCTTAGATGCCCTATCCTATCCTTGCCATGGGTTTTATCCAATTCCCCTTAGTTTTAGGCTTTCTAGAAGCCCTAAACATTATCCCTAAGCTTTGCCGCACCCTTATCCCTTTTTTCCTACAAATTTGGCACTTAAAGCATGATTTTAGGAACCTTATCTTATCTCCTACAAAGGTGGCGCCCAAACCCTTCTAGAAATCTGATTTCCCTTGCCTTGCAAGGCATTCTAGAAACCTTATCACCTTATCCCATACCTGCTGCACCTAGGAAGCATTATCCCTCTCTATTTCTGATTTCTAAGCCTATTTCCTAGTTGATTTGGGTTATTCAAGTCCATATCTGATTACCTTAGGGTTTTAAGTGCCTATATATACTCATGTTAACCCCTAGATCAGATCACCACCTCTCATACACATTCATTCATTCCATAAATTCGTCAAAACATCTCCACAGCCTTGCCGCAGCCACCAAACACCTTTCTCCCTAGTTTTAGACCCTTGCCGCACCATCCCCTTCCCCTAAACACTACTACATCCCTCCATAACCATCCATCCATACACCTAAGGCCCTAAAACCTGTCCCTAGACCCTTGCCGCACCAAGGAGGAGGAGAAGGAAGCTCGGAAGTTCATGCAATTCAAGTTCGCGTGGTTGGAATTTCTAGGTGTTTCTTTTCCTTTGATTTCAATGTTTAATTTCAATTCTCTTTGTTTTGTGCGTATGAGGAACTAAACCCCCCCTTGGCTAGGGGGGGATTCGAAATACATGTTTATGCTTGCAATATGATTTGATTACCTCTAATTGCGTTTCATAAGTTGTGAATTCAATTTACTTGTCTATGTGAATTACATTGATTTGTGTGTGTTGGTTGAGAGTGCACGCTTAATTTTCATGCATAAATTGGATGCTAGGATATAAGGAAATTTCACCTAATCGTTATGGAATTATATTCACAAGTAGTAAAGGTTGATGATCTCAATCGCGTTAAGTAAATTCTTGGCATAAGTTTCATGCAATCATAGTAACAAGTGCTTCGTCAATGCTTATGGTTTTCATAGAACTTAACGATTCTTGCTTGTATCTCTATTATGCAATCATGTAGGGGACTTGTGGGGAATGTTTTGGGTTGTCGTATGCAATCATCCAATTCAATAACGTTAGGAAAATCTGAGGGTTAATTAGTGCAATTCACGGTTAATCTGGGGCGTTGAGAATTCATGGTTTATTGAAAAGCAATTAGAAATCGTTTTGTGTGCAAGTATAACATGTGTGGAGATGAACCCCTTAGCTAGCTTCCCATCCATTCATTAAATCCAAATTCGTTTAAAATCTGTTCGTTTTACAAAGTTTTAAGTTTGGTTTTCAAATTCGTCAAAATCAAAATCCCCCTTTACTTAGAGTGTCAAATTAGTTAGAAATCAATTTAGTTTGTGTTTTTAAGTGTCTTAGGTCAAGTTAAAACCAATTTTCGTCCAAAGTTGTGTCTAGTGTTCAAAACTGCCCAGATTGTGTTTTTAAGGCAGTTTTGAGTGTTTTGGTGCTGTTTTGAGTCTTTTGGTTTGTTTTGGTGTTTTAAAGTTTAGTTTTGCATTCTTTGAGTCTAGTATAGTGTTTTATATTGTGTTTCTACGTTTTTGAGTCAATTCCAAGTGATTAACAATCCCTCCTAATCCCCGGTCCAGAACGATCCCTACTTACATTCTTCACTACAATTGATAAAAAGAGGGTTTAATTTGTGTGCGTATAAATCTCACATCAAATTTTGGCGCCGTTGCCGGGGATTAGCAACTTTGCTAATCGCTTGGATTGTTTTATTTTCGTTTGTTTTATTTTAGATCAGATTCTTATGTTATTTTGTTTCTTGTTTTAGGTACTTGTTTATGACTCGGAGTTCTAATCCGGTTCATGAACATATTTTAGACTTTGGCGACGATTTTGAGCGTGAGTTGAGACGTAAGAGGAAGAACCCGGAACCTAGTGAATCAAGTGCAAGTTCCGAGTCCGTTTCTGAATTTGAAGAAGAAGTGGAAGACATGGCAGCGGACAACCGAACAATCAAGGAGCTTTCCGCTTCGGGATTGGCCAATGCCGCACCCTTGTGCATTCAATACCCAAGGGCGGCTCAAGACAAGACTGCCGAGTTCGAATTGAAGTCAAGCCTGTTACATCACATTCCAAAGTACCATGGGCTATCCATGGAAGATCCGAACAAGCACTTGAAGGAGTTTGAAGTCGTTTGCTCAAGCATGACTCCGGTGAACGTGGATGAGAGCATCTTGAAGATGAAGGCCTTTCCCTTTTCTCTCCAAGAGAAAGCGAAAGATTGGTTGTACGAATTGGCACCCGGAACGGTCACATCATGGGAGAGCATGAAACGGGCTTTCTTGGAGAAGTTTTTTCCAACTTCTCGAGTCATCCTCCTACGAAAAAGGATAAGTGGAATTCAACAAGATGAAGGTGAATCCTTTCCTACTTATTATGAACGTTTTAAATCTCTTGTTGTTTCATGTCCACATCATCAAATGAAGGAGGAACTACTTCTACAATACTTCTACGAGGGACTTCTACCTATTGAACGTCAAATGCTAGATGCCTCAGCGGGAGGAGCCTTGGTGGACAAGACCCCCACGGCTGCAAAGACTTTGATTGCTAATCGAGCATTGAACGCTCAACAATACGAAGGCATTGGACAGAGGAGTACCCCACGGCAACACCAAGTTAATGAGGTAAGTGCCATAACCGAACTTCAAAATCAAATGGCTAACCTTACTACGTTGCTTTCTCAGGTGGTGGAAGGTCCGAAAGTCAAAACCGTAGCTTCTTGTGGCGTATGCTCCATGCAAGGACACCCTACGGACAAGTGCCCACAATTGATCGAGAATGGAGGGTGGGAGACACTCAATGCCGTGGGATATGGCAACCAATACCAATCACGTGGTGATCCGTTTTCTAATACTTACAATCCCGGTTGGCGTGATCATCCGAATTTCAAATGGCGAGACCCCCAACAAGGTCAACAACAAAGCGGATTTAGGCAACAACCCCCGGGTTTCTATCAAAAGCCGTTGGCACCACCACAAGCCCAAGCACAACCTGCCCAAAGCAATGTAGGTAATTCAAGTGATAATGATAAGATTTTTCAATTACTTAGTACTTTGACGCAGGAAGTCCAAAATCAAAACAAAGAGAGGCAAATGCAAGACAAGAGGGTGGACAACTTGGAGAAACAAGTGGGACAAATTGCCGAGTTTATGGGGCAATTTCGTGAGCAAGGAAAGTTGCCAAGTTCAACGGTGGTCAATCCGAAAGGCGGATTCGAATCTGCAAAAGCGATGCATTTGCGAAGTGGAAAGCAAGTCGGATCTGACCTCAACCCATCCAAATCACGTTCCAACGAGGAGGACGAGTTGAGAATTGAAGAGGAGGAGCAAAGGCCACTCACGGCCAAGGTGGAACCAAATGGGCCGCATGTTCCAAGTGACCCCAAGTTGTCCAATTCATCCAATAAAGGTAAAAACGTGTCAAATTCGGTTCATACTAATGATTTTCCTGCGAATGTTCCTTTTCCTAGTAGGTTTAAGCAAACAAAGAAAGAAGAAGCGGAAAAGGACATTTTGGAGACGTTTCGAAAAGTTCAAGTCAATATCCCCCTCTTGGATGCAATTAAACAAGTCCCGAGGTACGCCAAGTTCTTGAAGGAACTTTGCACCAATAGGAGGAGGATTTCGACCAAGGAGGTGGTCAAAGTAGGTGAAAACATCTCAGCCATCTTACAACGCAAGCTGCCCCCAAAATGCAAAGATCCGGGTAGTTTTACAATTCCGTGTGTTATTGGTAATTCTAGGTTTGAATCTGCCATGTTAGACCTAGGTGCATCTATAAATGTCATGCCATATTCAATTTATGCATCTATGAACCTAGGAGCGTTGAAAAACGATGGTGTGATTATACAATTAGCCGATAGATCTAATGCCTATCCAAAGGGAGTTTTGGAAGATGTGTTAGTGCAGGTTAATCATTTGATCTTCCCGGCGGACTTCTACGTACTTGAGATGGATGAATCAGACCATGCCCCTTCATTGCCCATCCTCCTCGGAAGGCCATTCATGAAAACTGCTCGGACAAAGATTGACGTCTATAATGGCACGTTGACGATGGAATTTGATGGGGAAGTTATTAATTTTAATCTTTCTGATTCTATGAAGTACCCTAGTGAGAATCATTCATGTTTTTCTATTGATGTAATTGACTCTTTGTCGCAGGACTATTTTGACAAATTGAACAACGATGCACTTGAATTGGTCATTGCACAAGGCATGGACAAGCAAAACATGGAAGCCACAACCATGGGAACCCACGGCATGCATGATCATTCTTTTGCCGTGCCCCCTAATGATGAGGTCATTGAGATGGTGGCTGCCCTAAAATGCTTCCCTCAGTTGTGCAGCCACCTACACTTGAACTTAAGCCGTTGCCTAGTCATTTGAAGTACGTTTTCTTAGGCGAGGATGACACGTTGCCCGTCATTATTTCATCCTCACTCATGGCACAAGAAGAGAGCAAATTGGTGCGAGTGCTTAAGGAGTACAAAACGGCAATTGGATGGACCTTGGCCGACATCAAGGGAATTAGCCCCACTACATGCATGCATCGCATACTTCTACAGGAGGGGTCTAAAACATCCCGAGAGGCTCAACGCCGTCTCAACCCTCCGATGATGGAAGTTGTGAAGAAGGAGGTAATCAAGCTTTTGGATTGTGGAGTAATCTATCCAATCTCGGATAGTAAGTGGGTCTCACCCGTTCAATGCGTTCCGAAGAAATCTGGGGTGACTGTGGTTGCAAATGCCGAGAATGAACTTGTTCCTCAACGCATTCAAACCGGTTGGAGGGTGTGCATCGATTATAGAAAGCTAAACGCCGCAACAAGGAAGGATCACTTCCCATTGCCATTCATCGACCAAATGCTTGAGAGGTTAGCCGGTTATGCTTTCTATTGTTTTCTTGATGGTTATTCTGGTTATAATCAAATTGTCATAACACCCGAAGATCAAGAAAAAACTACTTTTACATGCCCCTTCGGTACTTTTGCATATCGTCGCATGCCTTTTGGTTTATGTAATGCACCTGCTACATTTCAACGATGCATGATGAGCATATTTTCTGATTATGTTGAGAAAATCATTGAAGTGTTATGGATGATTTTAGCGTGTTTGGTGATTCTTTTGATGGTTGTTTGCATAATCTTAGTTTAATCTTAAAACGTTGCGTTGAAACTAACCTTGTTCTTAATTGGGAAAAATGTCATTTCATGGTTAAACAAGGCATAGTTTTAGGTCATATAGTCTCTAAAAACGGTATTGAGGTTGATAAGTCGAAAATAGATCTTGTACGTCACTTACCCTCTCCAACTTCGGTTAGAGAGGTTCGTTCTTTTCTTGGCCATGCAGGTTTCTATCGTAGGTTTATCAAGGATTTCTCGAAGGTTGCACAACCTCTTTGCCGTCTCCTACAAAAAGACGTGATGTTTGAATTCACCAAGGAGTGCACGGCATCATTCAACCAACTCAAGGAGTTGTTGACCACGGCACCCATTATTGTTCCCCCGGATTGGAGCCTCCCGTTCGAGCTTATGTGTGATGTGTCCGATTATGCTTTAGGGGCTGTTTTGGGACAAAGAAAGGACAAGAGGCCGCATGTCATCTACTATGCCTCACGGACGTTGAACGATGCCCAGTTGAACTACTCTACTACGGAAAAAGAACTTCTTGCCGTTGTCTTTGCTTTAGATAAATTTCGATCATATCTAATTGGTACTAAAGTAATTGTTTTCACTGATCATGCAGCTCTGAAGTACTTGCTCACTAAAAAGGAGGCCAAGCCACGGCTAATTCGATGGATGTTGCTACTTCAAGAGTTCGACATAGAGATTCGGGACAAGAAGGGAAGTGAAAACGTGGTGGCTGATCACCTAAGCCGAATGGTGCACAATGAAGAGGCCCTACCCATTGCCGAGACATTCCCCGATGAACAATTGTTGTCCATTAAGGTTAGTGCACCTTGGTATGCCGATATTGTTAATTTTTTGGTGTCAAAACGAATTCCAAGTGAGTTCACTAGACACCAACGTGATAAACTTAGGCATGATGCACGGTTTTATGTGTGGGATGATCCGTACTTATGGAAATTTTGTCCCGATCAGATTATACGTCGTTGTGTGCATGATTCTGAATGTCATTCAATTTTGAGTTTTTGTCATACATATGCATGTGGAGGGCACTTTGGCACACAACGCACGGCCCTCAAAGTGTTACAATGTGGATTTTATTGGCCTAGTGTTTTTAAGGATGCTAGAACATTTTGCTTAGCATGTGATAAATGCCAAAGAATAGGTGGTATTAGTGCAAGGGACCAAATGCCGCAAGTTTCTATCCTAAATGTTGAAATTTTTGATGTTTGGGGTATTGACTTTATGGGTCCCTTTCCATCATCATATGGTTTTACGTATATTTTGCTTGCGGTTGATTATGTGTCGAAGTGGGTGGAAGCAAAAGCCACCCGGACTAATGATTCTAAAGTGGTTGCAGATTTTATTAGAACTAACATTTTTGCAAGGTTTGGTATGCCACGAGTGATCATTAGTGATGGAGGGTCACACTTTTGCAATCGGACCATTGAAGCGTTATTGAGGAAATACCATGTCACCCATAAGGTTTCTACACCTTACCGTCCTCAAACAAATGGCCAAGCCGAGGTTTCCAACTGAGAGATCAAGCAAATACTTGAGAAGACCGTTGGGCCAACAAGGAAGGATTGGAGCTTACGGTTAGATGATGCACTTTGGGCGTATCGTACGGCGTACAAAACCCCCATTGGGATGTCCCCCTTTCGACTTGTCTATGGCAAGGCGTGCCATCTTCCCGTTGAATTGGAGCACAAAGCACTTTGGGCCGTCAAGAAGTTTAACATGAACCTCGACGAAGCGGGAAGTCAAGGGAGATTGCAATTAAATGAGCTTGATGAGATAAGGCACGAGGCGTACGATAATGCAAGCATTTACAAGCAAAAGACCAAAGCTTTCCATGACAACATGATCCGTGGGAAATCATTCTCAATTGGGTAGAAAGTGCTATTGTTCAATTCCCGTTTACGTTTGTTTCCCGGTAAGTTACGTTCTAAGTGGATTGGACCATTTGTTATTACTAATGTTTTTGTTCATGGTGCAGTCCAAATCCAAAGCTTGAAAACGGGACACGAATTCAAGGTGAACGGGCATCGTTTGAAGCCCTATTATGACACCTTTGTGGAGCATGCCGTGGAAGAGCTTCCCTTGCATGCCGTGGGCCCTAGTAAGGAGTGAATGAGGTCTTCGTCCGGCTGTACGACGTTAAAGCAAGCGCTACTTGGGAGGCAACCCATGCATTCAACAAAGGAAGACCGAGGAAGCACTCCAATTCCAGATTTGCGTTCCTAAACTCTTCTCTTTGTTGTTGATTTTGAATCTGCCATGTTAGGTTGTTAGATGTTGTTTTGTTTGTTTGTTTGTTATTTGTGTGAGTCTATGCTTGAAACATTGAGGACAATGTTTGATTTAAGTGTGGGGGGGTAACCAAAGTGTTTTGATGCAAATTCGTAGGGTTTTGTCACCCATAATTTCAAATGTTGTTTCTTGCTGTTTTTAGGTGTTTTTAGGCTGTTTTGGTGTGTTTTAGTATTTGTTGTTCTAAAAATCCAAAAATCCCAGAAAAAAATTAAAAAAATTGTTTTGAAAACCCAAAAAAGAGTTGTTTTAAGTTGTTTTTGAGTGTTTGTTTGTGTCTTAGGGTACCTTCCAACACAATGATGAGGATTCGGTTTGTAATTGCATGACTGTTAAAGAGAATGATTAACACGGATGGAAGTTTGATTTACTCTTTGTTTATGCTTGGTTGTGGTTATAACTTATGACTTCACATGTAATCAAAAAGAAAAAAAAATTAGTTTTTGTAACATGCTTGAAGGAAGGAACTCAAACAAATGCTACAACCTTGTGAGACTTGAGCCTAAACGTTTATTTGGAGAGTTCAAATCTGTGCATTCTTGTTTTCTAAAGTCGTTGCATGATCTCATTATTCTTTGCTTGGTTACTACTTAGAAGGCGTTTCATCACTATAGTTCCAAATACTAGAACTCATACCCATTTTATTCAAAGCATGAAATTGATTAGCATAACAAATAACAAGATGAAGTTGTGTAGTAGTCACCACCATAGCCAAATAGCCGAATCCACCCTTGTCATTCGTATTGTAGGTTTAAACCCCTTTTGAGCCTTATTTAGCCTATTTTCATTGTTAGCCACATTATCCTCACCTAGCCTAGATTAGGACTTTCCATACCTTTGTTCTTAAAGGATAGTAAAGCACGACTTAGGGTGAACTCCTTTGGTCAATATATGGCAGGAAACAAGTGTGGGGGAAGATGATAGGGCACGAAAAAAAAGAAAAGAAAAAAAAAAAAAAAGAAGAAAAGAAGAGAAATTCGTAGAAAAATCAAAAGAAAATAGAAAAGTGTTGAAAAGAAAGAAAAAGAGTTGGAAAATAAGTGAGAATGAACTCACAAGTGTTGGTTGTTGAAGGAAGGGTCCAAAAGAGTGAATTTGACCCTAAATGTTGCATGAATCTTCCCTTGTGTGTACTAATTGATTTCGGCCATTTGAAGAGAGTTTAAGTGTCAAATTCATTACTTTGCTTACTATTGCTTTAAAGAACTTTTGTTTATCCTTTACCCCTCTTTGTTAGCCAATATCCCTAGCCCCGTTACAACCCTTGACTTTAATCTTGAGTGTTATGTGTTTCAATTTGTGGAGTTTAAAATTGGTACGAGCATATGGTGTCACTGGTTCTCGCATCTAAGTAGTAGCATTCCATTCATGAGATCATATTGATAAACATGCTATTTAACTCCGAAAAGTGGTTTCTTTGTCATACATATATGTGAGCATTCGTTTTCATATTTACATCTATCTTCTCACATATAACTAGTATAGGATGTGTGGTCAGAAAATCTGTGTGAAAATTGAGTGCATATCTAGTAAGGAATTGAGGAAATTCTCTAAGTCATGTTACTACATTCAAATCATGTTTTAAATTGGTTATTTGTGAACTAATGAGTAGTGACTATGATTAAGTAAATGCTTAAGCGTAAAGATGGCTAAAATCTGTGGGAATGATGATTTTAACATGTCATGTGCATTGGAAATCCCTGAGGAATTGTTGGAAGGTGTAGGTTGTGTTTTACTCGTTTTACTTCGTTTGTTTACTTTGTTTCATTTTGTTTTGCTCAAGGACTAGCAAAAGCTAAGTGTGGGGGAATTTGATAGGAGCATATTTATGCACCTTAGTTTAGCTTGTTCTTGTGCATTTATTGTGTTTTTCCTTAGTAAAGTAGTCTTTTAAGCTAGTTTTATGTATTTTCAGGTTTTAAGGGCAAAGTATGCAAAAGGATGCATTTTGGAGCCTTTTGGAGCAAATTAGAGCTTGGAATGGACATCATATGCTTGGAGCCAAGAGGATGGACGAAATTGAAGATTTGAAGATGATGTTCCCTACTTGAGCAAGGTTTCCTAGTTGAAGTAGGAAAGTCCCTAATGGAAATGGGTTTCCTAGTTGAAGATGGATTCCTAGAAGAATGAAGATTCCTACTCAAACAAGGTTTCCTACTTGAAGTAGGAAAGTCAAAATCCAAATGGTCTCAAGTGAAGCAACAAAGAAGTTTTCCAAGTCCAAGAAGGAAAAGGAGTTCAAGATGAAGAAGGAATGATGAAGACAAGGTTTCCTAATCCTAATAGGCAAAGTTTCCAAGTACAATGAGGAGTCCTTATCCATTTAGGGCACCTTATCCATTTAGGACACCTTATCCTAATCCTATAGGGATGCCATGCACTTTACCTTATCTTGGAGGGTTTCTAGAAGCCTTAGATGCCCTATCCTATCCTTGCCGTGGGTTTTATCCAATTCCCCTTAGTTTTAGGCTTTCTAGAAGCCCTAAACATTATCCCTAAGCTTTGCCGCACCCTTATCCCTTTTTTCCTACAAATTTGGCACTTAAAGCATGATTTTAGGAACCTTATCTTATCTCCTACAAAGGTGGCGCCCAAACCCTTCTAGAAATCTGATTTCCCTTGCCTTGCAAGGCATTCTAGAAACCTTATCACCTTATCCCATACCTGCTGCACCTAGGAAGCATTATCCCTCTCTATTTCTGATTTCTAAGCCTATTTCCTAGTTGATTTGGGTTATTCAAGTCCATATCTGATTACCCTAGGGTTTTAAGTGCCTATATATACTCACGCTTAATTTTCATGCATAAATTGGATGCTAGGATATAAGGAAATTTCACCTAATCGTTATGGAATTATATTCACAAGTAGTAAAGGTTGATGATCTCAATCGCGTTAAGTAAATTCTTGGCATAAGTTTCATGCAATCATAGTAACAAGTGCTTCGTCAATGCTTATGGTTTTCATAGAACTTAACGATTCTTGCTTGTATCTCTATTATGCAATCATGTAGGGGACTTGTGGGGAATGTTTTGGGTTGTCGTATGCAATCATCCAATTCAATAACGTTAGGAAAATCTGAGGGTTAATTAGTGCAATTCACGGTTAATCTGGGGCGTTGAGAATTCATGGTTTATTGAAAAGCAATTAGAAATCGTTTTGTGTGCAAGTATAACATGTGTGGAGATGAACCCCTTAGCTAGCTTCCCATCCATTCATTAAATCCAAATTCGTTTAAAATCTGTTCGTTTTACAAAGTTTTAAGTTTGGTTTTCAAATTCGTCAAAATCAAAATCCCCCTTTACTTAGAGTGTCAAATTAGTTAGAAATCAATTTAGTTTGTGTTTTTAAGTGTCTTAGGTCAAGTTAAAACCAATTTTCGTCCAAAGTTGTGTCTAGTGTTCAAAACTGCCCAGATTGTGTTTTTAAGGCAGTTTTGAGTGTTTTGGTGCTGTTTTGAGTCTTTTGGTTTGTTTTGGTGTTTTAAAGTTTAGTTTTGCATTCTTTGAGTCTAGTATAGTGTTTTATATTGTGTTTCTACGTTTTTGAGTCAATTCCAAGTGATTAACAATCCCTCCTAATCCCCGGTCCAGAACGATCCCTACTTGCATTCTTCACTACAATTGATAAAAAGAGGGTTTAATTTGTGTGCGTATAAATCTCACATCAGTGAAACTCACTTATATTCTAGCGTCAAATTCATGCATAAAAATTAAGCGTGAACTCTCAATAAGCATACATAAATAGGTTATCAATCAAATAGTTAAACAAATTGAATTCACAACTTATGAAACGCAATTAGAAGTAATCAAATCAAAATGCAAGCATAAACATATATTTCGAATCCCCCCCTAACCAGGGGGGTTTTAGTTCCTCATGATACAAAACAAAGAGAATCAAAGAAACGCCTAAACATTCCAACAACTCAAACTTGAATTGTATGAACGTTTAGGCACTCTTCTCTTCCATTCCTCATTCGTACAAAACAAAGGGTATTGAAATTAAACATTGAAATCAAAGAAACACCTAAACATTCCAACAACTCAAACTTGAATTGTATGAACGTTTAGGCCCTCTTATCTTCCTCTTCGTTGTAGCACAAGGTCTAAGGATAGTTTGATGGTGTGAATGGTTTGGGGAGTGGTGAAAATGGAAGGATGTATGAATGAATGGGAATGAATGAATTGTGGCTGCAATGGATGCTTATTTATAGGTGAAAAGGAGGGAATATGACAGCTAGGAACTTGGTGGAAATCTGGAATGGTGATGGGAGATGCATGTGGCTGATTTATGCATGTGATTAAAGGGTAATGACAGATAGGTTATGATGATGAATGCATGTGCAAAGTTGGTTGAATGATTATGGGTGCATGTTGCTGATTTTTGGTGGAATGATGAAAGGCAAAGTGCATGTGGCTGATTTGTGAAGGGAATGCATGTGGAATGAATGTGTGAATGATGGCAGATTGTGTATGTGAATGATTAGGGTGAATGTGCATGTGCTTTGGCAGCTAGGTTGAATAAATTAAAGGGAGTGCATGTGGCTTGGCTGGAATGATTGGAATGCAATCTGAAATGGCATGTGTTGGTGTGAATTTCTGGTACAAAGGGCCTCCTTTGGTCTTCAATTTCGTCCATCTACTTGGCTTCAAGTAAATGCAATCCATTTAACGCCCCAAACTACTCCAAAATGCACCATTTAGCATACTTTGCCCTTAGAACCTGAAAACACACAAAAGAAGCATAAATGAATAAAATAACTAAAGAAACATAACGTAAATGCACGAGAACAAGCCATTTAAGTCGCATGAATATGCTCCTATCAAATACCCCCACACTTATCTTTTGCTAGTCCTCGAGCAAAACAGAAAGAAAAACAAAACAAAACAAGTAAAACACAACCTAAACCTTCCAACAATCGTCTTAGGGATTTCCAATGCACATGACATGTTAAAAATCATCATTCCCACAGATTTTAGTCATCTTCACACTTAATTACATTCTTAATCACAGTCACCACATACTATTTCACAATTAAGCATTTAAAACCATGTTTTGAATGTAGTAACATGCCTTAGAGAAATTGCTCAATTCCTTACAAGATATGCACTCGATTTTCACTCAGATTTTCTAACTACACACCATAATCTAGTCATATGTGAGAAGATTAATGAAAATGAACACTCACATATATATATATCACAAAGAGAGCAATTTCTGAAGTTAATAAGCATGTTTAGATATGATCTCATGAATGGAATGCTACTACTTAGACGCGAGAACCAGTGACACCATATGCTCATACCAAGTTCAAACTCCACAAATTGAAACACATAACACTCAAGATTGAAGTCACGGGTTGTAATGGGGTTCGGGGCGTGTGGATAACTGATAGGAGCATATTCATGCGACTTAAATGGCTTGTTCTCGTGCATTTACGTTATGTTTCTTTAGTTATTTTAGTCCTTTATGCTTCTTTTGTGTGTTTTCAGGTTCTAAGGGCAAAGTATGCAAAATGGTGCATTTTGGTGCATTTTGGAGTAGTTTGGGGCGTTAAATGGATTGCATGTACTTGAAGCCAAGTAGATGGACGAAATTGAAGACCAAAGGAGGCCCTTTGTACCAGAAATTCACACCAACACATCCCATTTCAGATTGCATTCCAATCATTCCAGCCAAGCCACATGCACTCCCTTTAATTTATTCAACCTAGCTGTCAAAGCACATGCACATTCACCCTAATCATTCACATACACAATCTGCCATCATTCACACATTCATTCCACATGCATTCCCTTCATATAAATCAGCCACATGCACCCATAATCATTCAACCAACTTTGCACATGCATTCATCATCATAACCTAGCTGTCATTCCACTTTAATCCACATGCATTCCCTTCACAAATCAGCCACATGCATCTCCCATCACCATTCCAGATTTCCACCAAGTTCCTAGCTGTCATATTCCCTCCTTTTCACCTATAAATAAGCATCCATTGCAGCCACAATGGATTCATTCCCATTCATACACAATTCATTCACCATTCATGCCAGAAATTCATCCCCTCTCTATAACACATCCATACTTCACGATTCTTCATATTTTCTGCCCAAAAAGAAGCCTTGAGGTCCCCTACATCCATCCCTATCCTAAACACATAATTCTACACCATCCATAACTCCCCATCCCTCCAAACCTATCCTTAGACCTTGTGCTACAACGAAGAGGAGGAGAAGAGTGCCTAAACGTTCATACAATTCAAGTTTGAGTTGTTGGAATGTTTAGGTGTTTCTTTTCCTCGATTCCAATGTTTAATTTCAATTCTCTTTGTTTTGTACGTATGAGGAACTAAATCCCCCCTGGTTAGGGGGGATTCGAAATATATGTTTATGCTTGCATTTTGATTTGATTACTTCTAATTGCGTTTCATAAGTTGTGAATTCAATTTGTTTAACTATTTGATTGATAACCTATTTATGTATGCTTATTGAGAGTTCACGCTTAATTTTCATGCATGAATTTGACGCTAGAATATAAGTGAGTTTCACGTAATAGTTATGAACTTATATTCACAAGTAGTGGAGGTTGCTTATAAACAATCGCGTTAAACATATTCTTGGCATAAGTTTCATGCAATCATAGTAACGAATGCCTCGTCAACACTTATAGTTTTCATGTTGCTTAATGATTCTTGCTTGTATCTCTATTATGCAATTCATGTAGGGAACTTGTGAGGAATGCTTTGGGTTGTCGTATGCAATCATCCAATTCATTAACTTAAGGAAAACTTGACGGTTAATTTAAGCGGACCTAATTAACCCGGGGCGTTGAGAATTCATGGTTTATTGAAATGCAATTGGAAATCTTTTTATTATGCAAGTGTAACATGTGTGGAGATGAACCCCTTAGCTAGCCATCCCATCCATTCAAATCCATCACATTCATATTTACATTCTGTTTTTAATTAGAATCTGTGCAATTAGTTTAATTTAGTCCAAAACTCAATCCCCCCTTACTTTAATGTCCAAATTAGTTAGAAATCAATTTAGTTTGTGTTTTTAAGAGTCTTGAGTCAAGTTACAACTTAATTTCGTCCAAATTTGGGTTTAAGGTCAGAAACTGCCTAGTTAGTGTTTTTAGGCAGTTTTGAGTCTTTTGAACTTGTTTTGAGTCCTTTGAGTCTTTGTATTGTTCAAATTAGTTAGAAAGTGTTTTGGTTTGTGTTTATAAGTGTTTTGATTCAATTTGTTACCCAAATTCGTCCAAAGTACTCAAAGTGCTCAAAACTGCCGAGAAAGTGTTTTTAAGGCAGTTTTGAGTGTTTTGGTGCTGTTTTGAGTCTTTTGGTTTGTTTTAGTGTTTTAAAGTTTAGTTTTGCATTCTTTGAGTCTAGTAGAGTGTTTTATATTATGTTTTTACGTTTTTGAGTGAAATCCAAGTGATTAACAATCCCTCCTAATCCCCGGTCCTGAACGATCCCTACTTACATTCTATACTACAATTTGACAAAAAGAGGGTTTAATTTGTGTGCGTATAAATTCACGCATCAATAACAAAGAAGGGATATGGAAAACAAAGGTTCTTAAAGAAATAGTGAGCAAAGCACTTGAATCAACTTAGAATTCACTTTTGAATGAAAACTCAACTTTTGAACAAAAAGGGAGAATTTAGACAATTTACGGCCAGAATTGGTGTTTTGGACCCTTTCTTCAATCACTCATTCTTTCATTTTTTTCAAGCTCTTTTTTCTTTCTTTCTTTCTTTCTTTTTTTTTTTTTTTTTTTCTTTTGAATCTCAAAACATACATAAACACTTAAACATTCTCTCCCCCACACTCATTTTCTTTCATAATGTAACTCAAAAGGAATTCAATTAAGTCATGCTCACTATCTTTAAAGAACAAGGGTGGGGATTGTCCTAAACTAGGCTAGGTGAAGAAAATGTGGGTAAACAAAGAATAAAGGCTAAATAAGGCTCAACGGGGTTAAAACTTACAACATATACGAAATATGGGAAGTAAGGCTATTTGGCTATGGTGGTGGTCACTACACAACTTCTTCTTGAATATGTGTTATGCAAATCAATAACATGCTTTGAATGAAATGGGCATGAGTTCTAGCATTTGGAACTATATGATGAAACGCCTTCTAAGTAGTAACCAAGCAAAGAATAATGAGATCATGCAACGACTTTAGAAAACAAGAAATCACAGATTATACTCTCCAAAGAACGTTATAGGCTCAAGTCTCTCAGGGTTGTAGTGTTTGTTTGAGTTCCTTCCTTCAGGCATGTTACAAAAACTAATTTTTCTTTTATGATTGCATGTGAAGTCATACATTATAACCATAACCAAGCATATACCAAGAGTAAATCAAACTTTTCTCTATGTTTATAACTCTTTTTAACAGTCCTGCAATTAAAAACCAAATCCTGAGGCAAGTGTTGGAAGGTACCTACGACACAAAAACGACTCAAAACACTCTATTTAGGCTTTTCAAAACATGTTTTCAAATTTTTATGTGATTTTCGGAGTTATAACACAAAACACACTAAAACACTCCAAATCAGTTTAAAAACATTTTAAAACAGTAAGGAACAACACTAGAAGTTATGGGTGATAAAATCCCGCGAATTTGCATCAAATATACTTAGTTACCCCCCCCCCCCCCCCCACACTTAAATCAAACATTGTCCTCAATGTTTTAAGCTTAAAACACACCAAACAAAAGTAAACACATAAACAGCAACTAAACATACTAAACATGGCAGAATGTATCTAACAAAGAGAAGAGTTTAGGGATGCAAATCTGGTTATGGAGTGTAAATTCCATCTTCTCCTTGGTGATTGCAGTGAGGCTTCATCGTGAGTTTTTCCACAGGCTACTCTTGAACTGAGCTGGAGATTCTTTTGGTTTCCTCCGATCGTTGATTTTCCTTTGTGCTACTCTTGAACTGGGCAGCAGGATTCTTTTGGTCTCCCCCGAAGGTCTGAGCTTACTCCTTTTATCTGTTTCTTTGTTCAATCTCTCCAATTCGTATTGAAGAGGGTTAGAGGATAGCTCAGCATATGCTTGTCTCCTCATTGATGCGGGAATTATACGCGCACAAATTAAACCCTCTTTTTGTCAAATTGTAGTAAAGATGTAAGTAGGGATCATTCTAGACCGTGGATTAGGAGGGATTGCTAAACACTTGGAAACTGACTTAAAAACTCAAAAACAAAGTTTAAAACACTAAACTCGACTCAAAGAATGCAAAACTAAAAGCTAAAGCACTTAAACAAACCTAAAACCCAAAACAGCAACTAGAAGACTCAAAACTGCCTAAAAACCACTTTCTGGGCAGTTTTGAGCACCTACACTAATTTGGACGAAATTGGATGAAAACTTGAATCAAAATACTTAGAAACACAAATCAAAACACTTTCTAACTAATCTAAGACTTCAAATTAAAGGGGGATTTGTTTTGGACGAAAATTTAACATAAAACAGAAACTTTAAACTAAACAGATTGTAGATTGTTTTTGGATAAAAAGGATGGATAAAAGGCTAGTTAGGAGGTTCTTCTCCACACATGTCACACTTGCAAACAAAACGATTTTCAGTTGTTCTTCCAATAAATTATAAATACTCAACGCCCCAAATTAACCGTGAATTGCACTAATTAACCATCAATTTTTCCACAAGTTATTAAGTTGGATGATTGCATACGACAACCCAAAACATTCTCTACAAGTTCCCTACATGAATTGCATAATAGAGATACAAGCAAGAATCATTAAGTTCTATGAAAAACATAAGCATTGACGAAGCATTCGTTACTATGAATTGCATGAAACTTATGCTAAGAATTCATTCAACGCGATCGTTTTCAAGCGACCTTCACTACTTGTGATTATAAGATTGTAACTATTAGGTGAAACTCCCTCATAATCTAGCTTCATATTCATGCATGAAAACTAAGCGTGCACTCTCAATCAACATACACAAATAAGTTATCAATCAAATAGATGAACGAATTGAATCCACAACTTATGAAATAACAACTGAATGTAATCAAATCATATTGCAAGCATTTATATGGTTTCGAATTCCCCCCTAACCAAGGGGGTTTAGCCACTCATGATTACAACAAACTTAGAGAGTAATAACAAAGTAAACATTGAAAACAAGAATCGAAGTACACCTAAAAATTCCAACAACTCAATCTTGAATTGTATGAACGTTTAAGCCTCTTCTCCTCTAGTTGCTGCGGCACAAGGGGTTTTGGTGAGTTTTGGGGGTTATGGATGATGTAGAATGATGTGTTTAGGGTAGGGATGGATGTAGGGGAAGGCAAGGAGTGTTTTTGGGCAGAAAATATGAAGAATGGTGAAGTATGGCTGTGTTAGAGAGAGGGAATGAATTTCTGGCGTGAATGAATGTGTATGAGAGGAGATGATCTGAACTAGGGGTTAATATGAGTATATATAAGCACTTAAAACCCTAGGGTTCTCAGATATGAGCTTGTGACAAGCTAGGACGGCTAGGAGACAAGCTAGGACGGCTTGTGACAAGCTAGGACGGCTAGGAGACAAGGTAGGACGGCTTGTGACAAGCTAGAGCGGCTAGTGACAAGCTAGGACGGCTTGTTCTTCCAATACAGAAATTAGGCACCATGTGTGAATAGATAAAGCCTTCTAGAAATAAGGTTTTTAGGCCCCCTTGCAGCTCCCTAACTGAATTCAAGCCTTCAAATTCGTCCATCCTCATGCCTCCATGCTTGCACTATCCAATCTTGGCCCAAAAATGCTCTAGAATGCTCCAAATTGCTTCTTTTTGCATAATTTGACACTAAAACCTGAAATTGCACGAAAATGACTTTAAACACTAAACTAACTAAGGAAAAACAACATAAATGCATGAGAACAAGCCAATTAAGTCGCATAAAAATACTCCTATCAAATTCCCCCACACTTAGCTTTTGCTAGTCCTCGAGCAAAACAAAGAAATAAAACAAGACAAAACAAACAAACATAATCTAAACCTTCCAACGTTTGCCTCAGGGATTTCCAATGCACATGACATGTTAAAGATTATCATTCCCACAGATTTGAGTCAATTTAACACTTAAGCACATGCTTAATCATAGTCACTACTTACTAGTTCACAATTAACCAATTAAAACAATGTTTTGAATGTAGTAACATGCCTTAGAGAATTCCCTCAATCCTTAATAGATTTGCACTCTATTTTCACTCAGATTTTCTAACTACACACCCTATACTAGTTATATGTGAGAGAATTGATGTAGATATAAAAACGAATGCTCACATATATGTATCACAAAGAACGCAATTTCCGGAGTTAATAGGCATGTTTAGATATGATCTCATGAATGGAATGCTACTACTTAGATGCGAGAACCAGTGACACCATATGCTCATACCAAATTCAAACTCAACAAATTGAAACACATAACACTCAAGATAGAAGTTTAAGGGTTGCAACGGGGCTTGGGGTATTGGTTAACAAAGAAAGGATAGGGAAAACAAACGTTCTTCAAGCATTAGTAAGCAAAGTAATGAAATTAAGACTTAGAATTCACTTAGTTTGCAGAAATTAACTTAAAAACACAAGGGGAAGACTTTAAACAACTTCTTGGGGGCCGAATTCAACTTTTTGGACCCTTTCTTCAACAAACAACACCTTGGAACTCTTTTTCTCATGTTGTTCAACTCTTTTCATACTTTTTTTGTTTTTTTTCATTTTTTTTTCTTTTTTTTTTTCACGAATTTTTCTTTTCTTTTCTTTCTACCCATGCTTATGGCACATAATTCTCAAAATAAAAACTTCCCCCACACTTGGTTTCTGCCATAAAGGAATTCCATTTGAATCATGCTTACTATACTTTAAGAACGAGGGTATGGATAGTCCTAATCTAGGCTAGGTGAGGGTAATGTGGGTTAACAAAGAAAAGGCTAAACAAGGCTCAATGGGGTTAACACCTAAACATATAATGGAGTAGGGCACACGGCTTTTTGGCTAAAGTGGTGGTCATTACACAACTTCATCTTGAATATGTGTTATGCTAATCAATACCATGCTTTGAATGAAATGGGCATGACTTCTAGTGTTTGGAACTAAATGATGAAACGCCTTCTAAGTAGCAACCAAGCAAAGAATAATGAGATCATGCAACGATTTTAGAAAACAAAGAATGCACAGATTTTAACTCTCCAAATAAACGTTTAGGCTCAAGTCTCACAAGGTTGTAGCGTTAATTTGAGTTCCTTCCTTCAAGCATGTTACAAAAACTGATTTTTTTCTTTTATGATTGCATGTGAATTCATAAGTTATAACCACAACCAAGCATAAACATAGAGTAAATCAAACTTTCATCCATGTTAATCACTCCCTTTAACAGCCATGTATTTAAAAACCAAATCCTCATCATTGTGTTGGAAGGTACCCTAAGACACAAACAAACACACAAAAACAACTCTTTTTTGGGTTTTTTTAAAACAAATTTTTCAAATTTTTATGGGATTTTCGAATTTTTAAGTCAACACACCCTAAAACACTCTAAAATAGCTTAAAAAGACTTAAAAACAGTGGGAAACAAGTTTAGACATGTTAGGTGGTAATACCCTACGAATTTCATGCAAAAATATATCAAAACAGAATGTTACCCCCCCCACACTTAAACTAAACATTGTCCTCAATGTTTTAGACACAATTAAAAACACAATACACATAACATAAATTAAGCAACAAAGGAAAGGGTTTAGGGACGCAAATCTGAGTATGGAGCGATTCCCAAGTTCTTCCTTTGTTGATTGCATGGGTTGCCTCCCAAGTAGCGCTTGCTTTAACGTCTTCCAGCCGGACGAAACTTCCATTCAAACTTCCCTAGGTCCCACGGCATGGAATTGATCCTTGAATGGAAGGTGATACTTGAAGTGAACCGGCATTGGTTTGAATTCTAGTGTAGGTGCCTGATTTATCAAAATCAGCCAGTTAGTATAAAATTTAATGGAATTTGGAGAAGATGACTTACTTGTTTTGTCCGACAAGAACTCAATGACAAACACCATTCCTTTGAAAGTTTCAGGGATATTGGACTTGGCCAGATTACATGTGATGGTTATGACTTGTCCAATGTCATCAAATTCAACTTCTTTGGGTTTTATGGTTTCAAATATGTCCTCTTTGATGCCTTCTACATCTTCTCCAGCCACTACCTTCTCTTGAATCATTCTTCTTGGTGTACAAAGTCCTTTGAAGAATTCAACACCATCTAAAACTTGCTGTGTTGCACCAAGAATTGGAATAGCATTTTGCACCTTTGGGAAGGCTTCCACGATGTCCTTTTTACTCTCTTCTTGGTTGGGAATCAAAAACCTGCTAGGAAAAGGGACATTGGGTGGAATAACATCAGAATAACATGGAATTGGGACGTCCTTACTTGTGGTGGGTGGTTTAGAGGGCTTAGGGGGCTGCGGCAAGGGTTGTTCTACCCTTGCCGTGTGCATGTCTTCTTCCTCAAATTTTAATCTTTCATCTTCCTTGTGATGTGATTTTGATGGTTGAGGGTCCGTTCCGACCTCTTTGCCACTTCTTAACGTGATAGCATCGGTGGTTTCAAATCCTCCCTTCGGATTTACAATGGTTGAACTAGGGAGTTTGCCTTGGTCACGAAATTGTCCTACGAACTCCGCTATCTGCCCAATTTGCTTTTCCAAGTGGTTCAACCTTTTGTCTCTATTTTGCATTGCTTTCTTTTGATTTTCCTGCCCCTGAGACAAATTGGTGAGTAACTTAATAAGCGTATCATTATACAAAGACGCACCTGAATTTGTTTGGGCAGGTTGTATATGAGGTTGTGGTGGCTGCATAGGGCTTGTATAGAACTCCTCATATGGCTGCCAATATCCTTCTTGTTGGACTTTTTGAGATTCCCACCACATAGAGTTTGAATGATCACTCCAATCTGAATTGTACATGTTGGAAAACAAATTGTTCCTTAATTGATTATGATCTTGATAACCCCAGGTATTGAAATTCTCCCAACTTCTTTGTGGACATAGATTTGCTTGATATTCTTGCCTATAAGGAGCACCAAATGTAGGGACAGTTTGCATTGTGGACCCTTCAGCATACTGTGATAACTGACACGTAAGATTTGCTATTTGAGCTTGAAGGTTAGCAATTGCCATGTCTTGCTTCTTTAGCACCTGAAATCAAAGAAATAAAACTAAATCAAATATCAAAAGAAAAATGAACAAAGTCCAAGATATGTTCACGAATCGGATGAGAACTCCGAGTCATAAACTAGTACCTAAAACAAGAAACAAAACAAGATTAAGAATCTGGAATAAAATAAAACAAACGAAAATAAAACAATCCAAGGGATTAGCAAAGTTGCTAATCCCCGGCAACGGCGCCAAAATTTGATGCGAGAATTATACGCGCACAAATTAAACCCTCTTTTTGTCAAATTGTAGTAAAGATGTAAGTAGGGATCGTTCTAGACCGGGGATTAGGAGGGATTGCTAAACACTTGGAAACTGACTTAAAAACTCAAAAACAAAGTTTAAAACACTAAACTCGACTCAAAGAATGCAAAACTAAAAGTTAAAACACTTAAACAAACCTAAAACCCAAAACAGCAACTAGAAGACTCAAAACTGCCTAAAAACCACTTTCTGGGCAGTTTTGAGCACCTACACTAATTTGGACGAAATTGGATGAAAACTTGAATCAAAATACTTAGAAACACAAATCAAAACACTTTCTAACTAATCTAAGACTTCAAATTAAAGGGGGATTTGTTTTGGACGAAAATTTAACATAAAACAGAAACTTTAAACTAAACAGATTGTAGAATGTTTTTGGATAAAAAGGATGGATAAAAGGCTAGTTAGGAGGTTCTTCTCCACACATGTCACACTTGCAAACAAAACGATTTTCAGTTGTTCTTCCAATAAATTATAAATACTCAACGCCCCAAATTAACCGTGAATTGCACTAATTAACCCTCAATTTTTCCACAAGTTATTAAGTTGGATGATTGCATACGACAACCCAAAACATTCTCTACAAGTTCCCTACATGAATTTCATAATAGAGATACAAGCAAGAATCATTAAGTTCTATGAAAAACATAAGCATTGACGAAGCATTCGTTACTATGAATTGCATGAAACTTATGCTAAGAATTCATTCAACGCGATCGTTTTCAAGCGACCTTCACTACTTGTGATTATAAGATTGTAACTATTAGGTGAAACTCCCTCATAATCTAGCATCATATTCATGCATGAAAACTAAGCGTGCACTCTCAATCAACATACACAAATAAGTTATCAATCAAATAGATGAACGAATTGAATCCATAACTTATGAAATAACAACTGAATGTAATCAAATCATATTGCAAGCATTTATATGGTTTCGAATTCCCCCCTAACCAAGGGGGTTTAGCCACTCATGATTACAACAAACTTAGAGAGTAATAACAAAGTAAACATTGAAAACAAGAATCGAAGTACACCTAAAAATTCCAACAACTCAATCTTGAATTGTATGAACGTTTAAGCCTCTTCTCCTCTAGTTGCTGCGGCACAAGGGGTTTTGGTGAGTTTTGGGGGTTATGGATGATGTAGAATGATGTGTTTAGGGTAGGGATGGATGTAGGGGAAGGCAAGGAGTGTTTTTGGGCAGAAAATATGAAGAATGGTGAAGTATGGCTGTGTTAGAGAGAGGGAATGAATTTCTGGCGTGAATGAATGTGTATGAGAGGAGATGATCTGAACTAGGGGTTAATATGAGTATATATAAGCACTTAAAACCCTAGGGTTCTCAGATATGAGCTTGTGACAAGCTAGGACGGCTAGGAGACAAGCTAGGACGGCTTGTGACAAGCTAGGACGGCTAGGAGACAAGCTAGGACGGCTAGTGACAAGCTAGGACGGCTTGTTCTTCCAATACAGAAATTAGGCACCATGTGTGAATAGATAAAGCCTTCTAGAAATAAGGTTTTTAGGCCCCCTTGCAGCTCCCTAACTGAATTCAAGCCTTCAAATTCGTCCATCCTCATGCCTCCATGCTTGCACTATCCAATCTTGGCCCAAAAATGCTCTAGAATGCTCCAAATTGCTTCTTTTTGCATAATTTGACACTAAAACCTGAAATTGCACGAAAATGACTTTAAACACTAAACTAACTAAGGAAAAACAACATAAATGCATGAGAACAAGCCAATTAAGTCGCATAAAAATGCTCCTATCACTCATGCTTCAATGTATCATTTTCCTTTGCCTTACTTGCTCCCCTTTGCAGAAGTGGTCCCTTCTCTTGAAGTGTATCAACCGTTGAAGATGACTACTCGAGAGCAACGCTAGGTAAGCAACCAGGGAATAGAGTCCAGGTAGACTCCAAGTGCCGGCTGATTGCTTCTTTCACTTTGCCATGCAAGTAATATCAAGGACAAAGGAAAAGACAGGGAAAGAGCATGATATGAGATACCTTTGCTTTCGCCCTTGATGATATGAGATACCTTTGCTTTCAAAGAGGCAGCGAATGTCTCCACATGCTTCGATCCACCGTTTCCTCTTGCCTCCTTTGTACTCCAGGCATTTGGTATCTTCTTTGGGGGATACATCCATGGTTGAAAATGTGTTCTCAAGAGAAGGAGAAAACTGAGCATGTTTGAAGGGTTGGTTGCAGCTTACATTTTCGGCCGAGAAGGAAAGTTATACGTTTGTGGGTGTATGCCTTGCCATGAATGTTGATGTATATAGGAATTGTAATGGCAAATGGCAGTGCGGATGCGGCAATGTCCTCCACGCGTCTTCTGAAAAGCCGGGAGCTTTTGACAAAGTGTCACGCGTCTTCTGAGAAGACGGGAGCTTTTGACAAAGTGGCACACGCTTTCTGAAAAACCGGGAGCTTTCGGCTTTGTCTCCCACGCTTGTCGGCAAAAGTGTGCAGCTGATTTCTTGCCTTCCACGCGTCTACTGAAAAGCTGGGAGCTTTTGACAAAGTTACACACGCTTTCTGAAAAGCCGGGATTGCGTCTGACGAGCTGGCGATCTTTACGCTGGAAATTCCGGTTTTGAAGAGTAGTGTCTCTTCATTTCTGAATCGGTGAACGCCTCTCCTTTAATAGAGATGATCGATAACCTCTAGCATGCACACTTGAAAATTGCCCAGCATTCGTCTCCGGCCTGTCGAGATTTCACTCCATCCAACCCTTCTCTTTTAACTTCTTGAAAAAATGGCTAGCTCATCTAACCCATCGAACATTTGCTTAGATTTGAGTCTAAGCAATGATCCTGTTGCGCTGCGTCAGGATAAGGTATGGTGCCCGTCTTTCTTATCTTCTCATGGCCCTCTTACAGATAGGACTCTGTGATGACGGATGCAACAATGGCTACGATAGTAGCTGGGAACCTCCTCACTCCCAAAGATAGTCAGTTGCTTTCAGGACGGTCCGATGAGTTGGCCGTTCAAGAGTCCTTGGCTCTTAGCGTTCAGTGCGCTGGCTCTGTGTCCAACATGGGCCAACGCCTTCTTGCTCGCTCCCGTCAGGTTGAATCCTTGATGGCGGAGGTGGAGAGTCTTAAGCAGGAGATCAAACAGCTTAAGTACGAGAACCGAAGTTTGCACGTGCTTGCCAACAATTATTCGACAGGCATGAAGAGGAAGCTTGATGAGCTTGATGACCGTCAAAGGCTTGCGGCTTTCTTCCAGAGGCACCTTTTCCATGGGTCATCCAGCGTTCCACCAAGGATTGGGGCCTTGAATGATCTATCTTCGGTGCCTCCCGCTCCTATGCCTCTTGCTCCGATGCCTTCTGCTCCGATGCCTCCTGCTCCAATGCCTCCTGCTCCGAGAGTGTTGCCACGTAGTGGGGCCTCACGTACACAACCCTTGTGAAGGCTCCACCTTTCTCTTTCTTTGTTAGATACATTTGTAATTTCTCAAAAATTAATGAACAAGCTTTGTTTTATTCAGTGCATTGGGTTGCCTCCCAAGTAGCGTTTTCTTTTACGTCTTGCAGTCGGACGAAGCCTTCTGAGGCTCAATTGGAACCTACGGCATGGAATTTATCTTTGAATGAGGGGTGATACTTGAGATGATCCGGTAATGGTTTAAATTCTAGAGTGGGTGCCTGGATCATTAACAGCATATCAGTATAAAACAAAATTGAAATTCGGGGAGGCGGCTTACCTGTGTGCTCCGACAAGAACTCAATGACAAACACCACTCCCTTGAAAGTTTCAGGGATACTGGACTTGGCCAGATTGCATGTGATGGTTATGACTTGTCCAATGTCGTCAAATTCAACTTCTTTGGGTTTTGTGGTTTCAAATATGTCCTCTTTGACGAATTCTTGATATTCCCCCGTCACATCTTGCTCTTGATTCTTTGGAAAGGATTCGAAGATGTCTTTCTCACCCTCTTCTTCCTTGGATTGCATGATCCTGCAAGGAATAGGGACATTCAGTGGAACGGGGTTAGAAATAATTAACTTTGGAACAACCTTACCTGAATTGGATGGCGTAGGAGCAATAGGTGCCTGCGGTGAAGGTGTTTCCTCTTCCTCAATTAGCAGCTCCTCATCCACTTCTAGGCTATGTTTGGACATTTTTAGGTCAGCTCCAACCTCCATAGCACTTCCCAAAGTGATAGCATTATGGATTTCAAAATCTTCCTTCGAGTTTTCAATAGTTGAGTTGGAGAGTTCACTTTGCTCTTGAATTTGTTTCATGAACTCCATAATCTGCCCAATTTGCTCCTCCAAGTTGTCCAACCTTTTGTCTTGATTTTGCCTTGCTTTGTTTTGATCTTCTTGCCCCTGAGACAAATTGGTGAGTAACGTACTAACCGTATCATTATACAAAGACTCACTTGAATTTGTTTGGGCAGGTTGTGGTGGCTGCATAGGTGTTGTATAGAACTCCTCATAGGGCTGCCAATATCCTTCTTGTTGAATATGTTGAGGTTCCCACCATATAGAGTTTGAATGATCACTCCAATCTGAATTGTAAGTATTGGAAAACACGTTATTCCTTGATTGCAGATCAAATATATCAACGCTTTGTATTTGGGACCTTTCCATGAGCTGTGACAATAGAGAAGCATTATCAAGTGCCATGTTGTGCTTCTCTAGTACTTGAATTCAACAAACAAAACACAAATAAAAAAACTAAAACTAAAATACATAACAGAAATGAACAATCCAAGGGATTAGCAAATTTGCTAATCCCCGGCAACGGCGCCAAAATTTGATGCGAGAATTATACGCACACAAATTAAACCCTCTTTTTGACAATTGTAGTATAAGTATAAGTAGGGATTGTTCTGGACCGGGGATTAGGAGGGATTGTTAATCACTTGGATTTGACTCAGAACGTAAAAACACAATATAAAACACTCTACTAGACTCAAAGAATGCAAAACTAAACTTTAAAACACTAAAACAAACCAAAAGACTCAAAACAGCACCAAAACACTCAAAACTGCCTTAAAAACACTTTCTGGGCAGTTTTGAGCACTTTGAGTACTTTGGACGAATTTGGGTAACAAATTGAATCAAAACACTTACAAACACAAACCAAAACACTTTCTAACTAATTTGAACAATACAAAGACTCAAAGGACTCAAAACAAGTTCAAAAGACTCAAAACTGCCTAAAAACACTAACTAGGCAGTTTCTGACCTTAAACCCAAATTTGGACGAAATTAAGTTGTAACTTGACTCAAGACTCTTAAAAACACAAACTAAATTGATTTCTAACTAATTTGGACATTAAAGTAAGGGGGGATTGAGTTTTGGACGAAATTAAACTAATTGCACAGATTCTAATTAAAAACAGAATGTAAATATGAATGTGATGGATTTGAATGGATGGGATGACTAGCTAAGGGGTTCATCTCCACACATGTTACACTTGCATATAAAACGATTTCCAATTGCATTTCAATAAACCATGAATTCTCAACGCCCCGGGTTAATTAGGTCCCCTTAAATTAACCGTCAAGTTTTCCTTAAGTTAATGAATTGGATGATTGCATACGACAACCCAAAGCATTCCTCACAAGTTCCCTACATGAATTGCATAATAGAGATACAAGCAAGAATCATTAAGCAACATGAAAACTGTAAGTGTTGACGAGGCATTCGTTACTATGATTGCATGAAACTTATGCCAAGAATATGTTTAACGCGATTGTTTATAAGTAACCTCCACTACTTGTGAATATAAGTTCATAACTATTACGTGAAACTCACTTATATTCTAGCGTCAAATTCATGCATGAAAATTAAGCGTGAACTCTCAATAAGCATACATAAATAGGTTATCAATCAAATAGTTAAACAAATTGAATTCACAACTTATGAAACACAATTAGAAGTAATCAAATAAAAATGCAAGCATAAACATATATTTCGAATCCCCCCCTAACCGGGGGGTTTTAGTTCCTCATGATACAAAACAAAGAGAATTAAAGAAACGCCTAAACATTCCAACAACTCAAACTTGAATTGTATGAACGTTTAGGACCTCTTCTCTTCCATTCCTCATTCGTACAAAACAAAGGGTATTGAAATTAAACATTGAAATCAAAGAAACACCTAAACATTCCAACAACTCAAACTTGAATTGTATGAACGTTTAGGCCCTCTTATCTTCCTCTTCGTTGTAGCACAAGGTCTAAGGATAGTTTGATGGTGTGAATGGTTTGGGGAGTGGTGAAAATGGAAGGATGTATGAATGAATGGGAATGAATGAATTGTAGCTGCAATGGATGCTTATTTATAGGTGAAAATGAGGGAATATGACAGCTAGGAACTTGGTGGAAGTCTGGAATGGTGATGGGAGATGCATGTGATTAAAGGGTAATGACAGCTAGGTTATGATGATGAATGCATGTGCAAAGTTGGTTGAATGATTATGGGTGCATGTGGCTGATTTATGGTGCAATGATGAAAGGCAAAGTGCATGTGGCTGATTTGTGAAGGGAATGCATGTGGAATGAATGTGTGAATGATGGCAGATTGTGTATGTGAATGATTAGGGTGAATGTGCATGTGCTTTGACAGCTAGGTCGAATAAATTAAAGGGAGTGCATGTGGCTTGGCTGGAATGATTGGAATGCAATATGAAATGGCATGTGTTGGTGTGAATTTCTGGTACAAAGGGCCTCCTTTGGTCTTCAATTTCGTCCATCTACTTGGCTTCAAGTAAATGCAATCCATTTAACGCCCCAAACTACTCCAAAATGCACCATTTTGCATACTTTGCCCTTAGAACCTGAAAACACACAAAAGAAGCATAAAGGACTGAAATAACTAAAAAAACATAACGTAAATGCACGAGAACAAGCCATTTAAGTCGCATGATTATGCTCCTATCAAATCCCCACCCTTGTTCTTAAAAGATAGTGAGCATGACTTAATTGAATTCCTTTTGAGTTACATTATGAAAGAAAATAAGTGTGGGGGAGAGAATGTTTAAGTGTTTATGTATGTTTTGAGATTCAAAAGAAAAGAAAAAAAAAAAAAAAAAAAAAAAAAGAAAAGAGAGAAAGAAAGAAAGAAAGAAAAAAGAGCTTGAAAAAAAATGAAAGAATGAGTGATTGAAGAAAGGGTCCAAAACATCAATTCTGGCCGTAAATTGTCTAAATTTTCCCTTTTTGTTCAAAAGTTGAGTTTTTATTCAAAAGTGAATTCTAAGTTGATTCAAGTGCTTTGCTCACTATTTCTTTAAGAACCTTTGTTTTCCATATCCCTTCTTTGTTATCCACACACCCCGAACCCCATTACAACCCGTGACTTCAATCTTGAGTGTTATGTGTTTCAATTTGTGGAGTTTGAACTTGGTATGAGCATATGGTGTCACTGGTTCTCGCGTCGAAGTAGTACCATTCCATTCATGAGATCATATCTAAACATGCTTATTAACTCCAGAAATTGCGTTCTTTGTTATAACATATGTGAAATACTAGTCTTTCATGTTTACATCAATCTCTCACATATAACTAGTGTAGGGTGTGTAGTCAGAAAATCTGTGTGAAAATAGAGTGCATTCTAGTAAGGAATTGAGGAAATTCTCTAAGGCATGTTACTACATTCAAATCATGGTTTTAAATGCTTAATTGTGAACTAGTATGTGGTGACTATGATTAAGAATGTACTTAAGTGTAAAGATGGCTAAAATCTGTGGGAATAATGATTTTTAACTTGTCATGTGCATTGGAAATCCCTGAGACGATTGTTGGAAGGTTTAGGTTGTGTTTTTCTTGTTCAGTGTCGTTTTGTTTTTGGTTTCTTTTGTTTTGTTTTGCTCGAGGACTAGCAAAAGCTAAGTGTGGGGGTATTTGATAGGAGCATATTCATGCGACTTAAATGGCTTGTTCTCGTGCATTTACGTTATGTTTCTTTAGTTATTTTAGTACTTTAAGCTATTTTCGTGTGTTTGTAGGTCCAAAGGGCTAAAGGAGCAAAAAGATGCATTTTGGAGACTTTTGAGCACTTTTGGGCTAAGGATGGATAGCTTATGCTTGGAGCCAAAGTGTTGGACGAAATTGAAGACCTAATTGAAGACCAAAGTGTTGGAACCTTGTTCCCTTTAGTTTTAGGACATTTAAACCTTTCCTATATCCTTAGCCGTGCATAACATTCCAACAGTCCACTCCTTCATTTCAGCCACACTCCCACATATCATTACTTATCATCACCACTTATCACTTATCATAATCACATATCATTACTTATCATCACCACTTATCACTTATCAAACCATTCACTTATCACTTATCATAACCATAACCGTACCTTCCTCCTTGCAATTCCACATGCATTCATCACCAACACAATCATCAACAAATCCACCCATCCCATTCATCATTGCCGTGCATAACCCACCATCATTTCCAACCCATCACTCCCATTCTTTAATCCAATTCAGCCAATTAATCATTCACCTTGCATTTCCAGATTATTCCTTTCTCCACACCAAAACCGTGCACATGCATTCCCTATGTACAATTCCAGCTTTCCACAACCAACCTAGCTGTCATTGCACATGCATTCATCATCATTCCCCCTTGCATTTCAGCCACATTCACTCCCCCTTACCTTGTTCCGTGACTTCCCCTTCTTTCCAACATAATTCACATGCATTTCAGATTGCATTCCCATTCTTTAATTCAACCAACAAAATCATTCATTCCACATGCATTTCCAACCACACACTCACCCATACAATCTGCCATCATTCACACATTCAATCTCCCCCTTTGCCGTGCACAATCACTCACCACAAACAAGTCACATGCATTCATCAACATATCTAGCTGTCATTCACATGTATTTCATTCATCATTTCCACCCCCACATGTCCCTTTAATCATTCAAACATGCACTCCCTTTAATCACATGCATAAATCAGCCACATGCATCTCCCATCATCATTCCACTTTAACCCACATGCATTTCCACCCACATGCTCTCCCATTTCAGATTACATTCCCATTCACACACCAACAACACAAAACAACCCATCCTTGCCGTGCATTACTCATTGCATTTCCAGCCATTGCACATGCATTTCCAACCCACATGCATCCTTTAATCATTCAAACATGCAGCCACATTCCCTCCTAGCTGTCATGTTCCCCCCATTTCGCCTATAAATAAGCATCCATTACACCTAAATTCCCATTCATACACAATTCACTCTTCCATTTTCAGAAAATCATCCACAAACACCAACCATTTCCTTATTGCCGTGCATTCCCTACTAATCCAAACACCATCCTTCCATTTTCACCACTCCCCAAACCATTCACACCATCAAACTATCCTTAGACCTTGTGCTACAACGAAGAGGAAGATAAGAGGGCCTAAACGTTCATACAATTCAAGTTTGAGTTGTTGGAATGTTTAGGTGTTTCTTTGATTTCAATGTTTAATTTCAATACTCTTTGTTTTGTACGAATGAGGAATGGAAGAGAAGAGGGCCTAAACGTTCATACAATTCAAGTTTGAGTTGTTGGAATGTTTAGTGTTTCTTTGATTCTCTTTGTTTTGTATCATGAGGAATTAAACCCCCCCTTGGCTAGGGGGGGATTCGAAATATATGTTTATGCTTGCATTTTGATTTGATTACTTCTAATTGCGTTTCATAAGTTGTGGATTCAATTTGTTTAACTGTTTGATTGATAACTTATTTATGTATGTTTATTGAGAGTGCACACTTAATTTTCATGCATGAATATGACGCTAGAATATAAGTAAGTTTCACCTAATAGTTATGAACTTATATTCACAAGTAGTGGAGGTTGCTTATAAACAATCGCGTTAAATGAATTCTTGGCAAGAGTATCATGCATTCATAGTTACAATTGCCTCGTCAACACTTATAATTTTCATAGAACCTAATGATCTCTCATTGTATCTCTTCTATGCATTCATGTTGAGAACCATTGGAGAATGATTTGAATTGTCGCATGCATCATCCAATTCAATAACATAAGGAAAATTTGACGGTTAATTTAAGCGGACCTAATTAACCCGGGGCGTTGAGCATCATGGTTTATTGAAATGCAATTGGAAATCTTTTTATTATGCAAGTGTAACATATGTGGAGATGAACCCCTAGGCTAGCATCCATACATTCCATTTCATCAATTTCATATTTACATTCTGTTTTAATTGCAATTTGTTCATTTAGTTTAAGTTCGTCAAACCCTAAATCCCCCTTTACTTTATTGTCAAATTAGTTAGAAATCAATTTAGTTTGTGTTTTTAAGAGTCTTGAGTCAAGTTACAACTTAATTTCGTCCAAATTTGGGTTTAAGGTCAGAAACTGCTTAGTTAGTGTTTTTAGGCAGTTTTGAGTCTTTTGAACTTGTTTTGAGTCCTTTGAGTCTTTTGAACCTGTTTTGAGTCCTTTGAGTCTTTGTATTGTCCAAATAAGTTAGAAAGTGTCTTAGTTTGTGTTTTTAAGTGTTTTGATTCAAGTTATTACCCAAATTCGTCCAAAGTACTCAAAGTGCTCAAAACTGCCCAAAAAGTGTTTTTAAGGTAGTTTTGAGTGTTTTGGTGCTGTTTTGAGTCTTTTGGTTTGTTTTGGTGTTTTAAAATTTAGTTTTGCATTCTATGAGTCTAGTATAGTGTTTTATATTGTGTTTTTCCGTTTTTGAGTCAAATCCAAGTGATTGACAATCCCTCCTAATCCCCGGTCCAGAACGATCCCTACTTACGTACTTACTACAATTGATAAAAAGAAGTTTTAATTTGTGTGCGTATAATTCTCGCATCAGTCGTATGCAATCATCCAACTTAATAACTTGTGGAAAAACTGAGGGTTAATTAGTGCAATTCACGGGTAATTTGGGGCGTTGAGTATTTATAATTTATTGGAAGAACAACTGAAAATCGTTTTGTTTGCAAGTGTGACATGTGTGGAGAAGAACCTCCTAACTAGCCTTTTATCCATCCTTTTTATCCAAAAACATTCTACAATCTGTTTAGTTTAAAGTTTCTGTTTTATGTTAAATTTTCGTCCAAAACAAATCCCTCTTTAATTTGAAGTCTTAGATTAGTTAGAAAGTGTTTTGATTTGTATTTCTAAGTATTTTGATTCAAGTTTTCATCCAATTTCGTCCAAATTAGTGTAGGTGCTCAAAACTGCCCAGAAAGTGGTTTTTAGGCAGTTTTGAGTCTTCTAGTTGCTGTTTTGGGTTTTAGGTTTGTTTAAGTGTTTTAACTTTTAGTTTTGCATTCTTTGAGTCGAGTTTAGTGTTTTAAACTTTGTTTTTGAGTTTTTAAGTCAGTTTCCAAGTGTTTAGCAATCCCTCCTAATCCCCGGTCTAGAACGATCCCTACTTACATCTTTACTACAATTTGACAAAAAGAGGGTTTAATTTGTGTGCTTATCTATTTCACATCAATCCTCTTTGACGAATTCTTGATATTCCATACTTTGCACCTTTTGAAGGGCTTCTAAGATGTCTTTTTCACTTTCTTCTTCCTTGGAATTCATGAACCTGCAAGGAATAGGGACATTGGGTGGAATGGGGTTAGAAAGAATTAAATTTGGAACAACCTTACCTGAATTGGATGGCGTAGGAGCAATAGGTGCCTGCGGCAAAGGTGTTTCCACCCTTTCCGTGTGTTGGGTGTGTTCCTCTTCCTCAAATTGCAATCTTTCATCTTCCTTGTGATTTGATTTTGATGGTTGAGGGTCCGTTCCAACCTCCTTGCTACTTCTCAAGATGATTTCCTTGGCAGTTTCAAATCCTTCCTTCGGATTTACAATGGTTGAACTAGGGATTTTGCCTTGGTCGCAAAATTGTCCTACAAACTCCGCTATCTGCCCAATTTGCTTTTCCAAGTGGTCCAACCTTTTGTCTTGATTTTGCATTGATTTTTCTTGAGTTTGGATTTCATTGCTTTGGGCAGGTTGTGGTGGCTGCATAGGCGTTGAATAGAACTCCTCATATAGCTACCAATATTCTCCTTGTTGAGCCTCATTGACTTGATTTTGTGAGCCCTGCACCAAAAAAATTAATCATTAAGCTTTTGATTATAATCTATTGACGAACTTGAGTTTGGTTGGGCATATTGAATATGAGGTTGTGGTGGGTGCATAGGTTTTGAATAGAACTCCTCATATGGCTGCCAATATCCTTCTTCTTGAACATGTTGAGGTTCCCACCATATAGAGTTTGAATGATCACTCCAATCTGAATTGTAAGTATTGGAAAACACGTTATTCCTTGATTGAAGATCAAATATATCAACGCTTTGCATTTGGGACCTTTCCATGAGCTGTGACAATAGAGAAGCATTATCAAGTGCCATGTTGTGCTTCTCTAGTACTTGAATTCAACAAACAAAACACAAATAAAAAAACTAAAACTAAAATACATAACAGAAACGAACAATCCAAGGGATTAGTAAATTTGCTAATCCCCGGCAACGGCGCCAAAATTTGATGCGAGAATTATACACACACAAATTAAACCCTCTTTTTGACAATTGTAGTAAGTATGTAAGTAGGGATCGTTCTGGACCGGGGATTAGGAGGGATTGTTAATCACTTGGATTTGACTCAAAAACGTAAAAACAAGTTTAAAACTCTATACTAGACTCAAAGATTGCAAAACTCAAAATAAGATAGATTAAGACTAAGACTTAAACAAAATATGGGGGGGGGAATTGAGGTTTTGACGAGATTAAACTAAGTGATAGGAGCATATTTAGGCGACTTAGTTGGCTTGTTCTTGTGCATTTACGTTGTTATTTCTTAGTTCTTTAAGTCTTTTAAGTCATTTTCGTGTGTTTTCAGGTTCTAAGGGCTAAAGGAGCAAAGAAGTGCATTTTGGAGCATTTTTGGGCTAGAGATGGATAGCTTATGCTTGGAGTCAAAGTGTTGGACGAAATTAAAGACCAAGTGAGCCTAGAATCGAAGGAAGAAGGAGGAATCAAGAATTGGAAACTAGTTTCCATTATTGGGAGTTTCCATTTGTGAAGGTTTCCAATTGTGCAAGTTTCTAAATAATGTGGTTGCCTAAAACACATGTTCTAGAAGCCCTAGACATGTCCTAAATTGTGCCTTGAGTTACCTTCCTTTTCTCTCCTAAAATCTGACCTAAAAACCTTTCCCCTTCTCCTTGCCGTGGGTTTAATGCCTTGTCTCTCCCAAAATCTGCAAGATTATGTTACATTCCCTTTCTTAAAAGCCTTAGCCGAACCTATATTTCCTCTTTTCTCCCAAAACCTGCAAGTTTTGCACTTTCCCTTTCTTTTCCTCCCTTGTGCCGCAAGACTTAGCCTTTTTCCCTAATTCCTGATTTCAATTGCCTATTCTAAAGGGATTTAACTTAATTCCTGATTCTTAGAGTTGATTTAGGGAATTAAACACTTACCTATTTCTGAAAATCCTTGCCGTGCACTCCCTTGGACCATTCCTCTTCCTTGCCGTGCAAGGGGGAGGATTCTTTCCTATTTTCTTGAGTCTTTGACCTAATTTCTGTTTACCTAAATAGTCTAGGGTTTTAATTCCTGAAATCATATTAATAAACCTCCTTGTTGCAGCCACAAAGGATCCATTCATTCACCATTCACGCCAGAATTCATGTCCTCCCTCTAACACCTCCATACTTCACCATTCTTGAGATTTTCTGCCCAAAAACATCCCTTGCCGTCCCCTATATCCAGTCCAACCTTAAACCTACCATTCAACACCATACATATCCCCAAAAACTCACAAAAACCCTTGTGCCGCAGCACTTAGGAGAGGAAGGAAGCCTAGAACGGTTCATGCTTGCAGATTGGAGCGTTTTAGGTGTACTTCATTCTTGTTTTCAATGTTTACTTTGCTATTATCTTCTAAGGTTGCTGTAATCATGAATGGCTAAACCCCTAATTAGTTAGGGGAAAGTTTGAAGCCATGAACATGTTTGAAATATAAATTGATTTCTTCCAATTGTGATTTGTTAAGTTGTGATTGCAATTCAATTATCTGTTTTATTCATAACTTGTTCTTGTATGTTGATTAAGGATGCATACTTAGTTTTCATGCATGAACTTGATGCTAGTTTATAAACGAGTTTCACCTAATCGTCACAAGTTTATAAACATGAGTAGTGAAGGTTGTTAGTCACAACCGAGTTAATTGAATTCTTGGCAAGAGTATCATGCATTCATAGTTACAATTGCCTCGTCAACACTTATAATTTTCATAGAGCATAATGATCTCTCACTGTATCTCTTCTATGCATTCATGTTGAGGACCGTTGGAGAATACTTTGAATTGTCGCATGCATCATCCAATTCATTAACATAAGGGAAATTTGAAGGTTAATTAGTGCATCACGGTTAACTTGGGGTGTTGAGCATCATAGTTAGTGAAAAGCAATTGGAGAATCGATTCATATATAAATGTGTCATGTGTGGAGAATGGACCTCTAACTAATCCATCCATCATCTTATTTTTAACTCGTTTTACAATCTGCCTAGTTTGATTACTTGCTTTGTTATTTCAATTTTCGTCAAAACAAAACCCCCCCTTTACTTTCTTGTTCTAAAGTGTTTAGAATCTCTTTAGTTTGTGTTTTAAAGTGTTTTGAGTCAACTTATAACCTTAAATTCGTCCAAAAGTGTGTTAAGGTCAGAAACTGCCTAGTTAGTGTTTTTAGGCAGTTTTGAGTCTTTTGAATCTGTTTTGAGTCTTTTTAGTATTTGTGAACGTTTTGAACTTTGTTTTTATGTTTTTGAGTTAGTTTAGAGGTTTTAGCAAGCCCTCCTAATCCCCGGTCTAGAACGATCCCTACTTGCATCCTTACTACAATTTGACAACAAGAGGGTTAATTTGTGTGCTTAACTATTTTCGCATCAAATTTTGGCGCCGTTGCCGGGGATTAGCAACTTTGCTAATCCCTCGTTATTTCTTTTTATTTATTTTCTTTTCCATATAATTTTGTTTTGGTTACTGACCCTATTCGTGTTCTTGTTTCTAGGGTTCCTAGTTTATGACTAGGAGTTCAAAACCTGTTCGTGAGCACATCCTTGACTTTGACGACGATTTTGAGCGGACGTTGAGGAAACAAAAGAATCAACAAAACCCTACCCCACCATCTTCTAGCTCTACATCCGAGTTTGTGGAGGAAGGAGGGGACACGGCAGAGTTTGTGGAAGAAGTACCAACCATGGCCGTCGATAATCGAACCATCAAAGAGCTCTCTGCCTCAGGTATGGGCAATGCCGTTCCTTTATGCATACAATACCCTACGGCAGCTGAAGGTAAGACGGAAGAATTTGAACTTAAGTCTAGTTTATTACATCATATTCCTAAATTCCATGGGTTGTCCATGGAAGATCCTAACAAACATCTTAAGGAATTTGAAGTAGTTTGCTCAAGTATGACACCCATCAACGTGGATGGGAGTATTTTGAAGATGAAGGCCTTTCCATTCTCGCTCATGGACAAAGCCAAAGATTGGTTGTTTGAATTGTCCCCTGGAACTGTCAATTCTTGGGAAAGTATGAAACGTGCATTCTTAGAGAAATTCTTTCCCACTGCCAAGATCATTCTCTTGAGGAAACGAATTAGTGGCATCCAACAAAATCAAGGTGAGTCGTTTCCATCTTATTATGAACGTTTTAAATCACTTGTTGCTTCATGTCCACAGCACCAAATGAAGGAGGAGCTGCTCATTCAATATTTCTACGAGGGACTCCTTCCCATGGAACGTCAAATGCTAGATGCTTCGGCGGGTGGTGCATTAGTGGACAAGACTCTAGTGGATGCCAAAGCTCTAATTGCCAACCGAGCACACAATGCTCAACAATATGAAGGTGTTGGACAAAGAGAGGGGCCACGGCAACAAAGTGTGAATGAGGTAAGTGCAATTTCTGATATTCAATCACAATTGGCTAATCTTACTTCTCTTGTGTCTTAGGTTGTTAAGGGGTCAAAACCACAAGAAAACCAAGTGTGTGGCGTGTGTTCAATGCAAGGACATCCATCCGAAACATGTCCTCAGTTGATAGAGAATGGAGGATGGGAATCTGCCAACGCCATTGGTTTCCAAGGCCAAAACCAACCCAAACATGATCCATACTCTAACACCTACAACCCCGGATGAAGAGATCACCCTAATTTCAAGTGGAGGGAGTCCCAACAATCTGCACCACAAAGGGGATTTCAACAAAACCCCCCTGGGTTCCCACGGCCATACCAAGCAAACCCACCACCATCGTCCCAAAACAACTCAGGTTCGTCCTTTGATAATTCTCAAGTTATTCAATTACTAACTACATTGGCGCAGGGACAAGAAAAACAAGCCAAAGATATGCAAAATTACGCCAATGAGGTACAAAATCAAGCTCGAGAGGTGACGGATTTGAAGAGACAAGTGGGACAAATGGCGGAATTCATGGGGCAATTTAGTAGAGAACAAGGTAAGTTACCAAGTTCAACGCAAGTGAATCCGAAAGGTGGGTTCGAATCTGCCAAAGCCATAGTGTTAAGAAGCGGAAAAGAAGTTGGGGCAGGTTCTTCATCAAAAACAGGTCATAAAGAGGATGAAAAACTACATTTTGAAGAGGGGGAAGCAACCAAACCCACGGCAAGGGTGGAACTCCCTTTGCCGCAAGCTTCTAGTGGCTCTAAACCACCCAATCTGTCCAATAAAGGTAAAAACGTGTTAAGTTCAGTTCCTACTAATGTTTTTCCTTCAAATGTGCCTTTTCCTAGTAGGTTCATGCCAACAAAGAAAGAGGAAGCCGAAAAGGACATTCTTGAAACGTTTCGAAAAGTTCAAGTCAATATCCCTCTTTTGGATGCAATCAAGCAAGTCCCGAGGTACGCCAAGTTTTTGAAGGAACTTTGCACTAATAAGAAGAAGATTTCGACCAAGGAGGTTGTAAAAATGGGTGAAAACGTCTCAGCCATCTTGCAAAGGAAACTGCCCCCTAAATGCAAGGATCCGGGTAGTTTTACAATTCCATGTGTCATTGGTAATACTCGTTTTGAATTTGCCATGTTAGATTTAGGTGCATCAATAAACGTTATGCCATACTCAATTTATGCATCTATGAACCTAGGAGCGTTAAAAAATGATGGTGTGGTTATTCAATTGGCCGATAGATCTAATGCCTATCCAAAGGGAGTTTTGGAAGATGTTTTAGTGCAGGTCAATCATTTAGTCTTTCCGGCGGATTTCTACGTGCTTGAAATGGATGAATCCGACCATGCCCCTTCCTTGCCACTCCTACTTGGACGACCGTTCATGAAAACAGCCCAAACAAAGATTGATGTGGCCAAGGGAGTATTAACAATGGAGTTTGGTGGTGATTTAATTAAATTCAATGTCTATAACTCTATTAAGAATTCTAATGATTGTCATTCTTGTTTTGCCATAGATGTGCATAAGGATATAGGGCAGGAACAATCCTCACCTATCAAGGAGGATGCATCAAGAACCACCATTGAAGAGGGAATCGGAGTGGTTGCCCTAAAACCATCCAATCTGGCCGAAAGTAGCCATGGTGACATTGTTGCTAGGGCTGCCACTTTTAAGCCTCCATCACAATATGTTTGTAAGTCTCCAACCCCAATTCCCATTCCCATTTCAACTAATAGGGTGTTACCTTCTTTGGTGCGGGTGCCCAACCGATTTCAAGGTAGGAGCATTTACATGGACTTTCGGAACCAAAACACCACCATTAGGGAGGATCACTATCCCCTCCCATTCATTGAGCCATATTATGTAAATGTTGAAGGGCATGTTGTGGAAGAGCTTCCCTTGCATGCCGTGGGTTCCCAAGTAGAGTGAAGGTGTTCTTCGTCCGGCTGCACGACGTTAAAGCAAGCGCTATATGGGAGGCAACCCATCCATTCAACAAAGGAAGCTCAAGGAATCCCCCAAATTCCAGATTTGCGTTTCTAAAACCCTTCTCTTTGTTATTGTTTTCTAATCTGCCCTATTATGTTGTTTAGTTGCTGTTTGGGTGTTTAATTGTGTTTTGTGTGAATTTATGTTTAAAACATTGAGGACAATGTTTGATTTAAGTGTGGGGGGGTACCTAAGTATATTTGATGCAAATTCGTGGGATTTTATCACCCATAACTTCAAGTGTTGTTCCTTGCTGTTTTAAAGTGTTTTTAAGCTGTTTTAGAGTGTTTTAGTGTGTTTTGTTTCATAACTCCGAAAATCACATAAAAATTTGAAAAAGATGTTTTGAAAAGCCTAAAAAGAGTGTTTTGAGTCAGTTTTGTGTGTTTGTGTCTTAGGGTACCTTCCAACACAATGATGAGGATTTGGTTTGTAATTGCATGACTATTAAAAAGAGTTATAAACATGGAGAAAAGTTTGAATTACTCTTGGTATATGCTTAGTTATGGTTATAATGTATGAATTCACATGCAATCAGAAAAGAAAAATTCGTTTTTGTAACATGCTTGAAGGAAGGAACTCAAACAAACGCTACAACCTTGTGAGACTTGAGCCTAAAACATTATTTGGAGAGTTAAAATCTGTGCATTATTGTTTTCTAAAGTCGTTGCATGGTCTCATTATTCTTTGCTTGGTTACTACTTAGAAGGCGTTTCATCATATAGTTCCAAATGCTAGAACTCATGCCCATTTCATTCAAAGCATGTTATTGATTTGCATAACACATGATCAAGAAGAAGTTATGTAGTGACCACCACCAAAGCCAAATTGCCGTGTATCCTACCTCATTTTGTGTTTAAGTTTAACCCCATTGAGCCATGTTAGCCTTTGTTCTTTGTTAACCCATATCATCCTCACCTAGCCTAGTTTAGGACAGTCCACACCCTTGTTCTTAAAAGATAGTGAGCATGACTTAAATGAATTCCTTTTGAGTTACATTATGCAAGAAAATGAGTGTGGGGGAAGGAATGTTTGTTCTTAAGTGTATATGTATGTTTTGAGATTCAAAAGAAAAGAAAAAAAGTGTGAAAAACGTATGAAAAAGAAAAACAGAAAAGAAAAGAAAGAAAGAAAGGCAAAAGAGCTTGAAAAGATGAAAGAATAAGTGATTAAGTGTTGAATGTTGAAGAAAGGGTCCAAAACACCAAATCTGGCCCTAAAATGTCTAAATTCTTCCCTTTTGTTCAAAAGTTGAGTTTGCATTCAAAAGTGAATTCTAAGTTGATTTAAATGCTTTGCTCACTATTTCTTTAGGAACCTTTGTTTTCCATATCTCTTCTTTGTTAGCCAAACACCCCAAGCCCCGTTACAATCCGTGACTTCAATCTTGAGTGTTGTGTGTTTCAATTTGTGGAGTTTGAACTTGGTATGAGCATATGGTGTCACTGGTTCTCGCATCTAAGTAGTAGCATTCCATTCATGAGATCATATCTAAACAAGCTTATTAACTCCAGAAATTGCTTTCTTTGTGATACATATATGTGAGTGTTCGTTTCCATGTTTACATCAATCTTCTCACATATAACTAGATTAGGGTGTGTAGTTAGAAAATCTGAGTGAAAATTGAGTGCATATCTTGTAAGGAATTGGGCAAATTCTCTAAGGCATGTTACTACATTCAAAACATGGTTTTAAATGCGTAATTGTGAACTAGTATGTGGTGACTATGATTAAGACTGTACTTAAGTGTAAGGATGACTAAAATCTATGGGAATGATGATTTTTAACATGTCATGTGCATTGGAAATCCCTGAGGCAAACGTTGGAAGGTGTAGGTTGTGTTTTGTTCATTTTGTCTCGTTTCGTGTTCTTTTGTTGTTTTGTTTTGCTCGAGGACTAGCAAAAGCTAAGTGTGGGGGAATTTGATAGGAGCATATTTAGGCGACTTAGTTGGCTTGTTCTTGTGCATTTACGTTGTTATTTCTTAGTTCTTTAAGTCTTTTAAGTCATTTTCGTGTGTTTTCAGGTTCTAAGGGCTAAAGGAGCAAAGAAGTGCATTTTGGAGCATTTTTGGGCTAGAGATGGATAGCTTATGCTTGGAGTCAAAGTGTTGGACGAAATTAAAGACCAAGTGAGCCTAGAATCGAAGGAAGAAGGAGGAATCAAGAATTGGAAACTAGTTTCCATTATTGGGAGTTTCCATTTGTGAAGGTTTCCAATTGTGCAAGTTTCTAAATAATGTGGTTGCCTAAAACACATGTTCTAGAAGCCCTAGACATGTCCTAAATTGTGCCTTGAGTTACCTTCCTTTTCTCTCCTAAAATCTGACCTAAAAACCTTTCCCCTTCTCCTTGCCGTGGGTTTAATGCCTTGTCTCTCCCAAAATCTGCAAGATTATGTTACATTCCCTTTCTTAAAAGCCTTAGCCGAACCTATATTTCCTCTTTTCTCCCAAAACCTGCAAGTTTTGCACTTTCCCTTTCTTTTCCTCCCTTGTGCCGCAAGACTTAGCCTTTTTCCCTAATTCCTGATTTCAATTGACTATTCTAAAGGGATTTAACTTAATTCCTGATTCTTAGAGTTGATTTAGGGAATTAAACACTTACCTATTTCTGAAAATCCTTGCCGTGCACTCCCTTGGACCATTCCTCTTCCTTGCCGTGCAAGGGGGAGGATTCTTTCCTATTTTCTTGAGTCTTTGACCTAATTTCTGTTTACCTAAATAGTCTAGGGTTTTAATTCCTGAAATCATATTAATAAACCTCCTTGTTGCAGCCACAAAGGATCCATTCATTCACCATTCACGCCAGAATTCATGTCCTCCCTCTAACACCTCCATACTTCACCATTCTTGAGATTTTCTGCCCAAAAACATCCCTTGCCGTCCCCTATATCCAGTCCAACCTTAAACCTACCATTCAACACCATACATATCCCCAAAAACTCACAAAAACCCTTGTGCCGCAGCACTTAGGAGAGGAAGGAAGCCTAGAACGGTTCATGCTTGCAGATTGGAGCGTTTTAGGTGTACTTCATTCTTGTTTTCAATGTTTACTTTGCTATTATCTTCTAAGGTTGCTGTAATCATGAGTGGCTAAACCCCTAATTAGTTAGGGGAAAGTTTGAAGCCATGAACATGTTTGAAATATAAATTGATTTCTTCCAATTGTGATTTGTTAAGTTGTGATTGCAATTCAATTATCTGTTTTATTCATAACTTGTTCTTGTATGTTGATTAAGGATGCATACTTAGTTTTCATGCATGAACTTGATGCTAGTTTATAAACGAGTTTCACCTAATCGTCACAAGTTTATAAACATGAGTAGTGAAGGTTGTTAGTCACAACCGAGTTAATTGAATTCTTGGCAAGAGTATCATGCATTCATAGTTACAATTGCCTCGTCAACACTTATAATTTTCATAGAGCATAATGATCTCTCACTGTATCTCTTCTATGCATTCATGTTGAGGACCGTTGGAGAATACTTTGAATTGTCGCATGCATCATCCAATTCATTAACATAAGGGAAATTTGAAGGTTAATTAGTGCATCACGGTTAACTTGGGGTGTTGAGCATCATAGTTAGTGAAAAGCAATTGGAGAATCGATTCATATATAAATGTGTCATGTGTGGAGAATGGACCTCTAACTAATCCATCCATCATCTTATTTTTAACTCGTTTTACAATCTGCCTAGTTTGATTACTTGCTTTGTTATTTCAATTTTCGTCAAAACAAAACCCCCCCTTTACTTTCTTGTTCTAAAGTGTTTAGAATTTCTTTAGTTTGTGTTTTAAAGTGTTTTGAATCAACTTATAACCTTAAATTCGTCCAAAAGTGTGTTAAGGTCAGAAACTGCCTAGTTAGTGTTTTTAGGCAGTTTTGAGTCTTTTGAATCTGTTTTGAGTCTTTTTAGTATTTGTGAACGTTTTGAACTTTGTTTTTATGTTTTTGAGTTAGTTTAGAGGTTTTAGCAAGCCCTCCTAATCCCCGGTCTAGAACGATCCCTACTTGCATCCTTACTACAATTTGACAACAAGAGGGTTAATTTGTGTGCTTAACTATTTTCGCATCACTAAGGTGGATAGATTGCAAAGAAAACAAATTGTAAATACGAATTTAATGGAATTGAATGGATGGGAAGCTAGCTAAGGGGTTCATCTCCACACATGTTATACTTGCACACAAAACAATTTCTAATTGCTTTTCAATAAACCATGAATTCTCAACGTCCCAGATTAACCGTGAATTGCACTAATTAACCCTCAGATTTTCCTAACGTTATTGAATTGGATGATTGCATACGACAACCCAAAACATTCCCCACAAGTCCCCTATATGATTGCATAATAGACATACAAGCAAGAATCATTACGTTCTATGAAAACCATAAGCATTGACGAAGCACTTGTTACTATGATTGCATGAAACTTATGCCAAGAATTTACTTAACGCGATTGTTTATAAGCAACCTCCACTACTTGTGAATATAAGTTCATAACTATTAGGTGAAACTCACTTATATTCTAGCGTCAAATTCGGGGAGGCGGCTTACCTATGTGCTCCAACAAGAACTCAATGACAAACACCACTCCCTTGAAAGTTTCAGGGATATTGGACTTGGCCAGATTGCATGTGATGGTTATGACTTGTCCAATGTCATCAAATTCAACTTCCTTGGGTTTTGTGGTTTCAAATATGTCATCTTTGACGAATTCTTGATATTCCCTTGTCACATCTTGCTCTTGATTCTTTGGAAAGGATTCGAAGATGCCTTTCTCACCCTCTTCTTCCTTGGATTGCATGATCCTGCAAGGAATAGGGAGATTCAGTGGAACGGGGTTAGAAATAATTAACTTTGGAACAACCTTACCTGAATTGGATGGTGTAGGAGCAATAGGTGCCTGCGGCAAAGGTGTTTCCTCTTCCTCAATTAGCAGCTCCTCATCCACTTCTAGGCTATGTTTGGACATTTTTAGGTCGGCTCCAACCTCCATAGCATTTCCCAAAGTGATAGCATTATGGATTTCAAAATCTTCCTTCGAGTTTTCAATAGTTGAGTTGGAGAGTTCACTTTGCTCTTGAATTTGTTTCATGAACCCCATAATCTGCCCAATTTGCTCCTCCAATTTACCCAACTTCTTGTCTTGATTTTGTTCGTCCTTGTTTTGAGTTTGGACTTCATTGCTTTGGGCAGGTTGTGGTGGCTGCATAGGTGCTGTATAGAACTCCTCATATGGTTGCCAATATTCTCCTTGTTGAGCCTCCTCGACTTGGTTTTGTGAGCCCTGCACTGAAGAAATTAAGTCATTAAGAGCTTGATTATAATCTATTGACAAACCTTGGTTTGCTTGGGCATATTGTATATGAGGTTGTGGTGAATGCATAGACGTTGAATAGAACTCCTCATAAGGCTGCCAATATCCTTCTTGTTGAATATGTTGAGGTTCCCACCACATAGAGTTTGAATGATCACTCCAATCTGAATTGTAAGTATTGGAAAACACGTCGTTCCTTGATTGATTATGATCAAATGTACCAACTCTTTGCATTTGGTACTCTTCCATAAGCTGTGACAATAGAGAAGCATTATCAAGTGCCATGTCAACAAAATAAAACTAAAAATATAAACACACAAACGAAAATAAAACAATCCAAGAGATTAGCAAAGTTGCTAATCCCCAGCAACGGCGCCAAAATTTGATGCGAGATTTATACGCACACAAATTAAACCCTCTTTTTGACAATTGTAGTAAGTATGTAAGTAGGGATCGTTCAGGACCGGCGATTAGGAGGGATTGTTAATCACTTGGATTTCACTCAAAAACGTAAAAACACAATATAAAACACTATACTAGACTCAAAGAATGCAAAACTAAACTTTAAAACACTAAAACAATTCAAAAGACTCAAACATCACCCAAAACACTCAAAACTGCCTTAAAAACACTTTCTGGGCAGTTTTGAGCACCTTGGTGAATTTGGACGAATTTGTGCAACAAATTGAATCAAAACACTTATAAACACAAACTAAGACACTTTTAACTAATTTGGACAATACAAAGACTCAAAGGACTCAAAACAAGTTCAAAAGACTCAAAACTGCCTAAAAACACTAACTAGGCAGTTTCTGACCTGAAACCCAATTTTGGACGAATTTAAGTTGTAACTTGACTCAAGACTCTTAAAAACACAAACTAAATTGATTTCTAACTAATTTGACAATAAAGTAAAGGGGGATTTAGGGTTTGAAGAAATTAAACTAAATGAACAAATTGCAATTAAAACAGAATGTAAATATGAAATGGATGAAATGGAATGAATGGATGCTAGCCAAGGGGTTCATCTCCACACATGTTACACTTGCATAATAAAAAGATTTCCAATTGCATTTCAATAAACCATGAATTCTCAACACCCCAAGTTAACCGTGATGCACTAATTAACCTTCAAATCTTCCTAACGTTATTGAATTGGATGATTGCATACGACAACCCAAAACATTCCCCACAAGTCCCCTACATGATTGCATAATAGAGATACAAGCAAGAATCATTACGCTCTACGAAAATTATAAGTGTTGATGAGGCATTCGTTACTATGATTGCATGAAACTTATGCCAAGAATTCGTTTAACGCGATTGTTTATAAGCAACCTCCACTACTTGTGAATATACATATATTTCGAATCCACAACTTATGAAACGCAATTAGAAGTAATCAAATCAAAATGCAAGCATAAACATATATTTCGAATCCCCCCTAGCCAAGGGGGTTTTAGTTCCTCATGATACAAAACAAAGAGAATCAAAGAAACACCTAAACATTCCAACAACTCAAACTTGAATTGTATGAACGTTTAGGCCCTCTTATCTTCCTCTTCGTTGTAGCACAAGGTCTAAGGATAGTTTGATGGTGTGAATGGTTTGGGGAGTGGTGAAAATGGAAGGAGGAGGCCACGGCAATGGGATGATTTCTGGTGTGGTGTTTGGACGATTAGGGAGAGAGCACGGCACAAGGGAATGGTTGGTGTTTGTGACTGAAATGTGTATGAATGGGAATGAATGAATTGTGGCTGCAATGGATGCTTATTTATAGGTGAAAAGGAGGGAATATGACAGCTAGGAACTTGGTGGAAATCTGGAATGGTGATGGGAGATGCATGTGGCTGATTTATGCATGTGATTAAAGGGTAATGACAGCTAGGTTATGATGATGAATGCATGTGCAAAGTTGGTTGAATGATTATGGGTGCATGTGGCTGATTTATGGTGCAATGATGAAAGGCAAAGTGCATGTGGCTGATTTGTGAAGGGAATGCATGTGGAATGAATGTGTGAATGATGGCAGATTGTGTATGTGAATGATTAGGGTGAATGTGCATGTGCTTTGACAGCTAGGTTGAATAAATTAAAGGGAGTGCATGTGGCTTGGCTGGAATGATTGGAATGCAATCTGAAATGGGATGTGTTGGTGTGAATTTCTGGTACAAAGGGCCTCCTTTGGTCTTCAATTTCGTCCATCTACTTGGCTTCAAGTATATGCAATCCATTTAACGCCCCAAACTACTCCAAAATGCACCAAAATGCACCATTTTTGCATACTTTGCCCTTAGAACCTGAAAACACACAAAAGAAGCATAAAGGACTAAAATAACTAAAGAAACATAACGTAAATGCACAAGAACAAGCCATTTAAGTCGCATGAATATGCTCCTATCAAATACCCCCACACTTATCTTTTGCTAGTCCTCGAGCAAAACAGAAAGGAAAACAAAACAAAACGAAACGAAACAAAACAAGTAAAACACCACCTAAACCTTCCAACAATCGTCTCAGGGATTTCCAATGCACATGACAAGTTAAAAATCATTATTCCCACAGATTTTAGCCATCTTTACACTTAAGTACATTCTTAATCATAGTCACCACATACTAGTTCACAATTAAGCATTTAAAACCATGATTTGAATGCAGTAACATGCCTTAGAGAATTTCCTCAATTCCTTACTAGAATGCACTCTATTTTCACACAGATTTTCTGACTACACACCCTACACTAGTTATATGTGAGAGATTGATGTAAACATGAAAGACTAGTGTCTCACATATGTTATAACAAAGAACGCAATTTCTGGAGTTAATAAGCATGTTTAGATTTGATCTCATGAATGGAATGCTACTACTTAGACGCGAGAACCAGTGACACCATATGCTCATACCAAGTTCAAACTCCACAAATTGAAACACATAACACTCAAGATTGAAGTCACGGGTTGTAATGGGGTTCGAGGCGTGTGGATAACAAAGAAGGGATATGGAAAACAAAGGTTCTTAAAGAAATAGTGAGCAAAGCACTTGAATCAACTTAGAATTCACTTTTGAATGAAAACTCAACTTTTGAACAAAAAGGGAGAATTTAGACAATTTACAGCCAGAATTGGTGTTTTGGACCCTTTCTTCAATCACTCATTCTTTCATTTTTTTCAAGCTCTTTTTTCTTTCTTTCTTTCTTTTCTTTTTTCTTTTTTTTTTTTTTTTTTTTTTTTTTTTTCTTTTGAATCTCAAAACATACATAAACACTTAAACATTCTCTCCCCCACTGATGCGAACTAAGTAAGCACACAAATTAAAACCCTCTTGTGACAATTGTAGTAAAGATGCAAGTAGGGATCGTTCTAAACCGGGGATTAGGAGGGATTACTAAATCACTTGGAAACTGACTGAAAAATGTAAAACAAACATTAAAAAAACACTAAATTAGACTCAAAGAATACAAACTAAACAATAAAACACTAAAACAAATCAAAAGACTCAAAGAATACAAAACACTTATAAACACAAACTAAGACACTTTCTAACTAAATTGGACACTAAAGTAAAGGGGGATTGAGATTTTGACGAAAATAAATTAAATGCACAAATTGTAATTTAAAGGCAGAATTTAAATATGAATGTGATGAAATATGGAATGAATGCTAGCTAGAAGGTTCTTCTCCACACATGTCACACCTGCATACACTTTGATTTTCAGTTGGTCTTTCGATGAATTATGGAACTCGACACTCCAAGTTAATTAGGTCCGCTTAAATTAACCTTCAAATTTCCCTAGAATCATTGAATTGGATGAATATGCATCGCAAACAAATTATTCCTAACAAGTTCTCTATATGAACAGCATGATAAAGATACAAGTTAGAATCATTACGTTCTTTGGAAATTATAATCATCGACAAGGCATTTGTAACTATGAAAAGCATGATACTCTTGCCAGGAATTCAATTAACGCGATTGTTTATAAGCAACCTCCACTACTTGTGAATATAAGTTCATAACTATTAGGTGAAACTAACTTATATTCTAGCGTCAAATTCATGCATGAACATTAAGCGTGCACTCTCAATAAACATACACAAACAAGTTATCAATCAAACAGTTAAATGAATTGAATCCAACATTCATGAAATTCCAACCAAAAGTAATCAATTCATATTGCAAGTATAACCATGGTTTCGAATCACCCCCTAGCTAACTAGGGGGATTTAGCCTCTCATGTTCACAAAAAGAGAATTACAAATCAATTTAAACATAAAGCACAAAGGATTGATTACACCTAGAACGCCCAACGAATCCACGTGAATTAGTGCGCGTCGAAGCTCCTCTTTCCCCTTCTCCTTTCTGCGGCAGATTGGATTTTGGATGATTTTGGGATGAGTTTCTGGTTTAGGGATGGTTTTATGGTGGTTTAATGGCTCGGCAATGGTGGGAGAAGGTGTGGAATGGTGGAATGGTGGCTGCGGATTGAATTTATTAGGGTGTATGGCTGCGTGAAAAATATGTGTGAAGGGGGCTGGAAAATAAGGGGGAAGACACGGCAGAGAGAATGGGAAAAAATCTGGGATGGTGGTCACGGCTGAAAGATATTGGAATGGACCAATGGGGGGGTGACGGCTTAGGGTGAATTATGGGAGAATGGAGGGAAATGCCACGGCTTAGGGTTATGGGTTGGTGGCTGCGGCTGTTTTTTTTTGAGAAATGGATCTGTTTTGCCGATTAAAATATCAATGCATAGGATATGGTGCTGCGGCAAGAATGAATTAGGGTTTATTAGGGTCAATGAAATATGTGGCAGGTTGAGAAGTCAATGAATAATCCCCCCAAGGTCAGGAAAAAGGTGCGGCTGCTTTGGTTTTGTGAATGAAAAATTATATGAAAGAATGAATGATTGGGAGCTAGAATAAGGTGCGGCTAATAGGTTTAGTTTATAAATTTTTAGAAAACAAAACCCTAGCTAATTTTTATTAACTAAAATTAATTTAAAGGCTGCTAGAATTAGGAAAAAAAATCAGAAATTAACAAGACAAGGTGCGGCTAGGGTTAGGTTAGGAGAAGGAAAAATGTTTTAAGTGCACAACTTTGGACAAAAGTGCCCCCCCTTGCACGGCAAGGGAAGGGACCAGGGTTAAGGCACGGCAAAGGGGTTTAAAGTGGGCTAGTGCCATTGTTTTGTGTCCTAAAGTGCCTACAAGGCCTTCAAAGTGGCTAGAAAATACGGACGTTTAAGTTTAGGAAAGGTTACCAAAACGGGAAACTTAGGGTTAACTTTCCTACTTCAAGTAGGAAACCTTGTTTGAGTAGGATTCCTCGTTTTGGTAAGAATTCATCGTTTGAGTAGGAATTCGTCGTTTCTTCAAGTCTTCAACTCATTCATTCCTCTTTCGCTCCAAAAGACTCCAATTTGCATCTTCTTGCACACTTTGGCCTTATAATCTGAAAATACACAAAAGTAGCCTTAAACACTAAAATAGCTAAGTAAACACAACATAAATGCACGAGAACAAGCTAATTAAGTCGCATGAATATGCTCCTATCACCCACACTTATTTTCTTTCATAATGTAACTCAAAAGGAATTCAATTAAGTCATGCTCACTATCTTTTAAGAACAAGGGTGGGGATTGTCCTAAACTAGGCTAGGTGAGGAAAATGTGGGTAAACAAAGAATAAAGGCTAAACAAGGCTCAACGGGGTTAAAACTTACAACATATACGAAATATGGGAAGTAAGGCTATTTGGCTATGGTGGTGGTCACTACACAACTTCTTCTTGAATATGTGTTATGCAAATCAATAACATGCTTTGAATGAAATGGGCATGAGTTCTAGCATTTGGAACTATATGATGAAACGCCTTCTAAGTAGTAACCAAGCAAAGAATAATGAGATCATGCAACGACTTTAGAAAACAAGAAATCACAGATTATACTCTCCAAAGAACGTTATAGGCTCAAGTCTCTCAGGGTTGTAGCGTTTGTTTGAGTTCCTTCCTTCAGGCATGTTACAAAAACTAAGTTTTCTTTTATGATTGCATGTGAAGTCATACATTATAACCATAAGCAAGCATATACCAAGAGTAAATCAAACTTTTCTCTATGTTTATAACTCTTTTTAACAGTCATGCAATTAAAAACCAAATCCTGAGGCAAGTGTTGGAAGGTACCTACGACACAAAAACGACTCAAAACACTCTTTTTAGGCTTTTCAAAACATGTTTTTCAAATTTTTATGTGATTTTCGGAGTTATAACACAAAACACACTAAAACACTCCAAATCAATTTAAAAACATTTTAAAACAGCAAGGAACAACACTAGAAGTTATGGGTGATAAAATCCCGCGAATTTGCATCAAATATACTTAGTTACCCCCCCCCCCCCCCCCCCACACTTAAATCAAACATTGTCCTCAATGTTTTAAGCTTAAAACACACCAAACAAAAGTAAACACATAAACAGCAACTAAACATACTAAACATGGCAGAATGTATCTAACAAAGAGAAGAGTTTAGGGATGCAAATCTGGTTATGGAGTGTAAATTCCATCTTCTCTTTGGTGATTGCAGTGAGGCTTCATCGTGAGTTTTTCCACAGGCTACTCTTGAACTGAGCTGGAGATTCTTTTGGTTTCCTCCGATCGTTGATTTTCCTTTGTGCTACTCTTGAACTGGGCAGCAGGATTCTTTTGGTCTCCCCCGAAGGTCTGAGCTTACTCCTTTTATCTGTTTCTTTGTTCAATCTCTCCAATTCGTATTGAAGAGGGTTAGAGGATAGCTCAGCATATGCTTATCTCCTCATGCTTCAATGTATCTTTTTCCTTTGCCTTACTTGCTCCCCTTTGCAGAAGTGGTCCCTTCTCTGGAAGTGTATCAACCGTTGAAGATGATTACTCGAGAGCAACGCTAGGTAAGCAACCAGGGAATAGAGTCCAGATAGACTCCAAGTGCCGGCTGATTGCTTCTTTCACTTTGCCATGCAAGTAATATCAAGGACAAAGGAAAAGACAGGGAAAGAGCATGATATGAGATACCTTTGCTTTCGCCCTTGATGATATGAGATACCTTTGCTTTCGAAGAGGCAGCGAATGAATCCACATGCTTTGATCCACCGTTTCCTCTTGCCTCCTTTGTACTCCAGGCATTTGGTCTCTTCTTTGGGGGATACATCCATGGTTGAAAGTGTGTTCTCAAGTGAAGGAGAAAACTGAGCATGTTTGAGAAGGTTGGTTGCATTTACATTCCCGGCCGAGAAGGAAAGTCATGCGCTTCTGGGTGTATGCCCTGCCATGAATGTTGATGTATATAGGAATTGTAATGGCAAGTGGCAATGCGGATGCGGAAATTACCTCCACGCGTCTTCAGCTTTGTCAGAGAGCTTTTGACAAAATGGCACGCGTTTTCTGAAAAGCCGAGAGCTTTCGACAAAGTGGCACACGCTTTCTGAAAAGCCGGGAGCTTTCGGCTTTGTCTCCCATGCTTGTCGGCAAAAGTGTGCAGCTGATTTCTCGCCTTCCACGCGTCTTCTGAAAAGCTGGGAGCTTTTGACAAAGTTACACACGCTTTCTGAAAAGCCGGGATTGCGTCTGACGAGCTGGCGATCTTTACGCCAGAAATTCCGGTTTTGAAGAGTGGTGTCTCTTCATTTCTGAATCGGTGAACGCCTCTCCTTTAATAGAGGTGATCGATCACCTCTAGCATGCACACTTGAAAATTGCCCAGAATTGGTCTCCGGCCCGTCGAGATTTCACTCCATCCAACCCTTCTCTTTTAACTTCTGGAAAAAATGGCTAGCTCATCTAACCCATCGAACATTTGCTTAGATTTGAGTCTAAGCAATGATCCTGTTGCGCCGCGTCAGGATAAGGTATGGTGCCCGTCTTTCTTATCTTCTCATGGCCCTCTTACAGATGAGGACTCTGTGATGACGGATGCAACAACGGCTACGATAGTAGCTCGGAACCTCCTCACTCCCAAAGATAGTCAGCTGCTTTCAGGACGGTCCGATGAGTTGGCCGTTCAAGAGTCCCTGGCTCTCAGTGTTCAGTGCGCTGGCTCTGTGTCCAACATGGGCCAACGCCTACTTGCTCGCTCCAGTCAGGTTGAATCCTTGATGGCGGAGGTGGAAAGTCTTAAGCAGGAGATCAAACAGCTTAAGTACGAGAACCGAAGTTTGCACGTGCTTGCCAACAATTATTCGACAGGCATGAAGAGGAAGCTTGATGAGCTTGATGACCGTCAAAGGCTTGCGGCTTTCTTCCAGAGCCACCTTTTCCCTGGGTCATCCAGCGTTCCACCAAGGATTGGGGCCTTGAATGATCTATCTTCGGTGCCTCCCGCTCCTATGCCTCTTGCTCCGATGCCTTCTGCTCCGATGCCTCCTGCTCCGAGAGTGTTGCCACGTAGTGGGGCCTCATGTACACAACCCTTGTGAAGGCTCCACCTTTCTCTTTCTTTGTTAGATACATTTGTAATTTCTCGAAAATTAATGAACAAGCTTTGTTTTATTCAGTGCATTGGGTTGCCTCCCAAGTAGCGCTTTCTTTTACGTCTTGCAGCCGGACGAAGCCTTCTTAGGCTCAATTGGAACCCACAGCATGGAATTAATCTTTGAATGGGGGGTGATACTTGAGATGATCCGGTAATGGTTTAAATTCTAGAGTGGGTGCCTGGATCATTAACAGCATATCAGTATAAAACAAAATTGAAATTCGGGGAGGCGGCTTACCTGTGTGCTCCGACAAGAACTCAATGACAAACACCACTCCCTTGAAAGTTTCAGGGATATTGGACTTGGCCAGATTGCATGTGATGGTTATGACTTGTCCAATGTCGTCAAATTCAACTTCTTTGGGTTTTGTGGTTTCAAATATGTCCTCTTTGACGAATTCTTGATATTCCCCCGTCACATCTTGCTCTTGATTCTTTGGAAAGGATTCGAAGATGCCTTTCTCACCCTCTTCTTCCTTGGATTGCATGATCCTGCAAAGAATAGGGACATTCAGTGGAACGGGGTTAGAAATAATTAACTTTGGAACAACCTTACCTGAATTGGATGGCGTAGGAGCAATAGGTGCCTGCGGCAAAGGTGTTTCCTCTTCCTCAATTAGCAGCTCCTCATCCACTTCTAGGCTATGTTTGGACATTTTTAGGTCAGCTCCAACCTCCATAGCACTTCCCAAAGTGATAGCATTATGGATTTCAAAATCTTCCTTCGATTTTTCAATAGTTGAGTTGGAGAGTTCACTTTGCTCTTGAATTTGTTTCATGAACTCCATAATCTGCCCAATTTGCTCCTCCAAGTTGTCCAACCTTTTGTCTTGATTTTGCCTTGCTTTGTGATTGCAATTCAATTATCTGTTTTATTCATAACTTGTTCTTGTATGTTGATTAAGGATGCATACTTAGTTTTCATGCATGAACTTGATGCTAGTTTATAAACGAGTTTCACCTAATCGTCACAAGTTTATAAACATGAGTAGTGAAGGTTGTTAGTCACAACCGAGTTAATTGAATTCTTGGCAAGAGTATCATGCATTCATAGTTACAATTGCCTCGTCAACACTTATAATTTTCATAGAGCATAATGATCTCTCACTGTATCTCTTCTATGCATTCATGTTGAGGACCGTTGGAGAATACTTTGAATTGTCGCATGCATCATCCAATTCATTAACATAAGGGAAATTTGAAGGTTAATTAGTGCATCACGGTTAACTTGGGGTGTTGAGCATCATAGTTAGTGAAAAGCAATTGGAGAATCGATTCCTATATAAATGTGTCATGTGTGGAGAATGGACCTCTAACTAATCCATCCATCATCTTGTTTTTAACTCGTTTTACAATCTGCCTAGTTTGATTACTTGCTTTGTTATTTCAATTTTCGTCAAAACAAAACCCCCCCTTTACTTTCTTGTTCTAAAGTGTTTAGAATCTGTTTAGTTTGTGTTTTAAAGTGTTTTGAATCAATCTATAACCTTAAATTCGTCCAAAAGTGTGTTAAGGTCAGAAACTGCCTAGTTAGTGTTTTTAGGCAGTTTTGAGTCTTTTGAGTCTGTTTTGAGTCTTTTGAATCTGTTTTGAGTCTTTTGAGTATTTGTGAACGTTTTGAACTTTGTTTTTATGTTTTTGAGTTAGTTTAGAGGTTTTAGCAAGCCCTCCTAATCCCCGGTCTAGAACGATCCCTACTTGCATCCTTACTACAATTTGACAACAAGAGGGTTAATTTGTGTGCTTAACTATTTTCGCATCAGCAGGATGTTTGCAAAACATTCCCTTCATTCATTCCCATATCCACCAAGAATATGCATGATGTGTGCTTTAATCTTGGCTAGACAACCTGTGGTTAATTCAAATGGTGATCAAGCATTAAAATCAACACACAAAGTCTCAATTAAATCAGAGAATGAAACAAGAAATAGATGGATCAAATGAGCATTCTGAATTAACTACATGGCAGTCTTGCAAGGCTACATCGAATCCCTAGAAGGAGATTAGTTACACTTCATGTTTACAGAATATTTGACATAAAAATATACAACATGAGTGAACATAGAATTTAAGGAGAAAGAACCCTTGAAGCAAAACTGATGTCGAAATCCCTTAAGAGTGGCCTTTGGTGTTGGTTCTCCAAGTGTGTTGTAAATGAGGTGGAGCGGTTAAGGTTGAATGGTTTCTGCAAATGGGATGGAAAATGGACAGAGATGGAGCGGCTAGGGTGTGTGAATAATGGAATGAAGCCAAGAAGAAGTATATTTTGTGTGAAGTGAGAATGGTTTTTATAGGGAGATGAATGGATGGGCTAGGGAACATGACAGCTAGGTGAATGCATGTGCAAAGCTGGAAATGTAATGCTGGAAAGTGGAGGGGGAGTCACGGCAATGATTGTGTTTGTGTGAATGATGATGGAATGGGTGGATTTTTGGGATGGTGATGCACGGCATAAGGGAAATATGAATGCATGTGGCTAATTTAATTGAAGATGCATGTGGAATGGCTGCAAAGATGAAGTGGACAACCTGGAATTGGTTGTACAAAGCTGGAAAGGGGTATGAAAGTGCACGGCATGGGTGTGTGGTTGGTGTAAATGTGGCTGAATGTTTTAATTAATGGAAGTGCATGTTTTGGTGCTGGAAATGCAAAAGGGAGCTGGAAAGGGGTATAAAAGTGCACGGCATGGGTGTGTGGAACCACCCAATCTGACTCCAATGTTTTTGCTTTGTTTAGATCCACCCAATATGGCCGAATTGCACCACTTTCCTTCCACATCTTTTCCTGAAATTCCAGCAGCCAAATTAGTCCTAGATTCCTCATTTGGACTTCAAATTAACTCCCCAAAATCCTCTCCACGCTTGGAATAATGCTCAGCTACCAAAAGGAGTGTTTTTACTTCATTTGCCTTCCAATTGATCCTATTACACGCTTGGCTGCACACTAACACCAAATAATGTAAAATGCAACCAGTTTGATCCAAAAACATCACAAAGATGCCAAATATGGAAGATATAAATGCACACAAAATGTGAACTATCAAATACCCCCAAACCTGGTTTTTGCTAGTCCTCGAGCAAACTTAAAACTAAAACACACAAAACACTATCATCTAACTAAACCACTTTCGCTGGCCAAACGATTGCATTGAGCATGTGCAACAAGCCTTTAAACCCCTAGGTGTCCCTAGTTGGAGGAGTTGCGTCTCCTGAGGGTTTACAGTGATGACACCCACAAACATCTACAAAATCTGCAAACAATTTGGTTAATACATGCTTTAAACAAACTAATAAGAACCAATGAAAACTCTGTCATTCATTCAAACTTCCAAAGTTTGCCACTCCAAAGAATCGTATCAACTGTAACGTATAAAGATATTTCTCCATGTCTTACAACTTCAAGGTTACCATACCCAAATGCTTAAGATAGAATTCGCCTCAACTCTACTCCTCACAGATTTCACTCAAATTTTCACTCAGATCCTAAGGTTTAGTCTCTCCACAACATATATGAGTGAAATTATGTAAAGGGAATCAAAAGTCTCACATATGAATTCTGAAATAAAAGCACAATTTCTGAGTAGATCTCATGAAATGAATCGAACACTAAGAAAATAGATAACACACACACTTACCATCACCATGAATACATCCTCAATGATCAGCTAGGTCTTTCTCAAGATTGTAATGTAAGGCTTAGGTTATAGGTTACGAAAGAAGTGATATGAAATACTAGAGCTTGGGGCATACCAAAGTGTCCTTGAGGATCATGCTCTTCTCTTGCATTTGTCTTCTTTCTTATTTGTATTTGGCGTCCAGGACCTATGCATTATAATGAGGAGATTTGGAACTTGTATCTACTTTGATTCTCTTTTTTTTTTTTTTTTTTTTCTGTAACTTTATTTTTAGAAACAACTTCCACATAGGTGACCTTGGTACACGCCACAATCTTGTTCTAAAGCTCGATTTACCTTTAGTCTTCATCACTTTGGTATTCCCCAAACTATAAGGTATGGCTTGTAATGGGCTAGAATGGGTAGAGTATGGTGTGGGTGATGAAAGAATTAGGCTAAAGTGTTTGGCTGCAACAAGGGTGAATGGAGCACACAAAGGGATAGGATTTAAGCCTTTTAGTAGTTAAAACATGCATAGCCTAACATCGTCTCATTGAGTTCATTCATGAATGATACTAAACACATGGTATCTGCAAAAGAGAGTAATTCTTAGTATCCAAACAAAATAGAGTAATGAGATCATTTAAAGTGAAATTGAAAGAAAAAGATAGGAGTAGAAACACTTTAAACCCTCTCAAAGAAGCAATTAGGCTCAAAATAACTCACTAGGGTAGTCTCCACTATTCTTCTTCCAGAATTTGAGTATGGTACCTCTATCATCATATCTTCAAGAGTTACAGCTTTATAAATGACCACAAGATACAAAACTTTTTCATAGCAACCCATTAGTTTGTTTGCAAACATAGCCTTCATATACATTCGTATTAGTAAGCAAAAACACACTTAACCAAAACTAACACCAAAAACAAACACAAAAACAAACCTTCCATCCCACACCCCCAAACCTAACCTAAGCATTGTCCTCGATACTTAAAATTGTATCCAATGCAAGTAGGCAAAGAATATGGAATGGTAACAACATAAACACAAAATAAAGAAAGAACACAAACCACACTAGGTTGCCTCCTAGCAAGCGCTTTATTTAATGTCTAGGCAAGACATGGTAGCTTGTTCACGGTGTTGTAAACTCAAGAAAATCTACAACTTGATACACTTGCTCTTCCTCCACTTTCTCCAAATATGGTTTCAATCGCTGCCCATTGACTTTAAAAGAGGTGCCATTCTTCATGTTTTCTATCTCCACAGCTCCGTGGGGAAATGTTTGCAGCACTTTGAATGGTCCCACCCACCTAGACTTCAATTTACCTGGAAAAAGTCTCAAACGTGAGTCATACAAAAGTACTTTCATACCTTTGTGAAACTCCTTCCGTAAGATGGCCTTGTCATGATAGAGCTTAGTCCGTTCCTTGTAGATTTTGGCATTCTCATATGCCTCATTTCTGAGCTCTTCCAACTCATTAAGTTGGAACTTCCTTGCTATTCCAGCATCCTTGTAATCAAAGTTGAACTTCTTGATGGCCCAATATGCACGGTGTTCAAGCTCCATTGGCAAATGACAAGCTTTCCCAAACACAAGGCGATAAGGACTCATGCCAATGGGGGTCTTGTACGCTGTTCTATATGCCCAAAGTGCATCATTCAGCCTCAATGACCAATCCTTCCTTGTAGGGCTCACGGTCTTCATCAAAATGTTCTTGATCTCCCTATTGCTAATCTCCACTTGTCCCGAGGTTTGAGGATGGTACGGGGTTGCCACTTTGTGGTTGATGTTGTACTTCTTCATCAAGGATTCAAAGGGTTTGTTGCAGAAATGGCTGCCACCATCACTAATAATAGCTCTTGGGGTTCCAAACCTACAAAAAATCACACCTTTAAGAAAATTCAAAACAACCTTATGATCATTAGTTCTTGTAGCAATGGCTTCAACCCATTTGGATACATAATCTACTGCCACTAATATGTATAAGTATCCAAAAGAGGATGGAAATGGTCCCATGAAATCGATTCCCCAAACATCAAAGAGCTCCACTACCAAAATGTTGTTCAATGGCATCTCATTTCTTCGGCTAATGTTCCCCATTTTCTGGCACCTATCACACTTAGAACAAAAATCAAAAGCATCCTTGAATAAAGTAGGCCAAAAGGAACCAGATTGTAAAACCTTTAGAGATGTCTTTTTGGCACCAAAATGTCCTCCACATGCCAATGTATGGCTGAACGTTAAAATGCTTTGTTGCTCACTCTCTGGGACACATCTCCTAATGATTTCGTCAGGGAAATATTTAAACAAATATGGTTCGTCCCAAACGTAGTGCTTTACCATGGCAAGGAACTTCTTTCTTTCCTGAAAAGAAAGGTCATTTCTAATTACACCACAAGCAAGATAATTAACAAAATCAACATACCATGGTTCTTTTTCTTGAATAACAAAGAGTTGTTCATCTGGAAATGATTCATTTAGAGGCAAAGGTTGTCCAACTCCATGGTTTTCATTGAGCCGTGACAAATGGTCAGCCACAACATTATCACTTCCCTTCTTATCTCGAATTTCCAAGTCAAACTCTTGTAGTAAGAGTATCCATCTAATCAAGCGTAGTTTAGCATCCTTTTTTGTCATCAAGTACTTAAGGGCTGCATGATCAGAAAACACAATAACTTTAGATCCCACAAGATATGACCGAAACTTTTCTAAGGCAAAAACAATAGCAAGCAACTCCTTTTCAGTTGTGGAATAGTTAAGTTGAGCATCATTTAGAGTCCGGCTTGCATAGTAGATCACGTGTGGGAGCTTGTTCACCCTTTGCCCTAAAACTGCACCAATAGCATAGTCAGAGGCATCACACATTAATTCAAAAGGTAAAGACCAATCTGGTGCCATAATAATAGGGGCCGAGGTTAATTCATGTTTCAAAGTATTGAATGCATCCATACAAGCTTTATCAAAATGAAATACAACAGCTTTAGCTAACAGATTGCATAATGGACGAGTTATCATTGAAAAGTTCTTAATGAAACGACGATAAAAGCCCGCATGTCCCAAAAAACTTCTCACTCCCTTCACGGTTGTGGGAGCTGCCATATTGGTGATGATGTCAATTTTGGCTTTGTCCACCTCAATTCCTTTGCTAGAGATTACATGTCCCAACATAATTCCTTATTTCACCATAAATTGGCACTTTTCCCAATTGAGAACCAGATTTGTTTCCTGACATCTTTGAAGTACTAAAGTAAGATGGTTAAGACATTCATCAAAAGAGGAACCAAACACTGAAAAGTCATCCATAAATACCTCAATGAATCTTTCTACCATGTCAGAAAAGATTGCCAACATGCATCTTTGGAATGTTGCTGGAGCATTGCAGAGTCCAAAAGGCATTCTCCTATATGCAAATGTGCCAAAAGGGCAAGTAAAGGTAGTTTTCTCTTGATCCTCCGGAGCAATTGCAATTTGATTGTAACCTGAGTAACCATCAAGAAAACAATAGTGTGAGTAACCTGCCAATCTTTCAAGCATTTGATCTATGAAAGGCATAGGAAAGTAATCTTTTCTAGTACTAGAATTCAACTTCCTGTAATCGGTGCAAACACGCCAACTAGCCGTGGGCTTTGTGGGCACAAGCTCTTTGTTTTCATTCCTCATCACTGTGATTCCCACCTTCTTAGGTACCACCTGAATAGCACTCACCCATTTGCTATCAGAAATGGGATATATGATCCCCACATCTAACAACTTCAACACTTCATTGCTCACAACTTCATTCATGTGTGGATTGAGCCTTGTTTGTGGTTCACGGGTTGACTTTGCTCCTTCCTCCAAAAGAATCCTATGCATGCACATGGTAGGGTTATTCCCTTGATATCTGCAATAGACCAACCAATAGCCGATTTGAACTCTTTTAACACCCTAATTAGTTTATCTTCTTCGTTTGGGGTGAGGTCAGAAGTTATGATAACTGGAAGAGTTTCAAATTCAGCTAGATATGCATACTTTAGATGCGGTGGAAGTGGTTTAAGTTCAAGTTTTGGTGCTTTAACAGTGGAAGGGGTTAGATGTGACCTCGATGGTTCTAAAGGCTCTAAAAGAGGTGAAACATTCAAAGGATACGGTGCCAATGCTTCCAAGGCAGCTACCTCTTCCATGAGTGCATCTTCTTCATCAAACTCATCTTGAGATTGACTCAAAACAGTTTGTAATGGTTCATTAGATTGTGCCTGCAAGAACTTAGAGAAAACAAGCGAATCTAGCACATCAATGGCATAACAATCAAGAGATGAAGAAGGATGAGAAAGAGACTCAAACACTTTGAATTGAACGGTCTCTCCTAGCACTGTCATAGTGAGGAGTCCATTTTGCACATCAATGATGGTCTTGGCCATGGCCATAAATGGTCTCCCAAGCAAAATAGGCAACTCTCTGTCATGTATAGGAGCTTCTTCCATGTCCAACACTACAAAATCCGCAGGCAAGATTAGTTTATCAATTTGAACTAGAATATCCTCTACTATACCTCTTGGATATATCACGGATCTGTCCGCAAGTTGTAATGAGATGGTGGTAGCCTTCAATTCCCCCAAACCTAGTTGAAGGTACACGGAATAAGGCATTAAATTGATGCTAGCACCCAAGTCAAGCATCGCCTTCTCTACCTTCTTATCCCCTATGGTGATGTTGATAGAAAAACTTCCTGGATCCTTGAGCTTTGGTGGAAGTTTTCTTTGCAACACGGCACTTACATTCTCGGACACCACTACCTTCTCATGTGGTCCATACTTCCTTTTGTAGTTGTTTAACTCCTTGAAAAATTTCCCATAAGCTGGCATGTTCCTAATGACATCAAGCAAAGGTAAGTTAACATTCACCTTACTTAGAATATCAAAAATTTCCTTAAATGACTTATCCTGCTTGCTCTTGGCAAGTCTTCCAGGGAATGGTATTGGTGGAGTGTAAGGTTTCTCGGCCTTGTGAAGATTTGGTGCTTGATGCGAGAATTATACGCACACAAATTAAACCCTCTTTTTGACAATTGTAGTTGATGCGAACTAAGTAAGCACACAAATTAAAACCCTCTTGTGACCATTGTAGTATATAAATAAGTAGGGATCGTTCTTAACCGGGGATTAGGAGGGATTGCAAAATCACTTGGAAACTGACTCAAAACGTAAAATAAAGTTTGAAACACTAAACTAGACTCAAAGAATGCAAAACTAAACAATAAAAACACTCAAACAAATCAAAAGACTCAAAACAGCCCCAAAACACTCAAAACTGCCTTAAAATCACTTTCTGGGCAGTTTTGAGCACTTTGGTAACTTTGGACGAAATTGGGTAATAGAATGAATCAAAATGCTTAAAAACACAAACTAAGATACTTTCTAACTAAATTGGACACAAAAGTAAGGGGGGATTGAGTTTTTGACGGAAATAACTAAAATGCACAGATTGTAAATTAAGGCAGATTCTAAAGATGAATGTAATGAAAATATGGATGAATGCTAGCTAGAAGGTTCTTCTCCACACATGTCACACTTGCATACACTTTGATTTTCAGTTGGTCTTTCGATAAATTATGAAACTCAACACTCCGGGTTAATTAGGTCCGCTTAAATTAACCGTCAAGTTCTCCTTAAGTTAATGAATTGGATGGGTTAGCGCAACGCAATTCAAAACATTCTCCAAAAGTCCTTTACGTGAAAAGCACAATAAAGATACAATCAAAGATCATTAAACATCATGAAAACTATAAGTGTTGACGAGGCATTCGTTACTATGATGAGCATGAAACTAGTGCCAAGAATTCATTTAACGCGATTGTTTATAAGCAACCTCCACTACTTGTGAATATAAGTTCATAACTATTAGGTGAAACTCACTTATATTCTAGCGTCAAATTCATGCATGAACATTAAGCGTGCACTCTCAATAAACATACACAAACAAGTTATCAATCACACAGTTAAACGAATTGAATCAATCATTCATGAAATTCCAACCAAAAGTAATCAATTCATATTGCAAGCATAAACATGGTTTCAAATCACCCCCTAGCTAACTAGGGGGATTTAGCCTCTCATGGTCACAAAAAGAGAATTACAATTGAATTTAAACATAAAGCACAAAGGAATGATTACACCTAGAACGCCCAACGAATCCACGTGAATTGGTGCGCGTCGAAGCTCCTCTTTCCTCTTCTCCTTTTGCGGCAGATTGGTTTGTGGGTGGTTTTTGGGTGAATTTCTGGGTTAGGGATGGATTTTGGGAGGTTGGGTGGTGCGGCAAGGTTGGTAAATGGTGTGTGACGGCTTGTATGGTGGTGGAAAGTGGTGGATATGGCTGGAATGCAAGGGGGATATGGAAAGGTGGCTGCGGCAATGGGAGAAATTGGGAGAGAATGGAGAGAATGGTGGCTGGTTCTTGTTAGGGTGAATGTGTAGAATGGTGAAGGGTGACGGCTAGGGTTGTTTTTGGTGTCAAAATGGCTGATTAGTATGAATGGATGGTTACAGATTAAAGGGGAAGGGAATGGAGGCTGCGGATTGGAAGAATGAATGAGAGGGGGTGCGGCTAGAGAGGAAAAATGTGTGAAAATGGCTGAATTAATTAATGGGAAGTGACGGCTACAAGATTAGGGTTTAGAGTTTATGAATGAATGGCTTAGATGATTTTGAATGAATGAATCAGATGGTTATAGCTTAAGGGGATTTTTGTGGCTGAAATGGTTTGATGAATGTGGATGGGGAATGGGAATGCACGGATTGCCAAAGATGAATGATGGTGGTTGCGGCTTATGGATGAAGGGGAATGGTCTAAGGGTGTAAATGTGGCTGCAAGGTTGTAGAACTAGGGTTTATTTGGGTGAATGGCTGAGATGAAAATGATGCATGAATCAATGGCTAAAGTGAATTAAAGGGTGCGGCTGCTAGGTCATTAGGGTGATAGGATGATACGGTTTTAAGAATGAATGGGAAGTGAATTTGTGAATGAATGAGAGGGGAATGGAAGTCCACGGCTTGGGAATGTGAATTAGGTTGAATAGATTATGGGAAGGAATGGGAATAAGTGGCTGAATGAATATGGAAGGAAAGGTGCGGCTGCAAGGAGTAAGGCTAGGGTTTAGAATTAGGGTTTAGTGCATGAAATGGGCCAGAAATACCGCCCCTTGCACGGCAAGGAAAGGGGCTTGGGCTAAAGCCCACTGCATTGGATGTTAAGGTCCCTATGGCCTTCGTTTTGTGTCCTAAAGCGCCTACAAGGATTTCAAAGTGGCTAGAAAATGCGGACGTTTAAGATTAGGAAAGGTTACCAAAATGGGAAACTTAGGGTCAACTTTCCTAAAATAGGAAACCTTGTTTGAGTAGGATTCCTCGTTTTGGTAAGAATTCATCGTTGGCGTAGGAATTCGTCGTTTCTTCCAATCTTCAACTCATTCATTCCTCTTTCGCTCCAAAAGACTCCAATTTGCATCTTCTTGCACATTTTGGCCTTATACTCTGAAAATACACAAAAGTGGCTTTAAACACTAAAATAGCTAAATAAACACAACATAAATGCACGAGAACAAGCTAATTAAGTCGCATGAATATGCTCCTATCAGTAGTATAGAATGTAAGTAGGGATCGTTCAGGACCGGGGATTAGGAGGGATTGTTAATCACTTGGATTTCACTCAAAAACGTAAAAACACAATATAAAACACTCTACTAGACTCAAAGAATGCAAAACTAAACTTTAAAACACTAAAACAAACCAAAAGACTCAAAACAGCACCAAAACACTCAAAACTGCCTTAAAAACACAATCTGGGCAGTTTTGAGCACTTTGGTGAATTTGGACGAAATTGGGTAATAAAATTGAATCAAAACACTTATAAACACAAACTAAGACACTTTCTAACTAATTTGGACAATACAAAGACTCAAAGGACTCAAAACAAGTTCAAAAGACTCAAAACTGCCTAAAAACACTAACTAGGCAGTTTCTGACCTTAAACCCAATCTTGGACGAATTTAAGTTGTAACTTGACTCAAGACTCTTAAAAACACAAACTAAATTGATTTCTAACTAATTTGACAATAAAGTAAAGGGGGATTTAGGGTTTGACGAAATTAAACTAAATGAACAAATTGCACTTAAAACATAATGTAAATATGAAATGGATGAATTGGAATGAATGGATGCTAGCCAAGGGGTTCATCTCCACACATGTTACACTTGCATAATAAAAAGATTTCCAATTGCATTTCAATAAACCATGAATTCTCAACACCCCAAGTTAACCGTGATGCACTAATTAACCTTCAAATCTTCCTAACGTTATTGAATTGGATGATTGCATACGACAACCCAAAACATTCCCCACAAGTCCCCTACATGATTGCATAATAGAGATACAAGCAAGAATCATTACGCTCTATGAAAATTATAAGTGTTGACGAGGCATTCGTTACTATGATTGCATGAAACTTATGCCAAGAATTCGTTTAACGCGATTGTTTATAAGCAACCTCCACTACTTGTGAATATAAGTTCGTAACTATTAGGTGAAACTCACTTATATTCTAGCGTCATATTCATGCATGAAAATTAAGCGTGTACTCTCAATAAACATACATAAATAAGTTATCAATCAAACAGTTAAACAAATTGAATCCACAACTTATGAAACGCAATTAGAAGTAATCAAATCAAAATGCAAGCATAAACATATATTTCGAATCCCCCCCTAGCCAAAGGGGGGTTTAGTTCCTCATACGTACAAAACAAAGAGAATTGAAATTAAACATTGTAATCGAGGAAAAGAAACACCTAAACATTCCAACAACTCAAACTTGAATTGTATGAACGTTTAGGCACTCTTCTCCTCCTCTTCGTTGTAGCACAAGGTCTAAGGATAGTTTGATGGTGTGGATGTGCGTTTGAATGAATGAATTTTTGAAATGGAAGAATGTATGAGAATGAATGGGAATGAATGAATTGTGGCTGCAATGGATGCTTATTTATAGGTGCAAAGGAGGGAATATGACAGCTAGGAACTTGGTGGAAATCTGGAATGGTGATGGGAGATGCATGTGGCTGATTTATGCATGTGATTAAAGGGTAATGACAGCTAGGTTATGATGATGAATGCATGTGCAAAGTTGGTTGAATGATTATGGGTGCATGTGGCTGATTTATGGTGCAATGATGAAAGGCAAAGTGTATGTGGCTGATTTGTGAAGGGAATGCATGTGGAATGAATGTGTGAATGATGGCAGATTGTGTATGTGAATGATTAGGGTGAATGTGCATGTGCTTTGACAGCTAGGTTGAATAAATTAAAGGGAGTGCATGTGGCTTGGCTGGAATGATTGGAATGCAATCTGAAATGAAATGTGTTGGTGTGAATTTCTGGTACAAAGGGCCTCCTTTGGTCTTCAATTTCGTCCATCTACTTGGCTTCAAGTATATGCAATCCATTTAACGCCCCAAACTACTCCAAAATGCACCAAAATGCACCATTTTGCATACTTTGCCCTTAGAACCTGAAAACACACAAAAGAAGCATAAAGGACTAAAATAACTAAAGAAACATAACGTAAATGCACGAGAACAAGCCATTTAAGTCGCATGAATATGCTCCTATCAAATACCCCCACACTTATCTTTTGCTAGTCCTCGAGCAAAACAGAAAGAAAAACAAAACAAAACGAAACGAAACAAAACAAGTAAAACACAACCTAAACCTTCCAACAATCGTCTTAGGGATTTCCAATGCACATGACATGTTAAAAATCATCATTCCCACAGATTTTAGTCATCTTCACACTTAATTACATTCTTAATCACAGTCACCACATACTACTTCACAATTAAGCATTTAAAACCATGTTTTGAATGTAGTAACATGCCTTAGAGAATTTGCTCAATTCCTCACAAGATATGCACTCAATTTTTACTCAGATTTTCTGACTACACACCCTACACTAAGTATATGTGAGAAGATTGATGTAAACATGAAACCGAACACTCACATATATGTATCACAAAGAACGCAATTTCTGGAGTTAATAAGCATGTTTAGATATGATCTCATGAATGGAATGCTACTACTTAGACGCGAGAACCAGTGACACCATATGCTCATACGAAGTTCAAACTCCACAAATTGAAACACATAACACTCAAGATTGAAGTCACGGGTTATAATGGGGTTCGGGGCGTGTGGATAACAAAGAAGGGATATGGAAAACAAAGGTTCTTAAAGAAATAGTGAGCAAAGCACTTGAATCAACTTAGAATTCACTCTTGAATGAAAACTCAACTTTTGAACAAAAAGGGAGAATTTAGAAAATTTACGGGCAGAATTGGTGTTCTGGACCCTTTCTTCAATCACTCATTCTTTCATTTTTTTCAAGTTTTTTTTTTCTCTTTCTTTCTTTCTTTTTTTTTTTTTTTTTCTTTTCTTTTGAATCTCAAAACATACATAAACACTTAAACATTCTCTCCCCCACACTCATTTTCTTTCATAATGTAACTCAAAAGGAATTCAATTAAGTCATGCTCACTATCTTTTAAGAACAAGGGTGGGGATTGTCCTAAACTAGGCTAGGTGAAGAAAATGTGGGTAAACAAAGAATAAAGGCTAAACAAGGCTCAACGGGGTTAAAACTTACAACATATACGAAATATGGGAAGTAAGGCTATTTGGCTATGGTGGTGGTCACTAGACAACTTCTTCTTGAATATGTGTTATGCAAATCAATAACATGCTTTGAATGAAATGGGCATGAGTTCTAGCATTTGGAACTATATGATGAAACGCCTTCTAAGTAGTAACCAAGCAAAGAATAATGAGATCATGCAACAACTTTAGAAAACAAGAAATCACGGATTATACTCTCCAAAGAACGTTATAGGCTCAAGTCTCTCAGGGTTGTAGCGTTTGTTTGAGTTCCTTCCTTCAGGCATGTTACAAAAACGAATTTTTCTTTTATGATTGCATGTGAAGTCATACATTATAACCATAACCAAGCATATACCAAGAGTAAATCAAACTTTTCTCTATGTTTATAACTCTTTTTAACAGTCATGCACTTACAAACCAAGTCCTTATCATTGTGTTGGAAGGTACCCTAAGACACAAACACACACACAAAAACAACTTTAAAACAACTCTTTTTGGGTTTTTGAAAACAATTTTTCAAATTTTTATGGGATTTTCGAATTTTTAAGTCAAAACACACTAAAACAGTTTAAAAACATTTTAAAACAGCAAGGAACAACACTTGAAGTTATGGGTGATAAAATCCAACGAATTTGCATCAACATACTTAGTTACCCCCCCCACACTTCAATCAAACATTGTCCTCAATGTTTTAAGCTTAAAACACACCAAACAAAAGTAAACATATAAAAAAAGCAACTAAACATACTCAACATGGCAGAATGTATCTAACAAAGAGAAGAGTTTAGGGATGCAAATCTGGTTATGGAGTGTAAATTCCATCTTCTCCTTGGTGATTGCAGTGAGGCTTCATCGTGAGTTTTTCCACAGGCTACTCTTGAACTGAGCTGGAGATTCTTTTGGTTTCCTCCGATCGTTGATTTTCCTTTGTGCTACTCTTGAACTGGGCAGCAGGATTCTTTTGGTCTCCCCCCAAGGTCTGAGCTTACTCCTTTTATCTGTTTCTTTGTTCAATCTCTCCAATTCGTATTGAAGAGGGTTAGAGGATAGCTCAGCATATGCTTGTCTCCTCATGCTTCAATGTATCTTTTTCCTTTGCCTTACTTGCTCCCCTTTGCAGAAGTGGTCCCTTCTCTGGAAGTGTATCAACCGTTGAAGATGACTACTCGAGAGCAACGCTAGGTAAGCAACCAGGGAATAGAGTCCAGATAGACTCCAAGTGCCGGCTGATTGCTTTTTTCACTTTGCCATGCAAGTAATATCAAGGACAAAGGAAAAGACAGGGAAAGAGCATGATATGAGATACCTTTGCTTTCGCCCTTGATGATATGAGATACCTTTGCTTTCGAAGAGGCAGCGAATGAATCCACATGCTTCGATCCACCGTTTCCTCTTGCCTCCTTTGTACTCCAAGCATTTGGTATCTTCTTTGGGGGATACATCCATGGTTGAAAGTGTGTTCTCAAGAGAAGGAGAAAACTGAGCATGTTTGAGAGGGTTGGTTGCATTTACATTCTCGGCCGAGAAGGAAAGTCATGCGCTTCTGGGTGTATGCCCTGCCATGAATGTTGATGTATATAGGAATTGTAATGGCAAGTGGCAATGCGGATGCGGAAATTACCTCCACGCGTCTTCAGCTTTGTCAAAGAGCTTTTTGACAAAATGGCACGCGTTTTCTGAAAAGCCGGGAGCTTTCGACAAAGTGGCACACGCTTTCTGAAAAGCCGGGAGCTTTCGGCTTTGTCTCCCACGCTTGTCGGCAAAAGTGTGCAGCTGATTTCTCGCCTTCCACGCGTCTTCTAAAAAGCTGGGAGCTTTTGACAAAGTTACACACGCTTTCTGAAAAGCCGGGATTGCGTCTGACGAGCTGGCGATCTTTACGCCGGAAATTCCGGTTTTGAAGAGTGGTGTCTCTTCATTTCTGAATCGGTGAACGCCTCTCCTTTAATAGAGGTGATCGATAACCTCTAGCATGCACACTTGAAAATTGCCCAGAATTCGTCTCCGGCCAGTCGAGATTTCACTCCATCCAACCCTTCTCTTTTAACTTCTTGAAAAAATGGCTAGCTCATCTAACCCATCGAACATTTGCTTAGATTTGAGTCTAAGCAATGATCCTGTTGCGCCGCTTCAGGATAAGGTATGGTGCCCGTCTTTCTTATCTTCTCATGGCCCTCTTACAGATGAGGACTCTGTGATGACGGATGCAACAACGGCTACGATAGTAGCTCGGAACCTCCTCACTCCCAAAGATAGTCAGCTGCTTTCAGGACGGTCCGATGAGTTGGCCGTTCAAGAGTCCCTGGCTCTCAGTGTTCAGTGCGCTGGCTCTGTGTCCAACATGGGCCAACGCCTACTTGCTCGTTCCCGTCAGGTTGAATCCTTGATGGCGGAGGTGGAGAGTCTTAAGCAGGAGATCAAACAGCTTAAGTACGAGAACCGAAGTTTGCACGTGCTTGCCAACAATTATTCGACAGGCATGAAGAGGAAGCTTGATGAGCTTGATGACCGTCAAAGGCTTGCGGCTTTCTTCCAGAGGCACCTTTTCCCTGGGTCATCCAGCGTTCCACCAAGGATTGGGGCCTTGAATGATCTATCTTCGGTGCCTTCCACTCCTATGCCTCTTGCTCCGATGCCTTCTGCTCCGATGCCTCCTGCTCTGATGCCTCCTGCTCCGAGAATGTTGCCACGTAGTGGGGCCTCACGTACACAACCCTTGTGAAGGCTCCACCTTTCTCTTTCTTTGTTAGATACATTTGTAATTTCTCGAAAATTAATGAACAAGCTTTGTTTTATTCAGTGCATTGGGTTGCCTCCCAAGTAGTGCTTTCTTTTACGTCTTGCAGCCGGACGAAGCCTTCTTAGGCTCAATTGGAACCCACGGCATGGAATTTATCTTTGAATGGGGGGTGATACTTGAGATGATCCGGTAATGGTTTAAATTCTAGAGTGGGTGCCTGGATCATTAACAGCATATCAGTATAAAACAAAATTGAAATTCGGGGAGGCGGCTTACCTGTGTGCTCCGACAAGAACTCAATGACAAACACCACTTCCTTGAAAGTTTCAGGGATATTGGACTTGGCCAGATTGCATGTGATGGTTATGACTTGTCCAATGTCGTCAAATTCAACTTCTTTGGGTTTTGTGGTTTCAAATATGTCCTCTTTGACGAATTCTTGATATTCCCCCGTCACATCTTGCTTTTGATTCTTTGGAAAGGATTCGAAGATGCCTTTCTCACCCTCTTCTTCCTTGGATTGCATGATCCTGCAAGGAATAGGGACATTCAGTGGAACGGGGTTAGAAATAATTAACTTTGGAACAACCTTACCTGAATTGGATGGCGTAGGAGCAATAGGTGCATGGGGCAAAGATGTTTCCTCTTCCTCAATTAGCAGCTCCTCATCCACTTCTAGGCTATGTTTGGACATTTTTAGGTCAGCTCCAACCTCCATAGCACTTCCCAAAGTGATAGCATTATGGATTTCAAAATCTTCCTTCGAGTTTTTAATAGTTGAGTTGGAGAGTTCACTTTGCTCTTGAATTTGTTTCATGAACTCCATAATCTGCCCAATTTGCTCCTCCAAGTTGTCCAACCTTTTGTCTTGATTTTGCCTTGCTTTGTTTTGATCTTCTTGCCCCTGAGACAAATTGGTGAGTAACGTACTAACCGTATCATTATACAAAGACTCACTTGAATTTGTTTGGGCAGGTTGTGGTGGCTGCATAGGTGTTGTATAGAACTCCTCATAGGGTTGCCAATATTCTCATGTACTTGGTGCCGTGGGGGTCCTCTTTGGCCTACTCCCTCATACTGTTGAGCATTCAATGCTCGGTTCGCAATCAAGACCTTGGCCGCCATGGGTGTCTTGTCCACCAATGCTCCACCCGCCGATGCGTCAAGCATTTGTCGTTCAATTGGCAGGAGCCCCTCGTAGAAGTATTGCAGAAGCAACTCCTCCTTCATCTGGTGCTGTGGACAAGAAGCAACAAGAGATTTAAAACGTTCGTAATACGTAGGAAAAGACTCACCATCTTCTTGCTGTATACCACTTATCCTTTTTCGTAAAAGGATGATTCGAGAAGTTGGGAAAAACTTCTCCAGAAAAGCCCTCTTCATGCTCTCCCAAGAAGTGACAGTGCCGGGAGCTAACTCATATAACCAATCTTTGGCTTTATCCATCAAAGAGAATGGAAAAGCCTTCATCTTTAATATGCTTCCATCGACGTTGACGGGAGTCATACTAGAGCAAACTACTTCAAATTCTTTCAAATGTTTGTTAGGATCTTCCATGGACAAGCCATGGTATTTAGGAATATGATGAAGTAAACTTGACTTTAATTCAAACTCATCCGTCTTACCTTGGGCAGGTGGGGGGTATTGAATGCACAAGGGTGTGGCATTATCCAAACCTGAGGCGGAAAGCTCCTTAAGTGTCCGGGTGTCTACGGCCATGTCTTGTGGCTCTTCAAACACCCTTGCCGTGGGTTCCTCAAAGATCCCTGCCGTGGCCTCTTCTTCCTCTTCTAGGCCTTGTTCGTCAAGCTCAGGTTCCGGGCTTGGCGGATTTGATTCGTGATGCTTCTTCCTTCGTCTCAAAGTTCTCTCAAAGTCACTGTCAAAGTCCAAAATGTCCTCACGAATCGGTTGAGAACTCCGAGTCATGCACTAGTACCTAAAACAAGAAGAACAAAATTAGGTCAGAAACTTAACAAAAATGAAATAAACAGAAAATACAATCCAAGGGATTAGCAAAGCTGCTAATCCCCGGCAACGGCGCCAAAAATTTGATGCGAACTAAGTAAGCACACAAATTAAAACCCTCTTGTGACAATTGTAGTATATAAATAAGTAGGGATCGTTCTTAACCGGGGATTAGGAGGGATTGCAAAATCACTTGGAAACTGACTCAAAAACGTAAAATAAAGTTTGAAACACTAAACTAGACTCAAAGAATGCAAAACTAACAATAAAAACACTCAAACAAATCACAAGACTCAAAACAGCCCCAAAACACTCAAAACTGCCTTAAAATCACTTTCTGGGCAGTTTTGAGCACTTTGGTAACTTTGGACGAAATCGGGTAATAGAATGAATCAAAATGCTTAAAAACACAAACTAAGACACTTTCTAACTAAATTGGACACAAAAGTAAGGGGGGATTGAGTTTTTGACGAAATTAATTAAAATGCACAGATTGTAAAATTAAGGCAGATTGTAATGAAATGGATGAAAGATGGAATGAATGCTAGCTAGAAGGTTCTTCTCCACACATGTCACACTTGCATACACTTTGATTTTCAGTTGGTCTTTCGATAAATTATGAAACTCAACACTCCGGGTTAATTAGGTCCGCTTAAATTAACCGTCAAGTTCTCCTTAAGTTAATGAATTGGATGGGTTAGCGCAATGAAATTCAAAACATTCTCCAAAAGTCCTTTACATGAAAAGCACAATAAAGATACAATCAAAGATCATTAAACATCATGAAAACTATAAGTGTTGACGAGGCATTCGTTACTATGATGAGCATGAAACTAGTGCCAAGAATTCATTTAACGCGATTGTTTATAAGCAACCTCCACTACTTGTGAATATAAGTTCATAACTATTAGGTGAAACTCACTTATATTCTAGCGTCAAATTCATGCATGAACATTAAGCGTGCACTCTCAATACACATACACAAACAAGTTATCAATTACACAGTTAAACGAATTGAATCAATCATTCATGAAATTCCAACCAAAAGTAATCAATTCATATTGCAAGCATAAACATGGTTTCGAATCACCCCCTAGCTAACTAGGGGGATTTAGCCTCTCATGGTCACAAAAAGAGAAGTACAATTGAATTTAAACATAAAGCACAAAGGAATGATTACACCTAGAACGCCCAACGAATCCACGTGAAGTGGTGCGCGTCGAAGCTCCTCTTTCCTCTTCTCCTTTTGCGGCAGATTGGTTTTTAGGTGGTTTTTGGGTGAATTTCTGGGTTAGGGATGGATTTAGGGAGGTTGGGTGGTGCGGCAAGGTTGGTAAATGGTGTGGGACGGCTTGTATGGTGGTGGAAAGTGGTGGAGATGGCTGGAATGGAAGGGGGATATGGAAAGGTGGCTGCGGCAATGGGAGAAAATTCGGAGAGAATGGAGTGCGGCTGATGAGTGTATGGAAGTGAATGTGTAGAATGGTGAAGGGTGACGGCTAGGGTAGTTTTTGGTGTGAAAGTGGCTGATTAGTATGAATGGATGGTTACAGATTAAAGGGGAAGGGAATGGAGGCTGCGGATTGGATGAGATTAATGGGCAGATTTTTGGGTGAATGAATGGGGGTAACGGCTTAAGGATGAAGGGGAATGGTCTTAGGGTGTAAATGTGGCTGCAAGGTTGTAGAACTAGGGTTTATTTGGGTGAATGGCTGAGATGAAATGATGCATGAATCAATGGCTAAAGTGAATTAAAGGGTGCGGCTGCAAGGTCATTAGGGTGAATGTGGCTGAAATAAGGTGCGGCTGCAAGGGATTAGGGTGATAGGATGATACGGTTTTAAGAATGAATGGGAAGTGAATTTGTGAATGAATGAGAGGGGAATGGAAGTCCACGGCTTGGGAATGTGAATTAGGTTGAATAGATTATGGGAAGGAATGGGAATAAGTGGCTGAATGAATATGGAAGGAGAGGTGCGGCTGCAAGGAGTAAGGCTAGGGTTTAGAATTAGGGTTTAGTGCATGAAATGGGCCAGAAATACCCCCCCTTGCACGGCAAGGAAAGGGGCTTGGGCTAAAGCCCACGGCATTGGGTGTTAAGGTCCCTATGGCCTTCGTTTTGTGTCCTAAAGCGCCTACAAGGATTTCAAAGTGGCTAGAAAATGCGGACGTTTAAGATTAGGAAAGGTTACCAAAACGGGAAACTTAGGGTCAACTTTCCTAAAATAGGAAACCTTGTTTGAGTAGGATTCCTCGTTTTGGTAAGAATTCATCGTTGGCGTAGGAATTCGTCGTTTCTTCAAATCTTCAACTCATTCATTCCTCTTTCGCTCCAAAAGACTCCAATTTGCATCTTTTTGCACATTTTGGCCTTATACTCTGAAAATACACAAAAGTGGCTTTAAACAATAAAATAGCTAAATAAACACAACATAAATGCACGAGAACAAGCTAATTAAGTCACATGAATATGCTCCTATCAATGAATGCATGTGCAAAGTTGGTTGAATGATTATGGGTGCATGTGGCTGATTTATGGTGCAATGATGAAAGGCAAAGTGCATGTGGCTGATTTGTGAAGGGAATGCATGTGGAATGAATGTGTGAATGATGGCAGATTGTGTATGTGAATGATTAGGGTGAATGTGCATGTGCTTTGACAGCTAGGTTGAATAAATTAAAGGGAGTGCATGTGGCTTGGTTGGAATGATTGGAATGCAATCTGAAATGGGATGTGTTGGTGTGAATTTCTGGTACAAAGGGCCTCCTTTGGTCTTCAATTTTGTCCATCTACTTGGCTTCAAGTATATGCAATCCATTTAACGCCCCAAACTACTCCAAAATGCACCATTTTGCATACTTTGCCCTTAGAACCTGAAAACACACAAAAGAAGCATAAAGGACTAAAATAACTAAAGAAACATAACGTAAATGCACGAGAACAAGCCATTTAAGTCGCATGAATATGCTCCTATCAGTGCTTCAAATGAGGAAGTAGCATGGCTTGGTTCCTCATTTGGTTTCTCATTTTCTCCTTGAGTAACCCCTGAATTCACATGATCAAATTCATTAGTAATTTCATTGCCAACTCTATTATTGATAACCTTACCATTTCTAAGTGTAGTGATTGCTTTGGCTTGCTCTTGGTTCCTTTGGAGTATCACGGGTTGGCTTGTGAAGCGTGAATTATACGCACACAAATTAAACCCTCTTCTTGACAATTGTAGTATAGAATGTAAGTAGGGATCGTTCAGGACCGGGGATTAGGAGGGATTGTTAATCACTTGGATTTCACTCAAAAACGTAAAAACACAATATAAAACACTCTACTAGACTCAAAGAATGCAAAACTAAACTTTAAAACACTAAAACAAACCAAAAGATTCAAAACAGCACCAAAACACTCAAAACTGCCTTAAAAACACTTTCTGGGCAGTTTTGAGCACTTTGAGTACTTTGGACGAATTTGGGTAACAAATTGAATCAAAACACTTATAAACACAAACCAAAACACTTTCTAACTAATTTGAACAATACAAAGACTCAAAGGACTCAAAACAAGTTCAAAAGACTCAAAACTGCCTAAAAACACTAACTAGGCAGTTTCTGACCTTAAACCCAAATTTGGACGAAATTAAGTTGTAACTTGACTCAAGACTCTTAAAAACACAAACTAAATTGATTTCTAACTAATTTGGACATTAAAGTAGGGGGGATTGAGTTTTGGACGAAATTAAACTAATTGCACAGATTCTAATTAAAAACAGAATGTAAATATGAATGTAATGGATTTGAATGGATGGGATGACTAGCTAAGGGGTTCATCTTCACACATGTTACACTTGCATAATAAAAAGATTTCCAATTGCATTTCAATAAACCATGAATTCTCAACACCCCAAGTTAACCGTGATGCACTAATTAACCTTCAAATCTTCCTAACGTTATTGAATTGGATGATTGCATACGACAACCCAAAACATTCCCCACAAGTCCCCTACATGATTGCATAATAGAGATACAAGCAAGAATCATTACGCTCTATGAAAATTATAAGTGTTGACGAGGCATTCGTTACTATGATTGCATGAAACTTATGCCAAGAATTCGTTTAACGCGATTGTTTATAAGCAACCTCCAATACTTGTGAATATAAGTTCGTAACTATTAGGTGAAACTCACTTATATTCTAGCATCATATTTATGCATGAAAATTAAGCGTCTACTCTTAATAAACATACATAAATAAGTTATCAATCAAACAGTTAAACAAATTGAATCCACAACTTATGAAACGCAATTAGAAGTAATCAAATCAAAATGCAAGCATAAACATATATTTCGAATCCCCCCCTAGCCAAGGGGGGGGGGTTTAATTCCTCATACGTACAAAACAAAGAGAATTGAAATTAAACATTGGAATCGAGGAAAAGAAACACCTAAACATTCCAACAACTCATACTTGAATTGTATGAACGTTTAGGCACTCTTCTCCTCCTCTTCGTTGTAGCACAAGGTCTAAGGATAGGTTTGGAGGGATGGGGAGTTATGGATGGTGTAGAATGATGTGTTTAGGATAGGGATGGATGTAGGGGACCTCAAGGCTTCTTTTTGGGCAGAAAATATGAAGAATGGTGAAGTATGCATGTGTTATAGAGAAGGGATGAATTTCTGGCGTGAATGGTGAATGAATTGTGTATGAATGGGAATGAATCCATTGTGGCTGCAATGGATGCTTATTTATAGGTGAAAAGGAGGGAATATGACAGCTAGGAGCTTGGTGGAAATCTGCAATGGTGATGGGAGATGCATGTGGCTGATTTATGCATGTGATTAAAGGGTAATGACAGCTAGGTTATGATGATGAATGCATGTGCAAAGTTGGTTGAATGATTATGGGTGCATTGGCTGATTTATATGAAGGGAATGCATGATTGTTTACATGTGAATTAAAGCTATATGTGGCTGCAATGATGAAATGGATGGGAGTGCATGTGCTTTGACAGCTAGGTTGAATAAATTAAAGGGAGTGCATGTGGCTTGGCTGGAATGATTGGAATGCAATCTGAAATGGGATGTGTTGGTGTGAATTTCTGGTACAAAGGGCCTCCTTTGGTCTTCAATTTCGTCCATCTACTTGGCTTCAAGTATATGCAATCCATTTAACGCCCCAAACTACTCCAAAATGCACCAAAATGCACCATTTTGCATACTTTGCCCTTAGAACCTGAAAACACACAAAAGAAGCATAAAGGACTAAAATAACTAAAGAAACATAACGTAAATGCACGAGAACAAGCCATTTAAGTCGCATGAATATGCTCCTATCAAATTCCCCCACACTTAGCTTTTGCTAGTCCTCGAGCAAAACAAAGCAAAAGAAACCAAAAACAAAACAAAACGAACAAAACACATAAAACACAACCTAAACCTTCCAACAACCGTCTTAGGGATTTCCAATGCACATGACATGTTAAAAATCATCATTCTCACAGATTTTAGTCATCTTCACACTTAAGTACATTCTTAATCATAGTCACCACATACTATTTCACAATTAAGCATTTAAAACCATGTTTTGAATGTAGTAACATGCCTTAGAGAATTTGCTCAATTCCTTACAAGATATGCACTCGATTTTCACTCAGATTTTCTAACTACACACCCTAATCTAGTCATATGTGAGAAGATTAATGAAAACGAACACTCACATATATATATCACAAAGAGAGCAATTTCCGGAGTTAATAAGCATGTTTAGATATGATCTCATGAATGGAATGCTACCACTTAGATGCGAGAACCAGTGACACCATATGCTCATACCAAGTTCAAGCTCCACAAATTGAAACACATAACACTCAAGATTGAAGTCACGGGTTGTAATGGGGCTTGGAGCGTGTGGATAACAAAGAAGGGATATGGAAAACAAAGGTTCTTAAAGAAATAGTGAGCAAAGCACTTGAATCAACTTAGAATTCACTTTTGAATGAAAACTCAACTTTTGAACAAAAAGGGAGAATTTAGACAATTTACGGCCAGAATTGGTGTTTTGGACCCTTTCTTCAATCACTCATTCTTTCATTTTTTTTCAAGCTCTTTTTTCTTTCTTTCTTTCTTTTCTTTTCTTTTTTTTTTTTTTTTCTTTTTTTTGAATCTCAAAACATACATAAACACTTAAACATTATCTCCCCCACACTCATTTTCTTGCATAATGTAACTCAAAAGGAATTCATTTAAGTCATGCTCATTATCTTTTTAAGACAAGGGTATGGAATGTCCTAATCTAGGCTAGGTGAGGAAAATGTGGGTTAACAAAGAATAAAGGCTAAACAAAGCTCAATGGGGGTAAAACTTACAACAAATACGAAATATGGGAAGTGAGGCTATTTGGCTATGGTGGCAACTACACAACTTCATCTTGATATATGTTATGCAAATCAATAACATGCTTTGAATGAAATGGGCATGAGTTCTAGCATTTGGAACTATATGATGAAACGCCTTCTAAGTAGTAACCAAGCAAAGAATAATGAGATCATGCAACGACTTTAGAAAACAAGAAATCACAGATTATACTCTCCAAAGAACGTTATTGGCTCAAGCCTCTCAGGGTTTTAGCGTTTGTTTGAGTTCCTTCCTTCAAGCATGTTACATAACTAATTTTTTCTTTTATGATTGCATGTGAAGTCATACATTATAACCATAACCAAGCATATACCAAGAGTAAATCAAACTTTTCCCCATGTTTATAACTCTTTTTAACAGTCATGCAATTAAAAACCAAATCCTTATCATTGTGTTGGAAGGTGACCTACGACACAAACACACAAAAATGACTCAAAACACTCTTTTTAGGCTTTTCAAAACATGTTTTTCAAATTTTTATGTGATTTTCAGAGTTATCAAAACAAAACATACTAAAACACTCTAAAACAACTTAAAAATACCTTAAAACAGCAAGGAACAACATTTGAAATTATGGGTGATAAAATCCCACGAATTTGCATCAAATATACTTAGTTACCCCCCCCCCCCCCCACACTTAAATCACACTTTGTCCTCAATGTTTTAAGCATAGATTTACATAAAACATAAGTGAAAACACAAACAGCATTTATACATACTAAACATGGCAGAATGTAACTAACAAAGAGAAGAGTTTAGGGACGCAAATCTGGAATTGGAGTGCTTTCTCGGTCTTCCTTTGTTGAATGCATGGATTGATCTTGGTGATTCCACAGGCTTACTCTTGAACTGGGCTGGAGGATTCTTTTTGGTCTCCTCCACTCGTTGATTTTCCTTTGTGCTACTCTTGAACTGAGCAGCAGAATTCTTTTGGTCTCCCCCGAAGGTCTGAGCTTCCTCCTTTTATCTGTTTCTTTGTTCAATCTCTCCAATTCGTATTGAAGAGGGTTAGAGGATAGCTCAGCATATGCAGTTGTAGCTTGTCTCCACATGCTTCAATGTATCATTTTCACTTGCCTTACTTGCTCCCCTTTGCAGAAATGGTCCCTTCTCTGGAAGTGTATCAACCGTTGAAGATGACTACTCGAGAGCAACGCTAGGTAAGCAATCAGGGAAGGGATTCCAGGCAGTTGGTTCCAGATCGGAAGACTGACTCCAAGTGCCGGCTGATTGCTTCTTTCACTTTGCCATGCGAGTAAGAACAAGGACAAAGAAAAGGACAGGGAAAGAGCATGATATGAGATACTTTTGCTTTTGACCTTGATGATATGAGATACCTTTGCTTTTGAAGAAGCGGTGAATGAATCAGCACATGCTTCCATCTACCGTTTCCTCCTGGGTCATCTGTACTCCAGGCATCTGGTATCATCTTTGGGGAAGAAGAAAAAATTGAGTATTTCGAAAGGCTTTGCTGGGAGTGCGCCCTCAGAGGTGAGGAAGAGTTGGGCATTTTCTTCAGGTCTGCCTTGCCATAAAAGATGAAGGTCGACATATATAGGGATTTCCCAATAGCAAGTGTTGTTCTTTTACCCTTGTCGACAAACGTTTTGATCCCGCAAATCCGGCTTTTTGAAATAGTGACGACTCTTCGATCTTTGAATACGCCTATTTACTTTCTGAACGACGCCTCTTCGATTTCTGAGCAGGCGCCCCTTCGATTTCTGAACGACACCCCTTCGCTTTCTGAACGACACGTAGTAGTGCGGATGCGGCTCTTTTGACAAAGCTGCACGCGTTTTCTGAAAAGCAGAGAAAGCGTCGCCGAACTTTGCGCTTGTCGGCTAAAGATGTGTAGTTGCGATGATAGCCTCCACGTGTCTTCAACTTTGTCAGAGATCTTTTGACAAAGTTGAACGTGTTTTCTGAAAAGCCGAGAGAGCGTCGCCGAAATTTACGCAGGAAATTTCGGCTATTTGACTCGGTGGACGCGTCGCCTTGGCTTTTTATAGAGCTATCGATCACCACCAACATACACATTCTGAAGACTGCCCATCTGTGAAAATCGTCTCCGGCCCTTTGAAATTTAACTCCATCCAGCCCTTCTCTTTGAACACTTTTGAAAAATGGCAAACCCATCGAACCTTAGCTTAGAATTGAGTCTCAGCAGTGATACGGGCGCGCCGCGTCAAGGTAACGTATGGCGCCCTTCTTTCTTATCTTCTAACGGTCCTCTTACAGGTGAAGACTCAGTGATGCAGGATGCAACAACAGCTACAATAGTAGCTAGGAACCTCCTCACTCCCAAAGATAGTCAGCTGCTTTCAGGACGGTCCGATGAGTTGGCCGTTCAAGAGTCCCTCGCTCTCAGTGTTCAGTGTGCGGGCTCTGTGTCCAACATGGGCCAACGCCTGCTTGCTCGGTCCCGCCAAGTGGAATCGTTGATGGCAGAGGTGGAAAATCTTAAGCAGGAGATCAACCAGCTTAAGTACGAGAATAGAAGTTTGCACGTGCTTGCAAATAACTATTCGTCGGGCATGAAGAGGAAGCTTGATGAGCTGCAAGAATCTCAAGGTCGAATGCAAAGTGACTGTCAAAGGCTTGCGTCTTTCTTCCAGGGGCACCTTTTTCCTGGGTCATCCAGCGTTCCACCCAGTATTGAGGCCTGGAATGCTCTAGCTCCGATGCCTTCCGCTCCGATGTCTCCTGCTCCGATGCCTTCCGCTCTGAGAGTTTCGCCACGTAGTGGGTCTTCACGTACACAACCTTTGTGAAGGCTACATTCTTTTATTTATTTATTTTTTTTTTCTTTTTTTTGTTTTTTTTTTTTTTTTTTTTTGTTTTTTTTTTTTTTTTTTAAATCAAACGGCATGGACTTGATCTTTGAATGGAAGGTGATACTTGAAATGATCCGGTAATGGTTTAAATTCTAAAGTGGGTGCCTGAATCATTAACAACATATTAGTATAAATCAAAATTGAAATTCGGGGAGGTGGCTTACCTGTGTGCTCCGACATAAACTCAAGAATAAACACCCCTTCGAAAGTTGTAAGACTAGAAATTTCAGCTAGATTTGGTGTTTTGAGCGTTATGACTTGTCCTGTGTCATGAAATCCAATTTCCTTGCGAATTGTTGTCTCAAGTATATCCTCTTTGATGAATTCTAGACATTCCCCAGTCACATCTTGCTCTTGATTCTTTGGAAAGGATTCGAAGATGCCTTTCTCACCCTCTTCTTCCTTGGATTGCATGAGCCTGCAAGGAATAGGGTCATTCAGTGGAATGGGGTTAGAAATAATTAACTTTGGAACAACCATACCTGAATTGGATGGCGTAGGTGCAATAGGTGCCTGCGGCAAAGGTGTTTCCTCCCTTGCCGTGGCTTGGGTGTGTTCCACTTCCTTAAATTGCAGTCCTTCATCCTCCTTCGAATTTGCCATGGTTGAAATAGGGAGTTTGCCTTGGTCTTGAAATTGTCCTATGAACTCCGCTATCTGCCCAATTTGCTTTTCCAAGTGGTCCAACCTTTTGTCTTGATTTTGCCTTGCTTTGTTTTGATCTTCTTGCCCCTGAGACAAATTGGTGAGTAACTTACTAACCGTATCATTATACAAAGACTCACTTGAATTTGTTTGGGTAGGTTGTGGTGGCTGCATAGGTGTTGTATAGAACTCCTCATATGGTTGCCAATATTCTCCTTGTTGAGCCTCCTCGAGTTGATTTTGTGAGCCCTGCACCAAACAAATTAATTCATTAAGCTTTTCATTATAATCTATTGACAAACTTGAGTTTAGTTGGGCATATTGAATATGAGGTGGCTGCCAATATCCTTCTTGTTGAACATTTTGAGGTTCCCACCACATAGAAGTTGAATGATCACTCCAATCCGAATTGTAAGTATTGGAAAACACGTTATTCCTTGATTGAAGATCGAATATATCAACGCTTTGCATTTGGGACCTTTCCATGAGCTGTGACAAAAGAGAAGCATTATCAAGTGCCATGTTGTGTTTCTCTAGTACTTGAAATCAACAAACAAAACACAAATCAAAAAGTAAAACTAAAATACATAACAGAAACGAACAATCCAAGGGATTAGCAAAGTTGATAATCCCCGGCAACGGCGCCAAAATTTGAAGCGTGAATTATACGCACACAAATTAAACCCTCTTCTTGACAATTGTAGTATAGAATGTAAGTAGGGATCGTTCAGGACCGGGGATTAGGAGGGATTGTTAATCACTTGGATTTCACTCAAAAACGTAAAAACACAATATAAAACACTCTACTAGACTCAAAGAATGCAAAACTAAACTTTAAAACACTAAAACAAACCAAAAGATTCAAAACAGCACCAAAACACTCAAAACTGCCTTAAAAACACTTTCTGGGCAGTTTTGAGCACTTTGAGTACTTTGGACGAATTTGGGTAACAAATTCAATCAAAACACTTATAAACACAAACCAAAACACTTTCTAACTAAATTGAACAATACAAAGACTCAAAGGACTCAAAACAAGTTCAAAAGACTCAAAACTGCCTAAAAACACTAACTAGGCAGTTTCTGACCTTAAACCCAAATTTGGACGAAATTAAGTTGTAACTTGACTCAAGACTCTTAAAAACACAAACTAAATTGATTTCTAACTAATTTGGACATTAAAGTAAGGGGGGATTGAGTTTTGGACGAAATTAAACTAATTGCACAGATTCTATTTAAAAACAGAATGTAAATATGAATGTGATGGATTTGAATGGATGGGATGACTAGCTAAGGGGTTCATCTTCACACATGTTACACTTGCATAATAAAAAGATTTCCAATTGCATTTCAATAAACCATGAATTCTCAACACCCCAAGTTAACCGTGATGCACTAATTAACCTTCAAATCTTCCTAACGTTATTGAATTGGATGATTGCATACGACAACCCAAAACATTCCCCACAAGTCCCCTACATGATTGCATAATAGAGATACAAGCAAGAATCATTACGCTCTATGAAAATTATAAGTGTTGACGAGGCATTCGTTACTATGATTGCATGAAACTTATGCCAAGAATTCGTTTAACGCGATTGTTTATAAGCAACCTCCACTAATTGTGAATATAAGTTCGTAACTATTAGGTGAAACTCACTTATATTCTAGCATCATATTTATGCATGAAAATTAAGCGTCTACTCTTAATAAACATACATAAATAAGTTATCAATCAAACAGTTAAACAAATTGAATCCACAACTTATGAAACGCAATTAGAAGTAATCAAATCAAAATGCAAGCATAAACATATATTTCGAATCCCCCCTTAGCCAAGGGGGGGTTTAATTCCTCATACGTACAAAACAAAGAGAATTGAAATTAAACATTGGAATCGAGGAAAAGAAACACCTAAACATTCCAACAACTCATACTTGAATTGTATGAACGTTTAGGCACTCTTCTCCTCCTCTTCGTTGTAGCACAAGGTCTAAGGATAGGTTTGGAGGGATGGGGAGTTATGGATGGTGTAGAATGATGTGTTTAGGATAGGGATGGATGTAGGGGACCTCCAGGCTTCTTTTTGGGCAGAAAATATGAAGAATGGTGAAGTATGCATGTGTTATAGAGAAGGGATGAATTTCTGGCGTGAATGGTGAATGAATTGTGTATGAATGGGAATGAATCCATTGTGGCTGCAATGGATGCTTATTTATAGGTGAAAATGAGGGAATATGACAGCTAGGAGCTTGGTGGAAATCTGCAATGGTGATGGGAGATGCATGTGGCTGATTTATGCATGTGATTAAAGGGTAATGACAGCTAGGTTATGATGATGAATGCATGTGCAAAGTTGGTTGAATGATTATGGGTGCATGTGGCTGATTTATATGAAGGGAATGCATGATTGTTTACATGTGAATTAAAGCTATATGTGGCTGCAATGATGAAATGGATGGGAGTGCATGTGCTTTGACAGCTAGGTTGAATAAATTAAAGGGATGCAATCTGAAATGGGATGTGTTGGTGTGAATTTCTGGTACAAAGGGCCTCCTTTGGTCTTCAATTTCGTCCATCTACTTGGCTTCAAGTATATGCAATCCATTTAACGCCCCAAACTACTCCAAAATGCACCAAAATGCACCATTTTGCATACTTTGCCCTTAGAACCTGAAAACACACAAAAGAAGCATAAAGGACTAAAATAACTAAAGAAACATAACGTAAATGCACGAGAACAAGCCATTTAAGTCGCATGAATATGCTCCTATCAGCTTGGAAACTTTCCAACCTCTCTTTGGTTCAAGGCATCTGCAATCTGTCCCAATTGTGTCTCCATTTTGGTTAGAGCCGCTGAATGTTGTTGGAAAGTGCTATTTGTGGTTTGTTGGAATTGCAAGGTGTTTTGAGCTAACAACTTAATCGTATCCTCAAGTGTAGTGGCAGGTTTTGGTTGGAAGTTTTGGAATTGATTGTTGTTCTTCCATGAAAGGTTGGGATGATCTTTCCAACTTGGGTTATATGTGTTGGAATACACATCATTCCTTGGCCTTTGATTGTAAGAATTCATGAGGTTCACTTGCTCTTGGACAAACTCGGGGTAAACTTCCCTAGATGGACATTGATGAGTAAGGTGGCTTGGTATGTTGCAAATGGCACACACTTCATTTGCTTTTGGCACCATGTTGAGCACGGATTCAAGCTTCTTTTCTAGGTTAGCTACCTGCAAAGAAAGATCATGATTAGAGCTTGTTTCATATACTCCAACTTTCTTACCCCTTAAATCTTTGTGTTGAGCATTAGACCCCAACATCTTATAAATGTTATATGACTCTTGAGCATTCTTTTTCTTCAAAGCTCCACCTCCTGCATTATCAACAGTTGAGTGACATGTTTGGGTTAGTCCATCATAGAAAATTTGCATTTGTAAGTGAAGAGGTAATCCATGGTGTGGACATTGCAGCAAAAGGGCTTTAAAGCACTCCCAACACTCATTGAAAGGTTCTCCATCATCTTGTTTGAAGTTGAAGATTTGTCCCCTTAATGTGGCTGTCTTTTGAGTGGAAAAGAACTTATCCAAAAACTTCTTAGCCACGGCATCCCACGTGGTGAGTGAACCAAGTACTAGAGTCATCAACCAACCCTTAGCCCTATCTTTCAAGGTGTAAGGGAACACTCTCATCCTCAGATTTGCATCACTTACTCCCTGTAAAGGTAAACCACTCACAACGTTGTAAAATTCTTTAATATGAGCTAAAGGATCTTCATTAGGTAAGCCATAAAAAGAAGGAAGCATATGGAAATGTGAAGATTTAAGATCATAGTTTCTAGCTTCTGTGGGCAGCAAGATGCATGAAGGTGAGTTTGGTATGATTGGTTGATCATGCGAGAATTATACGCACACAAATTAAACCCTCTTTTTATCAATTGTAGTAAGTACGTAAGTAGGGATCGTTCTGGACCGGGGATTAGGAGGGATTGTTAATCACTTGGATTTGACTCAAAAACGTAAAAACACAATATAAAACACTATACTAGACTCAAAGAATGCAAAACTAAACTTTAAAACACCAAAACAAACCAAAAGACTCAAAACAGCACCAAAACACTCTAAAACATCTTAAAAACACCTTAAAACAACAAAGAACAACATTTGAAGTTATGGGTGATAAAATCCCACGAATTTCCATCAAATATACTTAGTTACCCCCCCCCCCCCCAACACTTAAATCAAACATTGTCCTCAATGTTTCAAGCATAGACTCACACAAATAACAAACAAACAAACAAAACAACATCTAACAACCTAACATGGCATAAACAAAATCAACAACAAAGAGAAGAGTTTAGGAACGCAAATCTGGAATTGGAGTGCTTTCTCGGCCTTCCTTTGTTGAATGCATGGGCATGATCTTGGTGATTCCACAGACTTACTCTTGAACTGGGCTGGAGGATTCTTTTGGTCTCTTCCACTCGTTGATTTTCCTTTGTGCTACTCTTGAACTGGGCAGCAGGATTCTTTTGGTCTCCCCCGAAGGTCTGAGCTTCCTCATTTTATTTGTTTCTTTGTTCAATCTCTCCAATTCGTATTGAAGAGGGTTAGAGGATAGCTCAGCATATGCAGTTGTTGCTTGTCTCCACATGCTTCAATGTGTCATTCTCACTTGCCTTACTTGCTCCCCTTTGCAGAAGTGGTCCCTTCTCTGGAAGTGTATCAACCGTTGAAGATGACTACTCGAGAGCAACGCTAGGTAAGCAAACAGGAAAGGGATTCCCGACCGTCGGAAGACTGACTCCAAGTGCCGGCTGATTGCTTCTTTTACTTTGCTATGCAAGTAATAACAAAGACAAAGGAAAAGACAGGGAAAGAGCATGATATAAGATACTTTTGCTTTTGACCTTGATGATATGAGATACCTTTGCTTTTGAAGAAGCGGTGAATGAATCAGAACATGTATTTGTTGTGCTGTTTCCTCCTGGGTCATCTATACTCCAGGCATCTGGTATCATCTTTGGGGAAGAAGAAAGAATTTGAGTATTTCGAAAGGCTTTGCTAGGAGTGCGCCCTCAAAGGTGAGGAAAAGTTGGGCATTTTCTTCAGGACTGCCTTGCCATAAAAGATGAAGGTCGACATATATAGGGATTTCCCAATAGCAAGTGAAGGTACTGTTCTTTTACCCTTGTCGACAAACGTTTTGATCCTGCAAATCTGGCTTTTTGAAATAGTGACGACTCTTCGATCTTTGAATGCGCCCCTTCGATTTCTGAATGACGCCTCTTCGATTTCTGAACGAGCGCCACTTTTGACAAAGTTACATGCGTTTTCTGAAAAGCAGAGAAAGCGTCGCCGAACTTTGCGCTTGTCGGCTAAAGATGTGTAGTTGCGATGATGGCCTCCACGTGTCTTCAACTTTGTCAGAGATCTTTTGACAAAGTTGAACGCGTTTTCTAAAAAGCCGAGAGAGCGTCGCCTTGGCTTTTTATAGAGCTATCGATTAGCACCAACATACACACTCTGAAGACTGCCCATCTATGAAAATCGTCTCCGGCCCTTTGAAATTTAACTCCATCCAGCCCTTCTCTTTGAACACTTTTGAAAAATGGCAAACCCATCGAACCTTAGCTTAGAATTGAGTCTCAGCAGTGATACGGGCGCGCCGCGTCAAGGTAACGTATGGCGCCCTTCTTTCTTATCTTCTAACGGTCCTCTTACAGGTGAAGACTCCGTGATGTAGGATGCCACAACAGCTACAATAGTAGCTCGAAACCTCCTCACTCCCAAAGATAGTCAGCTGCTTTCAGGATGGTCCGATGAGTTAGCCATTCAAGAGTCCCTGGCTCTCAGTGTTCAGTGCGCAGGCTCTGTGTCTAACATGGGCCAACGCCTGTTTGCTCGCTCCCGTAAGGTTGAATCATTGATGGCAGAGGTGGAAAATCTCAAGCAGGAGATCAAACAGCTTAAGCACGAGAATAGAAGTTTGCATGTGCTTGCCAATAATTATTCGACAGGCATGAAGAGGAAGCTTGATGAGATGCAAGAATCTCAAGGTCGAATGCAAAGTGACCGTCAAAGGCTTGCGTCTTTCTTCCAGAGGCACCTTTTTCCTGGGTCATCCAGCGTTCCGCCAAGTATTGAGGCCTCGAATGCTCTATCTCCGATGCCTCTTGCTCCGATGCCTTCTGCTCCGATGCCTCCTGCTCCGATGCCTTCCGCTCCGATGCCTCTTGCTCCGATGCCTTCTGCTCCGATGCCTCCTGCTCCGAGAGTGTTGCCACGTAGTGGGGCTTCACGTACACAACCTTTGTGAAGGCTACATTCTTTCTCTTTTGTTGTTGATAATTTTTTTATTTTTTTTTTTTTTTCAGTGTATTGGGTTGCCTCCCAAGTAGCGCTTTCTTTTACGTCTTGCAGCCGGACGAAGAACCCAATCACACCAGGATATGTTCACGAATCGGATGAGAACTCCGAGTCATAAACTAGTACCTAGAACAAGAAACAAAACAAGATTAAGAATCTGTAATAAAATAAAAACAAACGAAAATAAAACAATCCAAGGGATTAGCAAAGTTGCTAATCCCCGGCAACGGCGCCAAAATTTGATGCGAGAATTTATACGCACACAAATTAAACCCTCTTTTTATCAATTGTAGTAAGTATGTAAGTAGGGATCGTTCTGGACCGGGGATTAGGAGGGATTGTTAATCACTTGGATTTCACTCAAAAACGTAAAAACACAATATAAAACACTAAACTAAACTCAAAGAATGCGAAACTAAACGCTTAAAACACTAAAACAAACCAAAAGACTCAAACATCACCCAAAATACTCAAAACTGCCTTAAAAACACTTTCTGGGCAGTTTTGAGCACTTTGGTGAATTTGGACGAATTTGTATAACAAATTGAATCAAAACACTTATAAACACAAACTAAAACACTTTCTAACTAATTTGGACATTAAAGTAAGGGGGGGATTGAGTTTTGGACGAAATTAAACTAATTGCACAGATTCTAATTAAAACAGATTGTAAGTATGAATGTGATGGAATGGAATGAGGATGCTAGCCAAGGGGTTCATCTCCACACATGTTACACTTGCATAATAAAACGATTTCCAATTGCTTTTCAATAAACCATGATGCTCAACACCCCAAGTTAACCGTGATGCACTAATTAACCTTCAAATTTTCCTTATGTTATTGAATTGGATGATGCATGCGACAATTCAAATCATTCTCCAATGGTTCTCAACATGAATGCATAGAAGAGATACAATGAGAGATCATTATGTTCTATGAAAATTATAAGTGTTGACGAGGCAATTGTAACTATGAATGCATGATACTCTTGCCAAGAATTCATTTAACGCGATTGTTTATAAGCAACCTCCACTACTTGTGAATATAAGTTCATAACTATTAGGTGAAACTCACTTATATTCTAGCGTCATATTCATGCATGAAAATTAAGCGTGCACTCTCAATAAACATACATAAATAGGTTATCAATCAAACAGTTAAACAAATTGAATCCACAACTTATGAAACGCAATTAGAAGTAATCAAATCAAAATGCAAGCATAAACATATATTTCGAATCCCCCCCTAGCCAAGGGGGGCTTTAGTTCCTCATACGTACAAAACAAAGAGAATTGAAATTAAACATTGGAATCGAGGAAAAGAAACACCTAAACATTCCAACAACTCAAACTTGAATTGTATGAACGTTTAGGCACTCTTCTCCTCCTCTTCGTTGTAGCACAAGGTCTAAGGTGAGTTTTGGTGTGTTGAATGGATTGGGGAATTATGGAAATGGATGAGGGAGGCCACGGCAATGGGATGATTTCTGGTGGTGTTTGGATTGGTAGGGAGGGCACAGCAAGGGTGGTTTGATGGTCTACATTCTGAATAATGCAAGAGTAAATTGTGTATGAATGGGAATGAATGAATTGTGGCTGCAATGGATGCTTATTTATAGGTGAAAAGGAGGGAATATGACAGCTAGGAACTTGGTGGAAATCTGGAATGGTGATGGGAGATGCATGTGGCTGATTTATGCATGTGATTAAAGGGTAATGACAGCTAGGTTATGATGATGAATGCATGTGCAAAGTTGGTTGAATGATTATGGGTGCATGTGGCTGATTTATATGAAGGGAATGCATGATTATTTACATGTGAATTAAAGCTATATGTGGCTGCAATGATGAAATGGATGGGAGTGCATGTGCTTTGACAGCTAGGTTGATTAAATTAAAGGGAGTGCATGTGGCTTGGCTGGAATGATTGGAATTCAATCTGAAATGGGATGTGTTGGTGTGAATTTCTGGTACAAAGGGCCTCCTTTGGTCTTCAATTTCGTCCATCTACTTGGCTTCAAGTATATGCAATCCATTTAACGCCCCAAACTACTCCAAAATGCACCAAAATGCACCATTTTGCATACTTTGCCCTTAGAACCCGAAAACACACAAAAGAAGCATAAAGGACTAAAATAACTAAAGAAACATAACGTAAATGCACGAGAACAAGCCATTTAAGTCGCATGAATATGCTCCTATCAGTTGAGCAAAGTCCTCCAAAGCTCGAAGCTCATCTTGGTTGCCCGCCATCTCTTCTTCTTTTTCCCAATTAACGTGCTCAGATCCTTCACTTGTTGAACTAGACGAATTCTCTTCCTCTTCTTCACGGACAATGGATGAACTTGTTGGAACAAAGCTGTCCCAATTGTTGCTCTTTAACCGTTCAATTCTTTGGCTTAATTCAGCAAGTCTATTTGACATATACTACCTAAAACAAGATAAAACAAGTTTGAATAAAAATCAGAAATCTACTTAAAATGAAAAGAACAAGGTTTAATAGCAAAACAAGCAATTATAAGGGACTGAAATAAGTCCCCGGCAACGGCGCCATTTTTTGTTGTTGTGTTCCTTATAGTGCTAAAATATGTTTAGTATAATGGCACAAGTAAGGGTGTCGAATCCACAGGGACTAATTGAACCTATACAACTACTTGTTGTATAAGAACTCTATTAGATAAATAAAACTAATCAAATTAGGTAGATTTGTTGTTGTAACTTGAAAGCACAAGAAACTGAAATAAACACAAATAAATGAATCAACAACTAATAAAATGGGATAGCACCAATGGAGATGAAGCTAGGGATTCAGTTTCACCATTGCTAAGCCAAGTCCATGTTTGTTAAGTCAGTTTATACTCAGCCATCTACCTATTTCTTGAGTTTGTTTCACTTAGATATGACCAACCATATAATGTGTGGATTTGATCAAATGTTCCTAATCATGAACCTAATTGTGATGTGCAACTTTGGTTCCTAATCAAGAATGTGTCACGCACAAGAAACTTTCATAAAACCAAAGGAAACACTCGGCAAGATGTTTGCAAAACATTCCCTTCATTCATTCCCATATCCACCAAGAATATGCATGATGTGTGCTTTAATCTTGGCTAGACAACCTGTGGTTAATTCAAATGGTGATCAAGCATTAAAATCAACACACAAAGTCTCAATTAAATCAGAGAATGAAACAAGAAATAGATGGATCAAATGAGCATTCTGAATTAACTACATGGCAGTCTTGCAAGGCTACATCGAATCCCTAGAAGGAGATTAGTTACACTTCATGTTTACAGAATATTTGACATAAAAATATACAACATGAGTGAACATAGAATTTAAGGAGAAAGAACCCTTGAAGCAAAACTGATGTCGAAATCCCTTAAGAGTGGCCTTTGGTGTTGGTTCTCCAAGTTTGTTGTAAATGAGGTGGAGCGGTTAAGGTTGAATGGTTTATGCAAATGGGATGGAAAATGGACAGAGATGGAGCGGCTAGGGTGTGTGAATAATGGAATGAAGCCAAGAAGAAGTCTATTTTGTGTGAAGTGAGAATGGTTTTTATAGGGAGATGAATGGATGGGCTAGGGAACATGATGATAGGAGCATATTTATACGACTTAGTTAGCTTGTTTCTTGCATTTAATTAGCTAAACTATGTTAATTATAGTGTTTAAAGTTATTTTCGTGCAATTTCAGGTTTTAGTGTCAAAGTATGCAAAAAGAAGCAATTTGGAGCATTCTAGAGCATTTTTGGGCCAAGATTGGATAGTGCAAGCATGGAGGCATGAGGATGGACGAATTTGAAAGGCTTGAATTCAGTTAGGGAGTTGCAAGGGGGCCTAAAAACCTAATTTCTAGAAGGCTACATTGCAGCCACATGCACTTCCATCCTTTAATCCATTTCAGCCACATGCACTCCCATCCTTTAATCCATTGCAGCCACATGCACTTTGCCTTTTCATCATTGCACCACAAATCAGCCACATGCACTTTGCCTTTCATCATTGCACCACAAATCAGCCACATGCACTCCCATGCTCTCCCATTAATTAATTCAAGTCCATATCTGATTTCCCTAGGGTTCTAAGTGCCTATATATACTCATATTAACCCCTAGATCAGATCACCACCTCTCATACACATTCATTCACGCCAGAAATTCATTCCCTCTCTCTAACACAGCCATACTTCACCATTGTTCATATTTTCTGCCCAAAAACACTCCTTGCCTTCCCCTACATCCATCCCTACCCTAAACACATCATTCTACATCATCCATAACCCCCAAAACTCACCAAAACCCCTTGTGCCGCAGCAACTAGAGGAGAAGAGGCTTAAACGTTCATACAATTCAAGATTGAGTTGTTGGAATTTTTAGGTGTACTTCGATTCTTGTTTTCAATGTTTACTTTGTTATTACTCTCTATGTTTGTTGTAATCATGAGTGGCTAAACCCCTAATTAGTTAGGGGAAAGTTTGAAGCCATGAACATGTTTGAATTATGAATTGATTTCTTCCAATTGTGATTTGTTAAGTTGTGATTGCAATTCAATTATCTGTTTATTAAAAACTTGTTTTTTATGTTGATTAGGGATGCATACTTAGTCTTCATGCATAAACTCGATGCTAGTTTATAAACGAGTTTCACCTAATCGTCACAAGTTTATAAACATGAGTAGTGAAGGTTGCTAGTCACAACCGCGTTAATTGAATTCTTGGCAAGAGTATCATGCATTCATAGTTACAATTGCCTCGTCAACACTTATAATTTTTATAGAGCATAATGATCTCTCATTGTATCTCTTCTATGCATTCATGTTGAGAACCATTGGAGAATGATTTGAATTATCGCATGCATCGTCCAATTCAATAACATAAGGAAAATTTGAGAGTTAATTAGTGCATCACGGTTAACTTGGGGTGTTGAGCATCATAGTTAATGAAAAGCAATTGGAGAATCGATTCATATACAAATGTGTCTTGTGTGGAGAATGGACCTCTAACTAATCCATCCATTATCTTGTTTTCAAGGAATTCGTTTTACAATTCTGCCTAGTTTATTAACTTGTTTTGTTATTTCAATTTTCGTCAAATGAAACCCCCCCCCTTACTTTCTTGTTCTTTAGTGCTTAGAATCTGTTTAGTTTATGTTTTAAAATGTTTTGAATCAAGCCATAATCTTAAATTCGTCCAAAATTGGGTTTAAGGTCAGAAACTGCCTAGTTAGTGTTTTTAGGCAGTTTTGAGTCTTTTGGACTTGTTTTGAGTCCTTTGAGTCTTTGTATTTTCCAAATTAGTTAGAAAGTGTCTTAGTTTGTGTTTATAAGTGTTTTGATTCAATTTGTTGCACAAATTCGTCCAAATTCACCAAGGTGCTCAAAACTGCCCAGAAAGTGTTTTTAAGGCAGTTTTGAGTGTTTTGGGTGATGTTTGAGTCTTTTGGTTTGTTTTAGTGTTTTAAGCGTTTAGTCTCGCATTCTTTAAGTCTAGTTTAGTGTTTTAAACTTTATTTTACGTTTTTGAGTCAGTTTCCAAGTGATTTGCAATCCCTCCTAATCCCCGGTTAAGAACGATCCTTACTTACATACTTACTACAATTGATAAAAAGAGGGTTTAATTTGTGTGCGTATAATTCTCGCATCAAATTTTGGCGCCGTTGCCGGGGATTAGCAACTTTGCTAATCCTTTGGATTGTTATTTTCGTTTTCTTATTAGATCAGATTCTTATGTTATTTTGTTTCTTGTTCTAGGTACTTGTTTATGACTCGGAGTTCTAATCCGGTTCACGAACATATTTTAGACTTTGACGACGATTTTGAGCGTGAGTTGAGACGAAAGAGAAAGAACCCAGAACCTAGCGAATCAAGTGAAAGTTCCGAGTCCATTTCTGAATTTGAAGAGGAACCCACGACAGGAGTGGGTGAAGAAGACATGGCAGCAGACAACCGAACAATCAAGGAGCTTTTCGCTTCGGGATTGGCCAATGCCGCACCCTTGTGCATTCAATACCCAAGGGCGGCTCAAGACAAGACCGACGAATTTGAATTGAAGTCAAGCTTGTTGCACCACATTCCAAAATTCCATGGACTATCCATGGAGGATCCCAACAAGCATTTGAAGGAGTTCGAGGTAGTGTCTTCAAGCATGACTCCAGTTAACGTTGATGGTAGCATTTTGAAGATGAAGGCTTTCCCGTTCTCACTTTTGGAGAAGGCCAAAGATTGGTTATACGAGCTAGCACCCGGAACGGTCACCTCTTGGGAGAGCATGAAGAGGGCGTTTCTTGAAATGTTCTTTCCTACTTCAAGAGTCATTCTCTTGAGAAAGAAGATTAGCGGAATTCAACAAAGTCAAGGGGAGTCTTTTCCAACATACTATGAGCGTTTTAAAACCCTTGTTGCATCATGTCCTCAACATCAAATGAAGGAGGAGCTTCTAATTCAATACTTCTATGAAGGTCTTCTTCCCATTGAAAAGCAAATGCTTGATGCTTCGGCGGGAGGAGCGTTGGTGGATAAAACTCCTATGGCAGCCAAGAACCTCATTGCAAACCAAGCTCTCAATGCACAACAACACGAAGGAATTGGGCAAAGGGACCCCCCACGGCAACAAGTGAATGAGGTAAGTTCTCAATCCGACCTTCAAACTCAATTAGCTAATCTTACTTCTCTTGTGTCTCAGATGACCGAAGGAATGAAGATCCAAAGTCCAATTGTATGTGGCATATGTTCTATTCAAGGTCATCCTTCGGAAAAGTGCCCTCAATTGATTGAGAATGGTGGGTGGGAGAGTGCAAACGCCATTGGATTTCCAAGCCAAAATCAACCAAGGAATGATCCATATTCCAATACATACAATCCGGGTTGGAGAGACCATCCAAACTTCAAGTGGAGGGAGCCTCAACAACCTTACCAAGAAGGAGGCTTTAGGGTTTTACACCAAAACCCACGGCCAAGACCAAACCCAACCCCAATCCGCCCAAAACCATCAAGGTACGTCTTTAGATAATGCTACTATTCTTAAGTTGCTTACTAGTTTGTCTCAGGGGCAAGAAAATCAAAACAAAGTATTGCAAAACCAAGAAAGGGTATTGCAAAGCCAAGACAAAAGGGTGGACCACTTAGAGAAGCAAATAGGGCAGATTGCGGAGTTTGTGGGACAATTCCGAGACCAAGGCAAGCTCCCAAGTTCAACCATTGTCAATCCAAAGGGAGGGTTCGAATCTGCCAAAGCAATTACTTTGAGGAGTGGAAAAGAAGTTGGCACTACATCCACACATCCAAAACAAGTCCTAACGAAGAAGAAACATTGCAACATGAAGAGGAGGCTGAAGGGAAGCCCACGGCAAGGACACAACTTCCATTGCCGCAAGCCCAAAAGGACCAAAACTCATCCATGCCATTCCATTCGGCCACCAAAGGTAAGTTGGGTTCAAATTTGATTAATTCTAACCCCGTTCCACCCAATGTTCCTTTTCCTCACAGATTTTTGCAAACAAAGAAGGAGGAGCATGAGAAGGACATTCTTGAGACGTTTAGGAAAGTTCAAGTCAATATCCCGCTCCTAGATGCCATAAAGCAAGTGCCCAAATACGCTAAATTCTTGAAGGAATTGTGCACTACAAGGAAGAGGGCGTCACATAAAGAGGTAGTAAGGGTAAGTGAGAATGTTTCCGCTGTTTTACAAAGAAAGTTACCACCAAAGTGCAAAGATCCAGGTAGCTTTACAATCCCTTGTATTATTGGTCAAACTAAGTTCGAACATGCTATGTTAGACTTAGGAGCTTCAATTAACGTCATGCCATACTCTATTTATGCTTCAATGAACCTTGGTGAATTGAAAAATGATGGTGTGATTATTCAGTTCGCCGATAGATCTAATGCCTATCCAAAGGGCGTATTGGAAGATGTCTTAGTGCAGGTGAATAATTTGATCTTCCCGGCGGATTTCTATGTCCTTGAAATGGAGGAAACCACCCATGCTCCATCCTTGCCAATTCTTCTTGGGAGGCCATTCATGAAGACGGCACGAACTAAGATAGACGTGTTTAAAGGCACTTTAACAATGGAATTTGATGGGGAAGTGATTGATTTTAATATTTCTGAAACTATGAGATTTCCTAATGATGATCACTCATGTTTCTCTATTGATATTCTTGATTCTTTGGCGCAGGCACACCTTGATCAATTGCATGGCGATGCACTTGAAACGGTCATTACAAATAGCATAGAACTGAAGGATCACATGGCTGCCACCATAGCAACCCACGGCACACAATTGAACACCCATGCCGTGGCCTTTGATGAAGATGTAATTGAGACCGTGGCAGCCCTAGAGTCATTGCCACGACTCCAAGGTAAGCCCCCTAGTCCACATTCAATTCCAATTTCTACTAATAAGTTGCTTCCTTCTATAGAACAACCACCTACACTTGAGCTCAAACCATTGCCAAACCACTTGAAGTATGTGTTTTTGGGCGAGCAAGACACATTGCCCGTCATTATTGCTTCATCACTCACGGCACAAGAGGAGGAGAAGTTGGTGAGGGTTATCAAAGAGCATAAGACGGCCATAGGGTGGACTTTGGCCGACATCAAGGGTATAAGTCCTACCACGTGCATGCATCGAATTCTCATGGAAGAAGGCGCCAAACCATTAAGGGAAGCCCAACGTCGACTCAACCCACCAATGATGGAAGTTGTGAAGAAGGAAATCATCAAATTGCTTGATTGTGGCATCATCTATCCCATCTCGGATAGTTGTTGGGTTTCACCGGTCCAAGTGGTTCCCAAGAAGTCCGGAGTCACGGTGATGAAAAATGAAGAAGATGAACTTGTGCCTACATGCATTCAAACCGGTTGGAGGGTGTGCATTGACTATAGGAAGCTCAATGCCGCAACAAGGAAAGATCACTTCCCTTTGCCATTCATTGATCAAATGCTTGAAAGGTTAGCCGGTCATTCTTTTTATTGCTTTCTTGATGGTTATTCGGGTTATAATCAAATTGGCATAGCGCCGGATGATCAAGAAAAGACCACCTTCACTTGTCCATTTGGTACTTTTGCATATTGTCGTATGCCATTTGGTTTATGCAATGCACCAGCCACTTTCCAATGATGCATGGTAAGTATCTTCTCTGATTATGTTGAAAAGATAATTGAAGTATTTATGGACGATTTTAGTGTGTTTGGAGACTCATTTGATGCTTGTTTGCATAATCTCACTTTAATCTTGAAAAGATGCATGGAAACTAACCTTGTTTTGAATTGGGAAAAATGTCATTTTATGGTTAAACAAGGTATAGTTTTGGGTCATATCATCTCTGAAAAAGGAATTGAAGTTGATAAGTCTAAAATAGATCTTGTACGTCACTTACCCTCTCCTACTTCGGTTAGAGAGGTCCGTTCTTTTCTTGGCCATGCAGGATTCTATCGTAGGTTTATCAAGGATTTCTCGAAGGTCGCACAACCTCTTTGCCGTCTCTTACAAAAAGACGTAACATTTGAATTCACCAAGGAGTGCACGGCATCATTCAACCTACTTAAGGAGTTGTTGACCACGGCACCCATCATTGTTCCACCGGATTGGAGCCTACCTTTCGAGCTCATGTGTGATGCGTCCGACTATGCTTTAGGAGCAGTTGTAGGACAAAGAAAGGACAAGAGGCCGCATGTCATCTACTACGCCTCACGGACGTTGAATGATGCTCAACTTAATTATTCCACAACCGAAAAAGAACTCTTGGCTATTGTATTTGCATTAGATAAGTTTAGATCATATCTTCTTGGTACTAAAGTAATTGTTTTCACTGACCATGCAGCCTTGAAGTATCTTCTCACCAAAAAGGAGGCTAAGCCAAGACTCATTCGTTGGATGCTCCTACTTCAAGAGTTCGATCTTGAAATCCGAGACAAGAAAGGGTGTGAAAACGTGGTGGCTGACCACCTAAGTAGAATGGTGCGTGAGGAAGAGTCCACCCCCATTTTAGAAACGTTTCCGGATGAGCAACTTCTGTCCATTGAGGTAAGAACCCCTTGGTATGCCGATTTGGTCAATTTCTTGGTGTCTAAGCAAGTTCCTAGTACCCTAAACAAGTTCCAACGTGATAAACTTGTTCATGATGCACGTTTTTATGTTTGGGATGATCCGTATTTATGGAAATTCTGCCCAGATCAGATTGTGCGTAGATGTGTGCCCGAATCTGAATTTAATTCCATTCTTACATTCTGCCATACTTATGCATGTGGGGGACATTTTGGCACCCAAAGGACAGCCCTAAAGGTGTTACAATCTGGATTTTATTGGCCTAATCTCTTTAAAGATGCTAAAATGTTTTGTTTAACATGCGATAAGTGTCAAAGAACAGGTAACATAGGGCCTAAGGACCAAATGCCGCAACAATCTCTCTCCTTTGTGGAAATTTTTGATGTTTGGGGTATTGATTTCATGGGCCCCTTCCCTCCATCTTTTGGTTTCACTTATATCTTGCTAGCTGTCGATTATGTTTCCAAATGGGTGGAAGCCAAAGCCACCCGTACTAACGATTCTAAGGTTGTTGCAGATTTTGTAAAATCTAATATTTTTGCTAGGTTTGGGATGCCACGAGTTTTAATTAGTGATGGGGGTTCTCACTTTTGTAACCGCACCATTGAAGCTTTGCTCAAGAAGTACAACGTTACTCATAAGGTTTCCACACCTTATCACCCTCAAACTAATGGGCAAGCGGAGGTTTCAAATAGGGAGATCAAACAAGTCCTAGAGAAAACCGTGGGACCCTCAAGAAGAGATTGGAGTTTGCGCTTGGACGATGCATTGTGGGCCTATCGTACGGCTTACAAAACTCCCCTTGGCATGTCACCTTTTCGGCTTATATATGGTAAGCCATGTCATTTGCCCGTTGAGTTAGAGCACAAGGCACATTGGGCTGTGAAAACCTTCAATTTGGACATAGACGCTGCTGGAGTTCATAGGAAGCTCCAATTAGATGAACTTGAGGAGATTAGGAACGAGGCTTACGAGAATGCTCGCATCTACAAGGACAAAACGAAGGCTTATCATGATAAGATGCTTCGTACCAAAACGTTCTCCAAGGGGCAAAAAGTGTTGCTTTTTGATTCAAGACTTCGGTTATTCCCTGGTAAGTTACGTTCTAAATGGATTGGACCTCTTGTTGTTACTAATGTTTTTCCTCATGGTGCAGTCCAAGTCCAAAGCTTAAAAAGTGGCCACGAGTTCAAGGTGAACGGACATAGATTGAAGCCATACTATGAGAACTTTGTGGAGCATGTTGTGGAAGATCTTCCCTTGGGTGCCGTGGGCTCCAATCTGGAGTGATTGGGTTCTTCGTCCGGCTGTACGACGTTAAAGCAAGCGCTACTTGGGAGGCAACCCATGCATTCAACAAAGGAAGACCTAGAAAGCACTCCAATTCCAGATTTGCGTTCCTAAACTCTTCTCTTTGTTGCTATTTCGTTTCTGCCATGTTAGGTTGTTTAGTTTGTTTGTTTGTTAATTGTGTGAGTCTATGCTTGAAACATTGAGGACAATGTTTGATTTAAGTGTGGGGGGGGTAACTAAAGTGTTTTGATGCAAATTCGTAGGGTTTTATCCACCATAACTTCTAATGTTGTTTCTTGCTGTTTTTAAGTGTTTTTAAACTGTTTTAGTGTGTTTTGACTTAAAAATTCGAAAATCCCATAAAAATTTGAAAAATTGTTTCAAAAAAACCCAAAAAGAGTTGTTTTTGTGTCTTAGGGTACCTTCCAACACAATGATGAGGATTTGGTTTTTAATTGCATAACTGTTGAAGTAAGTTACAAACATGGATGAAAGTTTGATATGCTCTTTGGTTTATGCTTAGTTGTAATTATAGTTCATGAATTCACATGTAATCAAAAGAAATATTAGTTTTTGTAACATGCTTGAATGTAGAAACTCAAACTAACGCTACAACCCTGAGAGACTTGAGCTTTTAATGTTCTTTGGAGAGTTAATAATCTGTGCATTTGTTGTCTTCTAAAGTCGTTGCATGATCTCATTATTCTTTGCTTGGTTACTACTTAGAAGGCGTTTCATCATTTAGTTCCAAATACTAGAACTCATGCCCATTTCATTCAAAGCATAAAATTGATTAGCATAACACATAACAAGATGAAGTTGTTAGTGAACCAAGAGCCAAATAGCCGTACCCCATGTTCATTTGTTTTGTAGGTTTAAGCCCCGTTGAGCCTTGTTTAGCCTATGTTCTTTGTAACCTACGTTATCCTTACCTAGCCTAGAATAGGACCATCCATGCCTTTGTTCTTAAAGCATAGTGAACATGACTTAGAATGAATTCCTTTTGATTATTCTTGTGCAGAAAAACAAGTGTGGGGGAAGGGATTTATGTGTGGGAATTTGTGCCAAAAACAAGAATTGGGCACGAGAAAAGAGAAAAAAAAATGTGAAAAGAATGAAAAAGAGGTAAAAATAAGTGAGAAAGAACTCACAAGTGTTGGTTGTTGAAGAAAGGGTCCAAAAAAGTTAAATTAGACCCTAAGTATTGTGTATTTCATCCCCTTGTGTGTCTAAGTGATTTTCTGCACGTAAAAGTGAATTCTAAGTGTCAAGGTCATTACTTGTTTGCTATCGCTTTAAGAACCTTTGTTTATCCTTAACCTTTCTTTGTTAGCCAATACCCCTTAGCCCCGTTACAATCATTAACTTCTATCTTGACTGTTATGTATTTCAATATGTGGAGTTTGGGATTGGTTTGAGCATATGGTGTCCCTGGTTCTCGCATCTAAGTAGTAGCATTCCATTCATGAGATCATATCTATAAATGCTTAATCATTCCAGAAAAATGCTTCTTTTGTTATAACATGTGTGAGTGTTCGTTTTCATGTTTACATCAATCTTCTCACATATACTTAGTATAGGGACTGTAGTTAGAAAATCTGTGTGAAAATAAGAGTGTATCCAGTAAGGAATTGAGTGGACTCTCTAAGGCATGTTACTACGTCCATAATGTTGTTTTAAACGATTAAATGTGAGCTAGTGAATGGTAACTATGATTAAGTATATGCTCAAGAGCAGGGATGACTAAAATCTGTGGGAATAATGATCTTTGACATGTTATGTATCGTTGGAAATCCCTGAAGCAAATGTTGGAAGGTTAGGTTATGTTTTGTTTGTTTTGTTTTGCTCGAGGACTAGCAAAAGCTAAGTGTGGGGGAAATTGATAGGAGCATATTTATACGACTTAGTTAGCTTGTTTTCTTGCATTTAATTAGCTAAACTATGTGTTGATGTATATTTCCTTCCTAATGCTTGAATATATTTAGTATAATGGCACAAGCAAGGGTGTCGAATCCACAGGGACTAATTGGACCTATGTAATTACTTGTTTTGCAAGAACTCTATGAAATGAATCAAACTAGTCTAAATAGGCAGATTTGGAATATGAATCAAACTAGTCTAAATAGGCAGATTTCGAATATGAATCAAACTAATCAAACTAAGCATATTTGTTGTTGTAACTTGAAAGCATAAGAAAATGAAGTAAACACAAATCAATGAATCAACAACTAATATAATGGGATAGTATCAATGGAAATGAAGCTAGGGATTCGATTTCACCATTGCTCAACTAAATCCATGTTTGTTAAGTTAGTTTGTACTCATTCATCTACCTATTTCTTGAGTTTGTTTCACTTGGACATGATCAACCATATGATGTGTGGATTTGATCAAATGTCTCTAATCATGAACCTAATTGTGATGTGCAACTTTGGTTCATAATCTAGAGTATGTAATGCACAAGAAACTTTCATAAAACCAAAGGGAATAACTCGGCAGGATGTTTGCTAAACATTCCCTTCGTTCATTCACATATCTACCAAGATTATGCATGATATGTGTTTTAATCTTGGCTACACAACTTTGTGATTAATTCAAATGATGATCAAACATTAAAATCAACACACTAAGTCACCATTAAATCAGAGAATGAAACAAGAAATAGATGGACAAACTGAGCATTCTAACTTAATTACATGGCAAACTTTGCAAGGTTACATTGAATCCCTAGAGGAAGATTAGTTACACTTCATGTTTACAAAGGTTTAACATAAAAATAAATAACATGAGTGAACATAAGATTAAGAAGGAGAAACCCTTGAAGCAAAACTGATGTTGAAGTCCTTGAAGAGTTCCTTGGTGTTGCTTCTCCAAATGTGGTGCGGATGAAGGTAGAATGGTGATGTTTGAATGGTGTCTGCCCTTGGGATAGAAATGGACAGAGAATGGAGTGAAATGGGAGAGGTTAAGTGTGTTGATAAGTCACATTTTGCATGCATTTATATCTTCCTTATTTGGTGTCTTTGTGATTGTTTTGGATTAAACTAGTTGCATTTTACATTATTTGGTGTTAGTGTGCAGCCAAGGGTGAATTTGGATCAATGAGAAGGCAAATAAAGTAAAAACATTCCTTTTGGTAGCTGAGCATTATTCCAAACGTGGAAAGGGTTCTTGGGAATTAATTTGAAGTCCAAATATGAGAAATCTAGGACTAATGTGGCTGCTGAAATTCAAGAGAAGATGTGATTAGGAAAGTGGTGCATTAGAGTCACATTGGGTGGTTCTAAACAAGGCAAAAACATGCAGATTTCTTATTATTCCACATGGCTTGTGCCGTGTACTCCCTAGCCTAAAACATTCAGCCATATTTCCACCAACAAACACAATCATGTCATGCAAATCCCATGTGGTTCCAAGTCAAATTATGCATTTCTAAAAACCAAAGCATGCATTCACATGCATGCTCATACTCATTCCATCATCCCATGCCGTGTATTTTCTTCAACTTTCCAGATTTGTACAAACAATTTCTGGTGGTTCAATTCATCTTTGCAGAAATTCACATGCATTGTGATTAAACAAACCACTCCTTGCAGCCATCATTTCAGAAATCCAACTCATCCCTTTGTCCATGCCGTGTGCCTATTTCACCTTTCCAGAATTTGTACAAACAATTCACCTTTGCAGATTCCACTCACTTGTTGCAGCAAGGGCACATGCATTTTGATTAAACAAACCACATCTTTGCAGATTTTGTCCATGCTATGCGTCCACTACCTCAGAAACCCATCATTCCATCACTTATGCTCTGCCATCTGAGTTAACCAAATTGGAGATCCAATCTGAATGTTGGGGACACATTCATTTCTATAAAACAAGTCTCATTTCACTCCTCAAAGGGTTCCGCATGTCTTCTTCATTTCAGTCCATTACACACACTAAAACTCTCCCATTTCACTCCATTCTCTGTCCATTTCTGTCCCAAGGGTAGAAACCATTCAAACCAAGCCAATCTAGTTCATCCGCACCACATTTGGAGAAGCAACACCAAGGCACTCTTCAAGGAATTCAACACCAGTTTTGCTTCAAGGGTTTTCTCTTATCAATTCTATGTTCATTCATGTTTTATATTTTTATGTCAAATCTGTTGTAAACATGAATTGTAACTAATCTATCCCTAGGGATTCGATGTAACCTTGCAAAGTTTGCCATGTAATTAAGTTAGAATGCTCAGTTCATTCATCTATTTCTTGTTTCATTCTCTGATTTAATGGTGACTTAGTGTGTTGATTTTAATGTTTGATCATCATTTGAATTAATCACAAAGTTGTGTAGCCAAGATTAGAACACACATCATGCATAATCTTGGTAGATATGTGAATGAATGAAGGGAGTGTTTAGCACACATCCTGCCGAGTTATTCCCTTTAGTTTTATGAAAGTTTCTTGTGCATTACATACTCTTGATTATGAACCAAAGTTGCACATCACAATTAGGTTCATCAGTAGAGACATTTGATCAAATCCACACATCATATGGTTGATCATGTCCAAGTGAAACAAACTCAAGAAATAGGTTGATGAATGAGTACAAACTAATTTAACAAACATGGACTTAGTTGAGCAATGGTGAAATCGAATCCCTAGCCTCATCTCCATTGGTACTATCCCATTTAATTAGTTGTTGATTCATTTATTTGTGTTTACTTCATTTTATTATACTTTCAAGTTACAATAACAAATCTGCCCATTTTGATTAGTTTGATTCATGTCTTATTCTGCCTAGTTTGATTAGTTTGATTCATTTCTTAGAGTTCTTGCAAAACAAGTAATTACATAGGTCCAATTAGTCCCTGTGGATTCGACACCCTTGCTTGTGCCATTATACTAAATATATTCAAGCATTAGGAAGGAAATATACATCAACAAAAATGGCGCCGTTGCCGGGGACTGATTTCAGTCCCTTGTAATTGCTTGTTTGCTTGTTTGCTATTTTGATTAGTGTCAAGGTTCATAACTTGTCAAATTGATAACTGGAAGTTGATTTAAGTTGCATACATTTCATGTGTGGAAAAGAATCCCTTAGCCATTCTATTATCCATTGGTTTACATCAATTTGCTTGACAATCTGTTTTCTTTATAATCTGTCCATTTAATTGCATTTCGTCCAAATACAAATCCCTCCATATTTTGTTAAGTCTTAGGCTTAGAATCTGTCTTATCTTGTGTTTTGAAGCATTTTGAGTTAAGTCCAAACCTAATTTTCGTCCAAAGTTGAGTTTAGTGTCAAAACTGCCCAGTTTGTGTTTTTAGGCAGTTTTGAAAGTTTTTAGCTTGTTTTGAGTTTTGTGAATCTGTTTTGAGTCCCTTGAGTCTTTTCAAACGTTTTTAAGTTTATTTTTGTTCTTTTCATTGTTGTTTGCTTCTTGATTTTCATTCACACTTGTGTTACTTTGTTTCAGGTAGTATATGTCAAATAAACTTGTTGAGTTAGGCCAAAGAATTGAAAGGTTAAAGGGCCACACTTTGGACAACTTTGTGCCATCAAGTTCATCCATTAGCCGTGAGGAAGAGGAAAGGATTTCACCTAGTTCAACAAGTAAAGGATCTGAGCAATTTAATTGGGAAAGAGAGGAAGAGATGGCGGGCAACCAAGATGAACTTAGAGCTTTGGAAGACTTTGCTCAACCAATCATACCAAATTCACCTTCATGCATCTTGCTGCCCACAGAAGCTAGAAACTATGATCTCAAATCCTCACATTTCCATATGTTTCCTTCATTTTATGGCTTACCTAATGAAGACCCTTTAGCTCATATTAAAGAGTTTTACAATGTTGTGAGTGGTTTACCTTTGCAGGGAGTAAGTGAAGCAAATTTGAGGATGAGAGTGTTTCCTTACACCTTGAAAGATAAGGCCAAGAGTTGGTTGATGACTCTAACACCAGGTTCCCTCACCACATGGGATGCCGTGGCTAAGAAGTTCTTGGAGAAGTTCTTTTCCACTCAAAAGACAGCCACGTTAAGGGGACAAATCTTCAACTTCAAACAAGATGATGGAGAACCTTTCAATGAGTGTTGGGAGCGTTTTAAAGGCCTCTTGATACAATGTCCACACCATGGGTTACCTTTTCACCTACAAATGCAAATTTTCTATGATGGACTAACGCAAAATTATCAATCAACTGTTGATAATGCAGCAGGTGGAGCATTGAAGAAAAAGAATGCTCAAGAGTCATATAACATTTATGAGATGTTGGGGTCTAATGCTCAACACAAAGATTTAAGGGGTAAGAAAGTTGGAGTCTATGAAACAAGTTCTAACCATGAACTTTTGTTGCAGGTAGCTAACCTAGAAAGGAAGCTTGAATCTGTGCTCAATATGGTGCCAAAAACTAATGAAGTGTGTGCCATTTGCAATATACCAAGCCATCCTACTCACCAATGTCCATCTAGGGAGGCTTACCCCGAGTATGTTCAAGAACAAGTGAACCTCATGAATTCTTACAATCAAAGGCCAAGGAATGATGTGTATTCCAATACATATAACTCAAGTTGGAGAGATCATCCCAACCTTTCATGGAAGAACAACAATCAATTCCAAAATTTCCAACCAAAACCTGCCCCTACCCTTGAGGACACGATTAAATTGTTAGCTGATAGGAGCATATTCATGCGACTTAAATGGCTTGTTCTCGTGCATTTACGTTATGTTTCTTTAGTTATTTTAGTACTTTAAGCTATTTTCGTGTGTTTGTAGGTCCAAAGCAACTCCGAGTCATGAACTAGTACCTAAAACAAGAAACAAAACAAATTTAAGAATCTAGAAAAATAAAAATAAACGAAAATAAAACAATCCAAGGGATTAGCAAAGTTGCTAATCCCCGGCAACGGCGCCAAAATTTGATGCGAGAATTATACGCGCACAAATTAAACCCTCTTTTTGACAATTGTAGTATAGATATAAGTAGGGATCGTTCTTAACCGGGGATTAGGAGGGATTGCAAATCTCTTGGAAACTGACCTAAAAACGTAAAATAAAGTTTAAAACACTAAACTAAACTCAAAGAAAGCGAAACTAAAAGCTTAAAACACTAAAACAAACCAAAAGACTCAAACATCACCCAAAACACTCAAAACTGCCTTAAAAACATTTTCTGGGCAGTTTTGAGCACTTTGGTGAATTTGGACGAATTTGTATAACAAATTGAATCAAAACACTTATAAACACAAACTAAGACACTTTCTAACTAATTTGGACAATACAAAGACTCAAAGGACTCAAAACAGGTTCAAAAGACTCAAAACTGCCTAAAAACACTAACTAGGCAGTTTCTGACCTTAAACACAAATTTGGACGAATTTAAGATTATAGGTTGATTCAAAACACTTTAAAACACAAATTAAACAGATTCTAAACACTATAGAACAAGAAAGTAAAGGGGGGTTTTGTTTTGACGAAAATTGAAATAAAAAACAGAAACTTTAAACTAAACAGATTGTAGAATGTTTTTGGATAAAAAGGATGGATAAAAGGATAGTTAGGAGGTTCTTCTCCACACATGTCACACTTGCAAACAAAACGATTTTCAGTTGTTCTTCCAATAAATTATAAATACTCAACGCCCCAAATTAACCGTGAATTGCACTAATTAACCCTCAGTTTTTCCACAAGTTATTAAGTTGGATGATTGCATACGACAACCCAAAACATTCCCTACAAGTTCCCTACATGAATTGCATAATAGAGATACAAGCAAGAATCATTAAGTTCTATGAAAAACATAAGCATTGACGAAGCATTCGTTACTATGAATTGCATGAAACTTATGCTAAGAATTCATTCAACGCGATCGTTTTCAAGCGACCTTCACTACTTGTGATTATAAGATTGTAACTATTAGGTGAAACTCCCTCATAATCTAGCATCATATTCATGCATGAAAACTAAGCGTGCACTCTCAATCAACGTACACAAATAAGTTATCAATCAAATAGATGAACGAATTGAATCCACAACTTATGAAATAACAACTGAATGTAATCAAATCATATTGCAAGCATGTACATGGTTTCGAATTCCCCCCTAACCAAGGGGGTTTAGCCACTCATGATTACAACAAACTTAGAGAGTAATAACAAAGTAAACATTGAAAACAAGAATCGAAGTACACCTAAAAATTCCAACAACTCAATCTTGAATTGTATGAACGTTTAAGCCTCTTCTCCTCTAGTTGCTGCGGCACAAGGGGTTTTGGTGAGTTTTGGGGGTTGTGGATGATGTAGAATGATGTGTTTAGGGTAGGGATGGATGGAGGGGAAGGCAAGGAGTGTTTTTGGGCAGAAAATATGAAGAATGGTGAAGTATGGCTATGTTAGAGAAAGGGAATGAATTTCTGGCGTGAATGAATGTGTATGAGAGGTGGTGATCTGATCTAGGGGTTAATATGAGTATATATAGGCACTTAGAACCCTAGGGAAATCAGATATGGACTTGAATTAATTAATGGGAGAGCATGGGAGTGCATGTGGCTGATTTGTGGTGCAATGATGAAAGGCAAAGTGCATGTGGCTGATTTGTGATGCAATGATGAAAGGATGGAAGTGCATGTGGCTGCAATAGATTAAAGGATGGGAGTGCATGTGGCTGCAATGGATTAAAGGATAGGAGTGCATGTGGCTGAAATGTAGCCTTCTAGAAATCAGGTTTTTAGGCCCCCTTGCAACTCCCTAACTGAATTCAAGCCTTTCAAATTCGTCCATCCTCATGCCACCATGCTTGCACTATCCAATCTTGGCCCAAAAATGCTCTAGAATGCTCCAAATTGCTTCTTTTTGCATACTTTGACACTAAAACCTGAAATTGCATGAAAATAACTTTAAACACTATAATTAACATAGTTTAGCTAATTAAATGCAAGAAAACAAGCTAACTAAGTCGTATAAATATGCTCCTATCAATTTCCCCCACACTTAGCTTTTGCTAGTCCTCGAGCAAAACAAACAAAAGAAAGAAAACAAAACGAAACAAACTAACCAAAACAAAACCTAAACCTTCCAACGTTTGCCTCAGGGATTTCCAATGCACATGACATGTTAAAGATCGTTATCCCCACAGATTTGAGTCCTCTTTACACAAGCACATACTTAATTAAAGCCACTACTCACTTGTTCACAAGTAATCAATTAAAACAATGCTTTGAATGTAGTAACATGCCTTAGAGAATTCCCTCAATTCCTTACAAGATATACACTCTATTTTCACTCAGATTTTCTAACTCCACACCCTATACTAGTCATATGTGAGAAGATTGATGTAGATATGAAAACGAATGCTCACATATATGTCTCACAACGAATGCAATTTCTAGAGTTAAGAAGCATGTTTAGATATGATCTCATGAATGGAATGCTACTACTTAGATGCGAGAACCAGTGACACCATATGCTCATACCAAATTCAAACTCCACAAATTGAAACACATAACACTCAAGATAGAAGTTAAGGGTTGTAATGGGGCTTGGGGTGTTGGTTAACAAGGAAAGGATAGGGAAAACAAACGTTCTTCAAGCAATAGTAAGCAAAGCAATGAAATTGAGACTTAGAATTCACTTAGATTGCAGAAATTAACTTTAAAACACAAGGGAAAGATTTAGACAACTCCTTAGGGCCGAATTCATTGTTTTGGACCCTTACTTCAACAAACAATACTTTGGAACTCTTTTTCTCAACTTTTCAACTTTTTTTTTTTTTTTTTTTTTTTTTTTTTTTTTTTCGTGCCTATAGCACACAATTCCTCATGAAAAACACTTCCCCCACACTTGTTTTCTGCCAACATAAATCAAAAGGACTTCAATTTGAATCATGCTTTGCTATGCTTCAAGAACAAGGGTATGGATAGTCCTAATCTAGGCTAGGTGAGGAAAACATGAGTTAACAAATAATGACGGCTAACAAGGCTCAATGGGGTTAAAAACCTACAAAACATAATGACATAGGGCACACGGCTTTTTTGGCTAAGGTGGTGGTCACTACACAACTTCATCTTGAATGTGTGTTATGCAAATTAATAACATGCTTTGAATGAAATGGGCATGAGTTCTAGCATTTGGAACTAAATGATGAAACGCCTTCTAAGTAGCAACCAAGCAAAGAATAATGAGATCATGCAACGACTTTAGAAAACAAAGAATGCACAGATTTTAACTCTCCAAATAAACGTTTAGGCTCAAGTCTCACAAGGTTGTAGCGTTAGTTTGAGTTCCTTCCTTCAAGCATGTTACAAAAACTGATTTTTTTATTTTTATTTTTTTATGATTGCATGTGAATTCATAAGTTATAACCACAACTAAGCATAAACAAAGAGTAGATCAAACTTTCATCCATGTTAATCACTCTCTTTAACAGGCATGTAATTACAAACCGAATCCTCCTCATTGTGTTGGAAGGTACCCTAAGACACAAACAAACACACAAAAACAACTCTTTTTGGGTTTTTAAAACAAATTTTTCAAATTGTTATGTGATTTTCGGATTTTTGCATCAAAACACACTAAAACACCCCAAAACTGCTCAAAAACACTTAAAAACCGCAAGAAACAACATTTGAAATTATGGGTGACAAAACCCTACGAATTTGCAAGAAAACACTTTGGTTACCCCCACACTTAACTCAAACATTGTCCTCAATGTTTTAAGGCATAACTCACACAAATAACAAACAAACAAACAAACAGCAACTAACATACTAAACATGGCAGAAACGAAATACACAACAAAGAGAAGGGTTTAGGAACGCAAATCTGGAATTGAAGTGATTCCTTGGGCTTCCTTTGTTGAATTGCATGGGTTGCCTCCCAAGTAGCGCTTTCTTTAACGTCGTACAGCCGGACGAAAAACCCATTCACTCTCCATTTGTGCCCACGGCACCCAAAGAAATATCCTCCACGGTTTGTTCAACAAAGTTCTCATAATATGGCTTCAAACGGTGTCCGTTCACTTGGAATTCATGACCTGTTTTGAGACTTTGAATCTGGATGGCACCATAAGAAGATACGTCAGTAATAACAAACGGTCCAATCCACTTAGAACGTAACTTACCGGGAAACAAACGTAAACGGGAATTGAACAATAGCACTTTCTGCCCAATTGAGAATGATTTCCCACGGATCATGTTGTCATGGAAAGCTTTGGTCTTTTGCTTGTAAATGCTTGCATTATCGTACGCCTCATGCCGTATCTCATCAAGCTCATTCAATTACAATCTCCTTTGACTTCCTGCTTCCTCGAGGTTCATGTTAAACTTCTTAATGGCCCAAAGTGCTTTGTGCTCCAATTCAACAGGAAGATGGCACGCCTTGCCATAGACAAGTCGGAAGGGGGACATCCCAATGGGGGTTTTGTACGCCGTACGATACGCCCAAAGTGCCTCATCTAACCGTAAGCTCCAATCCTTCCTTGTTGGCCCAACGGTCTTCTCTAGGATTTGCTTGATCTCTCGGTTGGAAACCTCGGCTTGGCCATTCGTTTGAGGATGGTAAGGTGTAGAAACCTTATAGGTGACACTGTATTTCCTCAATAACGCTTCAATGGTCCGATTGCAAAAGTGTGACCCTCCGTCACTAATGATCACTCGTGGCATTCCGAATCTTGCAAAAATGTTAGTTCTAATAAAATCTGCAACCACTTTAGAATCATTAATCCGGGTGGCCTTTGCTTCCACCCACTTCGACACATAATCAACCGCAAGCAAAATATATGTAAAACCATACGAAGAAGGAAGAGGACCCATAAAATCAATACCCCAAACATCAAAAATTTCAACATTTAGGATAGAAACCTGCGGCATTTGGTCCTTTGCACTAATACCACCCATTCGTTGGCATTTATCACATGTTAAGCAAAAAGTTTTAGCATCTTTAAAAATACTAGGCCAATAAAATCCACATTGTAACACCTTAAGGGCTATGCGTTGTGTGCCAAAATGCCCTCCACATGCATATGTGTGACAAAAACTCAAAATTGAATGACATTCAGAATCGTGCACACAACGACGTATAATCTGATCGGGGCAAAATTTCCATAAGTACGGATCATCCCACACATAAAACCGTGCATCATGCCTAAGTTTATCACGTTGGTGCCTAGTGAACTCACTTGGAATACGTTTTGACACCAAAAAATTAACAATATCGGCATACCAAGGTGCACTAACCTTAATGGACAGCAATTGTTCATCGGGGAATGTCTCCAAAATCGGCAAAGACTCCTCATTATGCACCATTCGGCTTAGGTGGTCAGCCACCACGTTTTCACTTCCCTTCTTGTCCCGAATTTCTATGTCGAACTCTTGAAGTAGCAATATCCATCGAATTAGCCGTGGCTTGGCCTCCTTTTTGGTGAGCAAGTACTTCAGAGCTGCATGATCAGTGAAAACAATTACTTTAGTTCCAATTAGATATGATCGAAATTTATCTAAAGCAAAGACAACGGCAAGGAGTTCTTTTTCCATAGTGGAGTAGTTCAATTGTGCATCGTTCAACGTCCGGGAGGCGTAGTAAATGACATGCGGCCTCTTGTCCTTTCTTTGTCCTAAAACAGCTCCTAAAGCATAGTCGGACGCATCACACATGAGCTCGAAAGGTAGACTCCAATCCGGTGGAACAATGATGGGTGCCGTGGTCAACAATTCCTTGAGTTGTTTGAATGATTCCGTGCACTCCTTGGTGAATTCAAACGCCACTTCTTTTTGTAGGAGTCGGCAAAGAGGTTGTGCTATCTTCGAGAAATCTTTGATAAACCTACGATAAAATCCTGCATGGCCAAGAAACGAACGAACCTCTCTAACCGAAGTCGGAGAGGGTAAGTAACGTACAATATCTACTTTAGACTTATCAACTTCAATTCCTTTTTCAGAGATTATATGACCCAAAACAATACCTTGTTTAACCATAAAGTGACATTTTTCCCAATTCAACACAAGGTTTGTTTCAACACAACGTTTCAAGATTAATGTGAGATTATCCAAGCATTTGTCAAATGAATCACCAAACACACTAAAATCATCCATGAATATCTCAATAATCTTTTCAACATAATCCGAAAATATGCTTACCATACACCTTTGAAACGTGGCAGGAGCATTGCACAAGCCAAATGGCATGCGTCGGTATGCAAACGTTCCAAAGGGACAAGTAAAAGTGGTCTTTTCTTGATCATCCGGGGCAATGACAATTTGGTTATAACCTGAATATCCATCAAGAAAACAATAAAAGGAATGACCGGCTAACCTTTCCAACATTTGGTCTAGGAACGGCAAAGGGAAGTGATCCTTCCTTGTGGTGGCGTTTATCTTCCTATAATCAATGCACACACGCCAACCGGTTTGAATCCTCATGGGTACAAGCTCATTCTCGACATTTTCCACAACTGTCACTCCGGATTTCTTAGGCACACATTGGATAGGTGAAACCCAACGACTATCGGAGATGGGATAAATCACCCCACAATCTAGAAGTTTGATTATCTCCTTTTTCACTACTTCCATCATCGGAGGGTTAAGACGGCGTTGAGCCTCTCTAGTTGGTTTAGCCCCCTCCTCAAGAAATATGTGATGCATACAAGTCGTAGGGCTTATACCTTTAATATCGGCCAATGTCCAACCTAGGGCAGATTTGAATTCCTTCAAAACTCAAAGCAACTTCTCCTCCTCTTGTGTCGTGAGGGAGGAGGAAATAATGGCAGGTAGTGTTTCATTTTCCCCCAAGAAAATGTACTTCAAATGGCTTGGCAAAGGCTTGAGTTCAAGGATAGGTGCCTGAATTATAGATGGAAGCAATTTGTTAGTCGAAATGGGAATGGACTCACGGTTAGTATACTTACCATCAAGCTTAGGTGAGGACTCAAGGGCGGCCACAACTTCAAGTAATTCCTCACTAGGGGGCACGGCATGGGATGACTCTTGTATGCCGTGGGTATGCATGCAATCTGCCCCCTTTGTTTTGAGTTCCATGCCTCGTGTAATGACTTTTTCAAGCGCATCGTCATTCAAATCGTCAAGATATCCCTGCGCCAAAGAGTCAATTATATCAATAGAAAAGCATGAATGGTCCTCACTAGGGTATTTAATAGAATCAGAAAGATTAAAATTAACAACTTCCCCATCGAATTCCATGGACAAAGTTCCACTATACACGTCAATCTTCGTCCGGGCCGTCTTCATGAATGGCCTTCCAAGTAGAATGGGCAGCAAAGGAGCATGGTCCGATTCATCCATTTCGAGGACATAGAAATCCGCCGGGAAGACCAAATGATTAACCTGCACAAGAACATCTTCCAAAACTCCTTTTGGATAGGCGTTAGATCTATCGGCCAATTGTATTATTACCCCATCATTTTTCAATGCTCCTAAGTTCATAGATGCATAAATGGAATATGGCATAACATTTATAGAAGCACCTAAATCAAGCATGGCAGATTCAAATCTAATATTCCCAATGACACAAGGAATGGTAAAGCTACGTGGATCCTTGCATTTGGGAGGTAGTTTGCGTTTCAAGATGGCAGACACATTCTCACCTACCTTTACCACTTCCTTAGTCGACATCCTCTTCCTAGTGGTACACAACTCCTTCAAGAACTTAGCATACCTCGGAACTTGCTTGATTGCATCTAACAAAGGTATGTTAACTTGAACTTTCCTAAAGGTTTCAAGGATATCCTTTTCTACCTCTTCTTTCTTCGTTTGCATGAACCTACTAGGAAAAGGCACATTTGAAGGGAAAACATTAGTATGAACCGAATTTGACACATTCTTACCTTTGTGGGACAAATTGGGCAGATTTGGGACCATAGAGACTTGCGGCAAAGGTGGAATCACCTTTGCCGTGGGCAACCTTGTTTCCTCCTCTTCCATTTGCAAAATTTCATCCTCGTTATGACCTGTTTTTGATGTAGGACCTGCCCCAACTTCCTTACCACTTCTTAGGGTGATTGCTTTGGCTGATTCGAAACCTCTCTTCGGATTTGGAATGGTGGAACTAGGGAGTTGTCCGGGATCTCGAAACTTACCTACAAACTCGGCAATCTGCCCAATTTGTTTCTCAAGTTGATCCACCCTCTTATCTTGGTTTTGCATAGCCTTCGCTTGATCTTCCTGCCCATTAGACAACTTAGTTAGTATCTTAAGAAGTGCATCATTGTCAAGAGACGTACCTGAGGCACTTGGGCCGGATTGGGCTTGATTTTGGGGTGGGCCGTAGGTTTTGAGAAAGAACCCCGGGGGTTGTTGCCTAAAGCCTCCTTGGTTCTGAGGTTGCTGGGAATCCCTCCACTTGAAATTTGGGTGGTCTCGCCACCCCGGATTATACGTGTTGGAGTATGGATCATGTCTTGACTGATTTTGGCTTTGAAACCCAATGGCATTCGCACTCTCCCATCCGCCATTCTCAATGAGTTGAGGACACTTTTCGGAGGCATGTCTTTGGATAGAACATACGCCACATACCACAGGTCCTTGCGTCTTCATTCCCTCGGCCATCTGTGAAACAATAGAAGTAAGATTAGCCAATTGTGAATGAAGATCGGACGTTGAACTTACCTCATGTACTTGGTGCCGTGGGGGTATTCTTTGGCCTACACCCTTGTACTGTTGAGCGTTCAATGCTCTATTAGCCATTAAGACCTTGGCAGCCATGGGTGTTTTGTCCACCAATGCTCCCCCCGCCGAAGCATCAAGCATTTGACGCTCTAGAGGTAGGAGACCCTCGTAGAAGTATTGCAAGAGCAACTCCTCCTTCATCTGATGTTGTGGACAAGAAGCAACAAGTGATTTAAATCGTTCATAATACGTAGGAAAAGACTCACCTTCTTCTTGCTGGATTCCGCTTATCTTTTTGCGTAGGAGGATGATGCGAGAAGTTGGAAAGAACTTCTCCAAGTACGCTCTCTTCATACTCTCCCAAGAAGTGACAGTGCCGGGAGCTAACTCATATAACCAATCTTTGGCTTTATCCATCAAAGAGAATGGAAAAGCCTTCATCTTCAAGATATTTCCGTCAACAGTGACGGGAGTCATACTAGAGCAAACTACTTCAAATTCTTTCAAATGTTTGTTAGGATCTTCCATGGACAAGCCATGGTATTTAGGAATATGATGAAGCAAACTTGACTTTAATTCAAACTCATCCGTCTTACCTTGGGCAGCCGTGGGGTATTGAATGCACAAGGGTGCGGCATTATCCAAACCTGAGGCGGAAAGCTCCTTGAGTGTACGGTTGTCCACCGCCATGCCTTGGACTTCTTCAAATATCCCTGCCGTGGCTTCCTCTTTCTCTTCTTGTACGTTTTCTTCAAGGTCAGATTCGGAATTTGGTGGATGGTGTTCTTGCTGGTTTCTAGCTCTTCTCAACTTCCTCTCAAAATCGTCGTCAAAATCCAAGATGTTCGCACGAATCGGTTGAGAGCTTCTAGTCATACATTAGTACCTAAGAAATAAGAAACAAAATTAGGTCAGAAACTTAAACAAAGTCAGAAACAAAGTGAAATAAAAGAAACAAAAACAATCCAAGGGATTAGCAAAATTGCTAATCCCCAGCAACGGCGCCAAAATTTGATGCGAGAATTATACGCACACAAATTAACCCTCTTGTTGTCAAATTGTAATAAGGATGCAAGTAGGGATCGTTCTAGACCGGGGATTAGGAGGGCTTGCTAAAACCTCTAAATTGACTCAAAAAAATAAAAACAAAGTTAAAAACGTTCACAAAGACTCAAAGGACTCAAAACAGGTTCAAAAGACTCAAAACTGCCTAAAAACACTAACTAGGCAGTTTCTGACCTTAAACACAAATTTGGACGAATTTAAGATTAAAGGTTGATTCAAAACACTTTAAAACACAAATTAAGACACTTTAACACTAAACTAGACTCAAAGAATGCAAAACTAAAAGTTAAAACACTTAAACAAACCTAAAACCCAAAACAGCAACTAGAAGACTCAAAACTGCCTAAAAACCACTTTCTGGGCAGTTTTGAGCACCTACACTAATTTGGACGAAATTGGATGAAAACTTGAATCAAAATACTTAGAAACACAAATCAAAACACTTTCTAACTAATCTAAGACTTCAAATTAAAGGGGGATTTGTTTTGGAGGAAAATTGAAATAACGAAACAAGGTAATAAACTAGACAGAATGTAAATATAAAATTGATGAAATGGAATGAATGGATGCTAGCCAAGGGGTTCATCTCCACACATGTTACACTTGCATAATAAAAAGATTTCCAATTGCATTTCAATAAATTATGAAACTCATCACCCCGGGTTAATTAGGTCTGCTTAAATTAACCTTCAAATCTTCCTAACGTTATTGAATTGGATGATTGCATACGACAACCCAAAACATTTCCCACAAGTCCCCTACATGATTGCATAATAGAGATACAAGCAAGAATCATTACGCTCTATGAAAATTATAAGTGTTGACGAGGCATTCGTTACTATGATTGCATGAAACTTATGCCAAGAATTCGTTTAACGCGATTGTTTATAAGCAACCTCCACTACTTGTGAATATAAGTTCGTAACTATTAGGTGAAACTCACTTATATTCTAGCGTCATATTCATGCATGAAAATTAAGCGTGCACTCTCAATAAACATACATAAATAAGTTATCAATCAAACAGTTAAACAAATTGAATCCACGACTTATGAAATGCAATTAGAAGTAATCAAATCAAAACGCAAGCATAAACATATATTTCGAATCCCCCCCTAGCCAAGGGGGGGTTTAGTTCCTCATGATACAAAACAAAGAGAATCAAAGAAACACCTAAACATTCCAACAACTCAAACTTGAATTGTATGAACGTTTAGGCCCTCTTCTCTTCCATTCCTCATTCGTACAAAACAAAGAGTATTGAAATTAAACATTGAAATCAAAGAAACACCTAAACATTCCAACAACTCAAACTTGAATTGTATGAATGTTTAGGCCCTCTTATCTTCCTCTTCGTTGTAGCACAAGGTCTAATGGATAGTTTGATGGTGTGAATGGTTTGGGGAGTGGTGAAAATGGAAGGAGGAGGCCACGGCAATGGGATGATTTCTGGTGTGGTGTTTGGATTATTAGGGAGAGAGCATGGCACAAGGGAATGGTTGGTGTTTGTGACTGAAATGTGTATGGAAGAATGAGATGAATTGAATGAATGCAATGCATGGTTTTATAGGGAGAGAAGGGATGGGAGAACATGTGAATGGCAGCTAGGAATGATTAAAGAAGGGAATGCATGTGTAATGACAACTAGATTGGTTGGTGGAAATCTGAAAATGGATGGGAGAGGGAACATGACAGCTAGGTAAAGTGAATGTGGCTGCATGTTTGAATGATTAAATGATGCATGTGGGTTGGAAATGCATTTGCAATGATTCTTTGGTGCTGAAAATGCATGTGTAAGCATGTGTTGGCTGAATTAAAGAATGTGAGGGAATGATGAAAGGGGAAACATGATAGCTAGGTTGAATTATGAAGAGTGAATGCATGTGGCTGATTTATGTGAATGATTATGGGTGATTATGATAAGTGATAAGTGGTGATGATAAGTGTATGATATGTGATTATGATAAGTGATAAGTGGTGATGATAAGTAATGATTTATGATAAGTGATAAGTGGTGATGATAAGTAATGATTTATGATAAGTGATAAGTGGTGATGATAAGTAATGATATGTGATTATGATAAGTGATAAGTGGTGATGATAAGTAATGATATGTGGGAGTGTGGCTGAAATGAAGGAGTAGAATGTTGGAATGTTATGCACGGCTAAGGATATAGGAAAGGTTTAAATGTCCTAAAACTAAAGGGAACAAGGTTCCAACACTTTGGTCTTCAATTAGGTCTTCAATTTCGTCCAACACTTTGGCTCCAAGCATAGGCTATCCATCCTTAGCCCAAAAGTGCTCCAAAAGTCTCCAAAATGCATCTTTTTGCTCCTTTAGCCCTTTGGACCTACAAACACACGAAAATAGCTTAAAGTACTAAAATAACTAAAGAAACATAACGTAAATGCACGAGAACAAGCCATTTAAGTTGCATGAATATGCTCCTATCAAATACCCCCACACTTAGCTTTTGCTAGTCCTCGAGCAAAACAAAACAAAAGAAACCAAAAACAAAACGACACTGAACAAGAAAAACACAACCTAAACCTTCCAACAATCGTCTCAGGGATTTCCAATGTACATGACAAGTTAAAAATCATTATTCCCACAGATTTTAGCCATCCTTACACTTAAGTACATTTTTAATCATAGTCACCACATACTAGTTCACAATTAAGCATTTAAAACCATGATTTGAATGTAGTAACATGCCTTAGAGAATTTCCTCAATTCCTTACTAGAATGCACTCTATTTTCACACAGATTTTCTGACTACACACCCTACACTAGTTATATGTGAGAGATTGATGTAAACATGAAAGACTAGTACCTCACATATGTTATAACAAAGAAAGCATTTTCTAGATTTACGATAATGACATGAATATGATCTCATGAATGGAATGCTACTACTTAGAATGAGAACCAGTGATTCCATAAGCTCATATCAATTCCAAACTCCACATTTTGAAACACATAACACTCAAGATAGAAGTCAAAGGGTTGTAACGGGGCTAGGGTATTGGCTAACAATGAAAGGTGAAGGATAAACAAACATTCTTAAAGCAATAGTGAGCAAAGTATTGAATTAGGCACTTAGAATTCCCTTAAGAACGCAGAAGTCAACTTTGAACACCCAAGGGAAAGTCACACAAAACTTAGGGCCATATTCAACTTTTTGGACCCTTTCTTCAACCATCAACGCTCGTGAGTTCATTCTTACTTATTTTCACTCTTTTTTTTTTTTTTTTTTTTTTTTTCTTTTCTTCTTCTTTTCTTTTTTGAATCTCAAAACATACATATAAACGTAAGAACAAACTTTTACTCCCCCACACTCATTTTCTTGCATAATGTAACTCAAAAGGAATTCATTTAAGTCATGCTCACTATACTTCAAGAACAAGGGTATAGGAAAGTCCTACTCTAGGCTAGGTAAGGAAAATGTGGGTTAACAAAGAATAAAGGCTAAACAAAGCTCAACGGGGGTAAAACTTACAACAAATACGAAATATGGGAAGTGAGGCTATTTGGCTATGGTGGCAACTACACAACTTCATCTTGATATATGTTATGCAAATCAATAACATGCTTTGAATGAAACGGATATAAGTTCTAGCATTTAGTTCTATCATGATACAATTGCATTCTAAGTAGCAACCAGGCAAGGAATAATGAGATCATGCAACAACTTTAGAAAACAAAGAATCACAGAAAATAACTCTCCAAAGAACATTTAGGCTCAAGTCTCACAAGGTTGTAGCGTTTGTTTGAGTTCCTTCCTTCAAGCATGTTACAAAAACAATTTTTTTTCTTTTATGATTGCATGTGAAGTCACACATTATAACCATAACCAAGCATATACCAAGAGTAAATCAAACTTTTCTCTATGTTCATAACTCTTTTTAACAATCATGCAATTACAAACCAAATCCTTATCATTGTGTTGGAAGGTACCCTAAGACACAAACACACAAAAACGACTCAAAACACTCTTTTTAGGCTTTTCAAAACATGTTTTTCAAATTTTTATGTGATTTTCGGAGTTATAAAAACAGAACATACTAAAACACTTTAAAACAACTTAAAAACACCTTAAAACAGCAAGGAACAACATTTGAAGTTATGGGTGATAAAATCCCACGAATTTTGCATAAATATACTTAGTTACCCCCCCACACTTAAATCAAACATTGTCCTCAATGTTTTAAGCATAGATTCACACAAAACATAAGTAAACACACAAAAAGCAACTAAACATACTAAACATGGCAGAATGTAGTTAACAAAGAGAAGAGTTTAGAGACGCAAATCTGGTTATAGAGTGTAAATTCCATCTTCTCCTTGGTAATTGCATTGAGGCTTGGATCTTTGTGATTCCACGGGCTTACTCTTGAACTACGCTGCTCCCATCGTTGATTTTCCTTTGTGCTACTCTTGAACTGGGCAGCAGGCTTCCTTTGGTCTCCCCCGAAGGTCTGAGCTTCCTCCTTTTATCTGTTTCTTTGTTCAATCTCTCCAATTCGTATTGAAGAGGGTTAGAGAATAGCTCAGCATATGCAGTTGTTGCTTGTCTCCACATGCTTCAATGTGTCATTTTCACTTGCCTTACTTGCTCCCCTTTGCAGAAGTGGTCCCTTCTCTGGAAGTGTATCAACCGTTGAAGATGACTACTCGAGAGCAACGCTAGGTAAGCAATCAGGAGAGGGATTCCCGGCCGTCGGAAGACTGACTCCAAGTGCCGGCTGATTGCTTCTTTTACTTTGCTATGCGAGTAATAACAAAGACAAAGGAAAAGACAGGGAAAGAGCATGATATGAGATACTTTTGCTTTTGACCTTGATGATATGAGATACCTTTGCTTTTGAAGAAGCGGTGAATGAATCAGCACATGTATTTGTTGTGCTGTTTCCTCCTGGGTCATCTGTACTCCAGGCATCTGGTATCATCTTTGGGGAAGAAGAAAGAATTGAGTATTTCGAAAGGCTTTGCTGGGAGTGCGCCCTCAAAAGTGAGGAAGAGTTGGGCATTTTCTTCAGGTTTGCCTTGCCATAAAAGATGAAGGTCGACATATATAGGGATTTCCCAATAGCAAGTGGTGGTATTGTTCTTTTACCCTTGTCGACAAAGTTTTGATCCCGTAAATCCGGCTTTTTGAAATAGTGACGCCTCTTCGATTTCTGAACGACGCCTCTTCGATTTCTGAGCGTCGCCCCTTCGCTTTTTGAATGACACGTAGTAGTGCGGATGCGGCTCTTTTGACAAAGCTACATGTGTTTTCTGAAAAGTAGAGAAAGCGTCGTCGAACTTTGCATTTGTCGGCTAAAGATGTGTAGTTGCGATGATGGCCTCCACGTGTTTTCACTTTGTCAGAGATCTTTTGACAAAGTGAACGCGTTTTCTGAAAAGCCGAGAGATCGTCGCCGAACTTTGCGCAGGAAATTCCGGCTTTTTGAATTGGTGGACGCGTCGCCTTGGCTTTTTATAGAGCTACCGATCACCTCAAACATACACACTTTGAAGACTGCCATTTTTGAAAATTGTCTCCGGCCCTTTGAAATTTAACTCCATCCACCCCTTCTTTTGAACACCTTTGAAAAATGGCAAACCCATCGAACCTTAGCTTGGAATTGAGTCTCAGCAGTGATACGGGCGCGCCGCGTCAAGGTAACGTATGGCGCCCTTCTTTCTTATCTTCTAACGGTCCTCTTACAGGTGAAGACTCCGTGATGCAGGATGCCACAACAGCTACAATAGTAGCTAGGAACCTCCTCACTCCCAAAGATAGTCAGCTGCTTTCAGGACGGTCCGATGAGTTGGCCGTTCAAGAATCCCTCGCACTTAGTGTTCAGTGTGCGAGCTCTGTGTCCAACATGGGCCAACGCCTGCTTGCTCGGTCCCGTCAAGTGGAATCATTGATGGAAGAGGTGGAAAATCTTAAGCAGGAGATCAAACAGCTTAAGTACGAGAATAGAAGTTTGCATGTGCTTGCAAATAACTATTCGTCGGGCATGAAGAGGAAGCTTGATGAGCTGCAAGAATCTCAAGGTCGCGTTCAAAGTGACCGTCAAAGGCTTGCGTCTTTCTTCCAGAGGCACCTTTTTCCTGGGTCATCTAGCGTTCCACCCTGTATAGAGGCCTGGAATGCTCTAGCTCCGACGCCTCCTGCTCCGATGCCTTCCGCTCTGATGCCTTCCGCTCCGATGCCTTCCGCTTCGATGCCTTCTGCTCCGATCCCTCGTAGTGGGGCTTCACGTAAACATCCTTTGTGAAGGCTCCATCTTTCTCCATGTTTAGTATCTTTTTTTTTATTTTTTTATTTTTTATTTTTTTTATTTTTTATGAACATGCTTTGTTTTATTCAGTGCATTGGGTTGCCTCCCAAGTAGCGCTTTCTTTTACGTCTTGCAGCCGGACGAAGAACCCAATCACTCCAGGATATGTTCACGAATCGGATGAGAACTCCGAGTCATGAACTAGTACCTAAAACAAGAAACAAAACAAATTTAAGAATCTGGAAAAATAAAAATAAACGAAAATAAAACAATCCAAGGGATTAGCAAAGTTGCTAATCCCCGGCAACGGCGCCAAAATTTGATGCGAGAATTATACGCGCACAAATTAAACCCTCTTTTTGACAATTGTAGTATAGATATAAGTAGGGATCGTTCTTAACCGGGGATTAGGAGGGATTGCAAATCTCTTGGAAACTGACCTAAAAACGTAAAATAAAGTTTAAAACACTAAACTAAACTCAAAGAAAGCGAAACTAAACGCTTAAAACACTAAAACAAACCAAAAGACTCAAACATCACCCAAAACACTCAAAACTGCCTTAAAAACATTTTCTGGGCAGTTTTGAGCACTTTGGTGAATTTGGACGAATTTGTATAACAAATTGAATCAAAACACTTATAAACACAAACTAAGACACTTTCTAACTAATTTGGACAATACAAAGACTCAAAGGACTCAAAACAGGTTCAAAAGACTCAAAACTGCCTAAAAACACTAACTAGGCAGTTTCTGACCTTAAACACAAATTTGGACGAATTTAAGATTATAGGTTGATTCAAAACACTTTAAAACACAAATTAAACAGATTCTAAACACTATAGAACAAGAAAGTAAAGGGGGGGTTTTGTTTTGACGAAAATTGAAATAAAAAACAGAAACTTTAAACTAAACAGATTGTAGAATGTTTTTGGATAAAAAGGATGGATAAAAGGCTAGTTAGGAGGTTCTTCTCCACACATGTCACACTTGCAAACAAAACGATTTTCAGTTGTTCTTCCAATAAATTATAAATACTCAACGCCCCAAATTAACCGTGAATTGCACTAATTAACCCTCAGTTTTTCCACAAGTTATTAAGTTGGATGATTGCATACGACAACCCAAAACATTCCCTACAAGTTCCCTACATGAATTGCATAATAGAGATACAAGCAAGAATCATTAAGTTCTATGAAAAACATAAGCATTCGTTACTATGAATTGCATGAAACTTATGCTAAGAATTCATTCAACGCGATCGTTTTCAAGCGACCTTCACTACTTGTGATTATAAGATTGTAACTATTAGGTGAAACTCCCTCATAATCTAGCATCATATTCATGCAAGAAAACTAAGCGTGCACTCTCAATCAACGTACACAAATAAGTTATCAATCAAATAGATGAACGAATTGAATCCACAACTTATGAAATAACAACTGAATGTAATCAAATCATATTGCAAGCATGTACATGGTTTCGAATTCCCCCCTAACCAAGGGGGTTTAGCCACTCATGATTACAACAAACTTAGAGAGTAATAACAAAGTAAACATTGAAAACAAGAATCGAAGTACACCTAAAAATTCCAACAACTCAATCTTGAATTGTATGAACGTTTAAGCCTCTTCTCCTCTAGTTGCTGCGGCACAAGGGGTTTTGGTGAGTTTTGGGGGTTGTGGATGATGTAGAATGATGTGTTTAGGGTAGGGATGGATGGAGGGGAAGGCAAGGAGTGTTTTTGGGCAGAAAATATGAAGAATGGTGAAGTATGGCTATGTTAGAGAAAGGGAATGAATTTCTGGCGTGAATGAATGTGTATGAGAGGTGGTGATCTGATCTAGGGGTTAATATGAGTATATATAGGCACTTAGAACCCTAGGGAAATCAGATATGGACTTGAATTAATTAATGGGAGAGCATGGGAGTGCATGTGGCTGATTTGTGGTGCAATGATGAAAGGCAAAGTGCATGTGGCTGATTTGTGATGCAATGATGAAAGGATGGAAGTGCATGTGGCTGCAATAGATTAAAGGATGGGAGTGCATGTGGCTGCAATGGATTAAAGGATTGGAGTGCATGTGGCTGAAATGTAGCCTTCTAGAAATCAGGTTTTTAGGCCCCCTTGCAACTCCCTAACTGAATTCAAGCCTTTCAAATTCGTCCATCCTCATGCCACCATGCTTGCACTATCCAATCTTGGCCCAAAAATGCTCTAGAATGCTCCAAATTGCTTCTTTTTGCATACTTTGACACTAAAACCTGAAATTGCACGAAAATAACTTTAAACACTATAATTAACATAGTTTAGCTAATTAAATGCAAGAAAACAAGCTAACTAAGTCGTATAAATATGCTCCTATCATTAGCCCAAAACACCTTGCAATTCCAACATTCCACCAATAGCACTCTCCAACAACATTCAGCAGCTCTAACTAAAATGGAGACACAATTGGGGCAGATTGCAGATGCCTTGAACCAAAGAGAAGTTGGAAAGTTTCCAAGCCAACCAGTGATACTCCAAAGGAACCAAGAGCAAGCCAAAGCAATCACTACACTTAGAAGTGGTAAGGTTATTGATAATAGAGTTGGCAATGAAGTTACTGATGAATATGATCATGTGAATGCAGGTGTTACTTAAGGAGACAATGAGAAACCAAATGAGGAACCAAGCCATGCTACTTCCTCACTTGAAGCACCAAATCTTCACAAGGCTGAGAAACCATACACTCCACTAATACCATTCCCTGGAAGACTTGCCAAGAGCAAGCAGGATAAGTCATTCAAAGAAATTTTTGATATACTAAGCAAAGTGAATGTTAACTTACCTTTGCTTGATGTCATTAGGAACATGCCAGCATATGGGAAGTTCTTCAAGGAGTTGAACAGTTACAAAAGGAAGTATGGGCCACATGAGAAGGTAGTGGTGTCTGAGAATGTGAGTGCAGTTTTGCAAAGAAAACTTCCACCAAAGCTCAAGGATCCAGGAAGTTTCTCTATCAACATCACCATAGGGGACAAGAAAATAGAGAAGGCAATGCTTGATTTGGGTGCTAGCATCAACTTAATGCCTTATTCAGTGTACCTTCAACTAGGTTTGGGAGATTTGAAAGCCACCACCATTTCATTACAACTTGCAGACAGATCTGTGAAATATCTAAGAGGTATAGTAGAAGATATTCTAGTTCAAGTTGATAAACTAATCTTGCTTGCAGATTTTGTAGTGTTGGACATGGAAGAAGCTCATATACATGATCGAGAGTTGCCTATATTACTTGGGAGACCTTTCATGGCCACGGCCAAGACCATCATTGATGTGCAAAATGGACTCCTAACTATGACAGTGTTAGGAGAGACAGTTCAATTCAAAGTGTTTGAATCTCTTTCTCATCCTTCTTCATCCCTTGATTGTTATGCCATTGATGTGCTTGATTCACTTGTATTCTCTAAGTTCTTGCAGGCACAATTGATAGGAGCATATTTAGGCGACTTACTTAGCTTGTTTTCGTGCATCTATGTTGGTAATTCATAGTTATTTTAGTCCTTTATGCTTCTTTTGTGTGTTTTCAGGTTCTAAGGGCTTAGGGAGCAAGAAAGTGCATTTTGAGGCTATTTGGGGCACTTTTGGGCATGGATTGGATAGCTTAATCATGGAGCAAAGAGGATGGACGAAATTGAAGCCTTGTATGCTCTTTGGGGACATCAAACAAAGGGCCTAGCCCAATCAAACAAATCCTTTGAGCCATGGAAAACCTCTAGCCCAATCAAACATATTATGCCATGCAAACCAACCTATTTTAGGCCCATTCTGTGTACTTAAACCCTAGCCCTTTAAACTAGTCCATTTATCACTTATCACTTCCATTCACTTATCACTCACCACATATCATTCATTTATCACTTATCAAACCTCTCACTTATCACTTCCATTCACTTATCACTTATCACTTCCATTCACTTATCACTCACCACATATCATTCATTTATCACTTATCATACTCATAATCATCTACACATTTCAACCATTTAAACTATGCATTCCAACATCTCACATGCATTTCCACCTTCCTACTTCATCATTTCACCACATTCTCCCTCTTTAACTCATTTCATTATTCATTCACTTTGCATTCATTCAATTCCACCCCACATGCACCCTTTATTCTTCATCATTGCAACCATGGCACATTTACACCAGCAAAACAACTCCCATGCCGTGGCCTACTCATATTCCCATTTCCTTTCCAACATCTCACATGCATTTCCACCTTCCTACTTCATTATTTCACCACATTCTCCCTCTTTAACTCACATGCATTCATCATAATACACAAACACATTAAACAAACAGCCATATACACCTCCACTCCTCCTATAAATACCCTTGCATTCATTCATTCAAGCATCATCTCATTTCACAACACAACACACCACAAACACTTCCATTTTCTCCCTAGCCGTGAGTTTCTCTCCATTTTCTGCACCATTTTCTCCACCACTCCTCATCCATTTCCATAATCCCCCAATCCATTCAACACACCAACAACATCCCTTAGTCCTTGTGCCACAATAAAGAGGAAGATAAGAGGGCCTAAACGTTCATACAATTCACGTTTGAGTTGTTGGAATGTTTACGCGTTTCTTTGATTTCAATGTTTAAATTCAATTCTCTTTGTTTTGTAATATGAGGAATGGAAGAGAAGAGTGCCTAAACGTTCATACAATTCACGTTTGAGTTGTTGGAATGTTTAGGTGTTTCTTTGATTTCAAAGTTATGAGGAACTAAACCCTTTTTGGCTAGGGGTGATTTCAATACCATGATTATTTATGTAATATGAATTGATGAATTCCGGTTATGAACTCTTGATTCGTGAATGCAATTGGCTTAACTATTTGATGATTAACTTATTTGTGTTTGTTGATTGAGGGTCGACACTTAATTAGCATGCATGAATATGTGGCTAAAGTTTAAGAAGGTTTCACATAATCGTTACTAACTTATACTTGAAAGTAGTGAAGGTCGCTTGTCACGATCACGTTAAGTTTAATTCTTAGCATGAGTAACATGATGTCATAGTTGCAAATGCTTTGTCAATGCTTATGGTTTTCATTATTCTTAATGATCTTCGATTGTATCTCTATTATGATGACATGTAGGGAACTTTTGAGAATGTTTTGGGTTGTCGAATGATGCCATCCAATCCAATAATATAAGGAAAATCTGAGGGTTAACTAGTGATGTCACGGTTAATTTGGGGCATTGTCGTTCATAATTCAATGAAGGAATAACTGGAAATTGATTCATATGCATAAATATCATGTGTGGAGAAAGAACCTCTAGCTAATTCACCAATCATCTTATTTCATCAATTTCATATTTACATTCTGTCTAGTTATTAACTTGTTTCGTTATTTCAATTTTCGTCAAACCTCAATCCCCCTTTTGCATTAATGTTCAATATAGTTAGAAATCAATTTAGTTTGTGTTTTTAAAGCATTTTGATTCTTTTGGTTTGTCTTAGTGTTTTAACGTTTAGTTTCACATTCTTTGAGTCTAGTTTAGTGTTTTATATTGTTTTTACGTTTTTAAGTCAATTTAGAAGGTTTTAGCAAGCCCTCCTAATCCCCGGTCTAGAACGATCCCTCACTTATCCATTCTACTACAATTGTCAAACGAGGGTTTAATTTGAGTGTCAAGTAAATCTCGCATCAACAATCGAATGAACCATTACAAACTATTTTGAGTCAATCTCAAGATGAGTTTGATGAAGAAGATGCACTCATGGAAGAAATAACTGCCTTGGATGCATTAGCATTGTATCCTTTGAATGTTTCACCTCTTTTAGAGCCTTTAGAATCATCAATGTCACATCTAACTCCTTCCACTGTTAAGGCACCAAAACTTGAACTTAAACCACTTCCACCACATCTAAAATATGCATATCTAGCTGAATTTGAAACTCTTCCAATTATCATAGCTTCTGATCTCACCCCAATTGAAGAAGATAAACTAATTAGGGTGTTAAAAGAGTTTAAATCAGTTTTTGGTTGGTCTATTGCAGATATCAAGGGAATAAGCCCTACCATGTGCATGCATAGGATTCTTTTGGAGGAAGGGGCAAAGTCAACTCGGGAGCCACAAAGAAGACTCAACCCACACATGAAGGAAGTGGTTAGGAATGAGGTGTTGAAATTGTTAGATGTGGGGATCATATATCCCATTTCTGATAGCAAATGGGTGAGTGCCATTCAAGTGGTGCCTAAGAAGGTGGGAATCACAGTGATGAAGAATGAAAACAATGAGCTTGTGCCCACAAAGCCCACAGCTAGTTGGCGTGTTTGCACCGATTACATGAAGTTGAATTCTAGCACTAGAAAAGATTACTTTCCTATGCCTTTTATAGATCAAATGCTTGAGAGATTGGCAGGTTACTCACATTATTGTTTTCTGGATGGTTACTCAAGTTACAATCAAATTGCAATCGCTCCGGAGGATCAAGAGAAAACAACCTTTACTTGCCCCTTTGGCACATTTGCATATAGGAGAATGCCTTTTGGACTTTGCAATGCTCCAGCAACATTCCAAAGATGTATGTTGGCCATCTTTTCTGACATGGTAGAAAGGTTCATTGAGGTATTTATGGATGACTTCTCAGTGTTTGGTTCCTCTTTTGATGAATGTCTTAACCATCTATCGTTAGTACTTCAAAGATGTCAGGAAACAAATTTGGTTCTCAATTGGGAAAAGTGCCAATTTATGGTGAAACAAGGAATTGTGTTGGGGCATGTAATTTCTAGCAAAGGAATGGAGGTGGACAAAGCCAAAATTGACGTCATCACCAATATGGTAGCCCCCACCACTGTGAAGGGAGTAAGAAGTTTTTTGGGTCATGCGGGTTTTTATCGTCGTTTCATTAAGAATTTTTCAATGATCACTCGTCCATTATGCAATCTATTAGCTAAAGATGTTGTATTTCATTTTGATAAGGCTTGTATGGATGCATTCAATACTTTGAAAAATGAACTAACCTCAGCCCCTATTATTATGGCACCAGATTGGTCTTTACCTTTTGAATTAATGTGTGATGCCTCTGACTATGTTGTTGGTGCAGTTTTAGGGCAAAGGGTGAACAAGCTTCCACATGTGATCTACTATGCAAGCAGGACTCTGCATGATGCTCAACTTAACTATTCCACAACTGAAAAGGAGTTGCTTGCTGTTGTTTTTGCCTTAGAAAAGTTTAGGTCATATCTTGTGGGATCTAAAGTTATTGTGTTTTCTGATCATGCAGCCATTAGGTATTTGATGACAAAGAAGGATGCTAAACCACGCTTGATTAGATGGATACTCTTACTACAAGAGTTTGATTTGGAAATTCGGGATAAGAAGGGCAGCGATAATGTTGTGGCTGACCATTTGTCTAGGCTTAATGAAAACCATGGAGTTGGACAACCTTTGCCCCTAAATGAATCATTTCCAGATGAACAACTCTTTGTTGTTCAAGAAAAAGAACCATGGTATGCAGATTTTGTTAATTATCTTGCTTGTGGTATAATGAGAAATGACCTTTCTTTTCAGGAAAGAAAGAAGTTCCTTGCCATGGTAAAGCACTACATTTGGGACGAACCATATTTGTTTAAATATTGCCCTGATCAAATCATTAGGAGGTGTGTCCCAGAGAGTGAGTAACAAAGCATTCTAACATTTAGCCATACATTGGCATGTGGAGGACATTTTGGTGCCAAAAAGACATCTCTAAAGGTTTTACAATCTGGTTTCTTTTGGCCCACTTTATTCAAAGATGCTTTTGACTTTTGTTCTAAGTGTGATAGGTGCCAGAAAATGGGGAACATTAGCCGAAGAAATGAGATGCCATTGAACAACATTTTGGTAGTGGAGCTCTTTGATGTTTGGGGAATAGATTTTATGGGACCATTTCCATCCTCTTTTGGCTACTTATACATATTAGTGGCAGTGGATTACGTATCCAAATGGGTTGAAGCCATTGCTACAAGAACTAATGATCATAAGGTTGTGTTGAATTTTCTTAAAGATGTGATTTTTTGTAGGTTTGGAACCCCAAGAGCTATTATTAGTGATGGTGGCAGCCATTTCTGCAACAAACCTTTTGAATCCTTGATGAAGAAGTACAACATCAACCACAAAGTGGCAACCCCATACCATCCTCAAACCTCAGGACAAGTGGAGATTAGCAGCAGGGAAATCAAGAACATTCTGATGAAGACTGTGAGTCCTACAAGGAAGGATTGGTCATTGAGGTTGAATGATGCACTATGGGCATATAGAACAGCATACAAGACCCCCATTGGCATGAGTCCTTATCGTCTTGTGTTTGGGAAAGCTTGTCATTTGCCAATGGAGCTTGAACACCGTGCATACTGGGCCATCAAGAAGTTCAACTTTGATTACAAGGATGCTGGAATAGCAAGGAAGCTCCAACTTAATGAGTTGGAAGAACTTAGAAATGAGGCATATGAGAATGCCAAAATCTACAAGGAACGGACTAAGCTCTATCATGACAAGGCCATCCTAAGGAAGGAGTTTCACCAAGGTATGAAAGTACTTTTGTATGACTCACGTTTGAGACTTTTTCCAGGAAAACTGAAGTCTAGGTGGGTGGGACCATTCAAAGTGCTGCAAACATTTCCCCATGGAGCTGTGGAGATAGAGAACATGAAGAATGGCACCTCTTTTAAAGTCAATGGGCAGCGATTGAAACCATATTTGGAGAAAGTGGAGGAAGAGCAAGTGTATCAAGTCGTAGATGCTCTTGAATTTACAACACCATGAACAAGCTACCATGTCTTGCCTAGACATTAAATAAAGCGCTTGCTAGGAGGCAACCTAGTGTGGTTTGTGTTCTTTCTTTATTTTGTGTTTATGTTATTTCCATGCAATATTCTTTGCCTATTTACTTTGCATACAATTTTAAGCATCGAGGACAATGCTTAGTTTAGGTTTGGGGGTGTGGGATGGAAAGTTTGTGTGTTGTGTTGTTTTATGTGTTTGTTTTAGTTAAGTGTGTTTTGCTTTTATTTTGTTCAATTTGTGTGGGTTTGTTTTAGTTAATTGTGTTTTGCTTACTAATATGAATGTATATGAGGGTTATGTTTGAAAATAAACGATTGGGTTGCTATGAAAAAGTGTTGCATCTTGTTGTCATGTATAAAGCTTTAACTCTTGGAATTATGATGATAGAGGTACCATACTTAAATTCTGGAAGAAGAATAGTGGAGACTACCCTAGTGAATTATTTTGAGCCTAATTGCTTCTTTGAGAGGGTTTAAAGTGTTTCTACTCCTATCTTTTTCTTTCAATTTCACTCTAAATGATCTCATTACTTCTATTTTGTTTGGATACTAAGAATCATTCTCCTTTGCAGATACCATGTGTTTAGTGTCATTCATGAATGAACTCAATGAGATGATGTTAGGCTATGCATGTTTAACTACTAAAAGGCTTAAATATCCTACCCATTTGTGTGCTCCATTCACCCTTGTTGCAGCCAAACACTTTAGCCTAATTCTTTCATCACCCACACCATAATCTACCCATTCTAGCCCATTACAAGCCATACCTTATAGTTTGGGGAATACCAATGTGATGAAGACTAAGGGCAGATTGAGTTATAAAGCAAGATTGTGGCGTGTACCGAGGGCACCTATGTTGAAAATGTTTCTAAAAAAAAAAAAGAAAAGAAAAAAAAAAAAAGGATCAAAGTGGATACAAATTCCAAATCGCCTAATTATAAAGCATAGGGCCTGGACGCCAAAAACAAAAGAAGACAAATGCCAGTGAAGAGCCTCAAAGACACCTTGGTATGCCCCAAGCTCTAGTATTTCATATCACTTCTTTCGTAACCTATACCCTAAGCCTTGCATTACAATCTTGAGAAAGACCTAGCTGATCATTGAGGATGTATTCATGGGTGATGGTAAGTGTGTGTGTTATCTATATTCTTAGCATTCGATTCATTTCATGAGATCTACTCAGAAACTGTGCTTTCATTTCAGAATTCATATGTGAGAATTTTGATTCCCTTTACATAATTTCACTCATATATGTGTTGAGAGACTAAACCTTAAGATCTGAGTGAAAACTTGAGTGGAAGCTGTGAGGAGTAGAGTTGAGGCGAATTCTATCTTAAGCATTTGGGTATGGTGACCTTGAAGTTGTAAGATATGGAGAAATATCTTTATACGTTACAATTGATACGATTCTTTGAAGTGGCAAACTTTGCAAGTTGAATGAATGACAAAACCTTCATTGGTTCTTATTAGTTTGTTTAAAGCATGTATTGTTTGCAGTGTTTGTAGATGTTTGTGGGTGTCATCACTGTAAACCCTCAGGAGACACAACTCCTCCAACTAGGGACACCTAGGGGTTCAAAGGCTTGTTGCACATGCTCAGTGCAATCGTTTAGCCAGCGAAAGTGGTTTTGTTAGATGTTTGTGTTTTGTGTGTTTTAGTTTTAAGTTTGCTCGAGGACTAGCAAAAACCAGGTTTGGGGGTATTTGATAAGTCACATTTTGCATGCATTTATATCTTCCTTATTTGGTGTCTTTGTGATTGTTTTGGATTAAACTAGTTGCATTTTATATTATTTGGTGTTAGTGTGCAGCCAAGGGTGAATTTGGATCAATGAGAAGGCAAATAAAGTAAAAACATTCCTTTTGGTAGCTGAGCATTATTCCAAACGTGGAAAGGGTTCTTGGGAATTAATTTGAAGTCCAAATATGAGGAATCTAGGACTAATGTGGCTGCTGAAATTCAAGAGAAGATGTGATTAGGAAAGTGGTGCATTAGAGTCACATTGGGTGGTTCTAAACAAGGCAAAAACATGCAGATTTCTTATTATTCCACATGGCTTGTGCCGTGTACTCCCTAGCCTAAAACATTCAGCCATATTTCCACCAACAAACACAATCATGTCATGCAAATCCCATGTGGTTCCAAGTCAAATTATGCATTTCTAAACACCAAAGCATGCATTCACATGCATGCTCATACTCATTCCATCATCCCATGCCGTGTATTTTCTTCAACTTTCCAGATTTGTACAAACAATTTCTGGTGGTTCAATTCATCTTTGCAGAAATTCACATGCATTGTGATTAAACAAACCACTCCTTGCAGCCATCATTTCAGAAATCCAACTCATCCCTTTGTCCATGCCGTGTGCCTATTTCACCTTTCCAGAATTTGTACAAACAATTCACCTTTGCAGATTCCACTCACTTGTTGCAGCAAGGGCACATGCATTTTGATTAAACAAACCACATCTTTGCAGATTTTGTCCATGCCATGCGTCCACTACCTCAGAAACCCATCATTCCATCACTTATGCTCTGCCATCTGAGTTAACCAAATTGGAGATCCAATCTGAATGTTGGGGACACATTCATTTCTATAAAACAAGTCTCATTTCACTCCTCAAAGGGTTCTGCATGTCTTCTTCATTTCAGTCCATTACACACACTAAAACTCTCCCATTTCACTCCATTCTCTGTCCATTTCTGTCCCAAGGGCAGAAACCATTCAAACCAAGCCAATCTAGTTCATCCGCACCACATTTGGAGAAGCAACACCAAGGCACTCTTCAAGGAATTCAACACCAGTTTTGCTTCAAGGGTTTTCTCTTATCAATTCTATGTTCATTCATGTTTTATATTTTTATGTCAAATCTGTTGTAAACATGAATTGTAACTAATCTATCCCTAGGGATTCGATGTAACCTTGCAAAGTTTGCCATGTAATTAAGTTAGAATGCTCAGTTCGTTCATCTATTTCTTGTTTCATTCTCTGATTTAATGATGACGTAGTGTGTTGATTTTAATGTTTGATCATCATTTGAATTAATCACAAAGTTGTGTAGCCAAGATTAGAACACACATCATGCATAATCTTGGTAGATATGTGAATGAATGAAGGGAGTGTTTAGCACACATCCTGCCGAGTTATTCCCTTTAGTTTTATGAAAGTTTCTTATGCATTACATACTCTTGATTATGAACCAAAGTTGCACATCACAATTAGGTTCATGAGTAGAGACATTTGATCAAATCCACACATCATATGGTTGATCATGTCCAAGTGAAACAAACTCAAGAAATAGGTTGATGAATGAGTACAAACTAATTTAACAAACATGGACTTAGTTGAGCAATGGTGAAATCGAATCCCTAGCCTCATCTCCATTGGTACTATCCCATTTAATTAGTTGTTGATTCATTTATTTGTGTTTACTTCATTTTATTATACTTTCAAGTTACAATAACAAATCTGCCCATTTTGATTAGTTTGATTCATGTCTTATTCTGCCTAGTTTGATTAGTTTGATTCATTTCTTAGAGTTCTTGCAAAACAAGTAATTACATAGGTCCAATTAGTCCCTGTGGATTCGACACCCTTGCTTGTGCCATTATACTAAATATATTCAAGCATTAGGAAGGAAATATACATCAACATGTGTGTAATGGACTGAATGAAGAAGAAAACTTGCGGAACCCTTTGAAGAGTGAAGTGAGACTTGTTTTATAGAAAAGAATATGGCTCCAACATTCAGATTGGATCTTGAATATATTTAACTCAGATGGCAGTGCATAATTCAGCAGGAATGATGGGTTTCTGAAGTGGTGGATGCACGGCCCTTAGGGAAATATGCATGCCTTTGGCTATTTTAGTTAAATCATCCATGTGTAGTGGCTGCAAAGCTGAAATGACAGCCTGGAAAGGGTAACAAACTGCACGGCCTAGACAAGGAGAAGCTGCAATCACATGGAATGATGGGATGAATGCATTTCTGGATTGATGGATGCAAGGAATGGACATGATCTGCAGGTATATGGTTTATTTAATCAAGGATGCAGGTGCCCTTGCTGCAACAAGTGAGTGGAATCTGCAAAGGTGAAATAAACCACCAGAAATTGTTTGTACAAATCTGGAAAGGGAAAGAAAACACACGGCTAGAACAAGGAGATGAGTGATTTTCTGGAATAATGGGTGTATGACAAAAGGGAAGTGTGTAAGCATGTGGATTTCTGCAAAGATGAAACATGAGAAAGGTAATGGAATGCATAATCTGACTTGCAATCACATGGGGGTGCATGACATGATTGTGTTTATTGGTGTCAAAATGGCTGAATGAATTAAGTGATGGAAATGGTGTTTTTGGCGCAAAAGGGAGATGGACAAGTAGTAGAATGCACGGCCAAGGTTGTGACATGCATGTGAATGCATGTTTTGGTGTTGGAACCACATAGCTGACTTCAATGATTTTGCCTTGTTTAGAATCACCCAATATGGCCGAATTGCATTTCTTAACACTTCACATCTTTTCTGGAATGTTTTTACTTCAATTGCCTTCCCATTGATCCAATTTCACCCTTGGTCGCACACTAACACCAAATAAGGTAAAATGCAACTAGTTTAATCCAAAACAATCACAAAGACGCCAAATAATGAAGATATAAATGTATACAAAATGTGACTTATCAAATACCCCCAAACCTAGTTTTTGCTAGTCCTCGAGCAAACTTAAAACTAAAACACACAAAACACAAACATCTAACTAAACCACTTTCGCTGGCTAAACGATTGCACTGAGCATGTGCAACAAGCCTTTGAACCCCTAGGTGTCCCTAGTTGGAGGAGTTGTGTCTCCTGAGGGTTTACAGTGATGACACCCACAAACATCTACAAACACTGCAAATAATTTGGCTAATACATGCTTTAAACAAACTAATAAGAATCAATGAAGGTTTTGTCATTCATTCAACTCAAAAGTTTGCCACTTCAAAGAATCGTATCAATTGTAACGTATAAAGATATTTCTCCATGTCTTACAACTTCAAGGTCACCATACCCAAATGCTTAAGATAGAATTCGCCTCAACTCTACTCCTCACAGCTTCCACTCAAGTTTTCACTCAGATCTTAAGGTTTAGTCTCTCAACAACATATATGAGTGGAATTATGTAAAGGAAATCAAAATTCTCACATATGAAATCTGAAATGGAAGCACAGTTTTTGAGTAGATCTCATGAAATGAATCAAATGCTAAGAATATAGATAACACACACACTTACCATCACCCATGAATACATCCTCAATGATCAGCTAGGTCTTTCTCAAGGTTGTAATGCAAGGCTTAGGGTATAGGTTATGAAAGACTTGATATGGAATGCTAGAGTTTGGGGCATACCAAGGTGTCTTTGAGGCTCTTCACTGGCATTTGTCTTCTTTTTGCTTTTGACGTCCAGGCCCTATGCTTTATAATGAGGCGATTTGGAATTTGTCTCCACTTTGATACTCTCTTTCTTTTTTTTTTTTTTTTTTTTTTTTTAAGAAACATTTTCAACATAGGTGCCCTCGGTACACGCCACAATCCTGCTTTATAACTCAATCTGCCCTTAGTCTTCATCACATTGGTATTCCCCAAACTATAAGGTATGGCTTGTAATGGGCTAGAATGGGTAGATTATGGTGTGGGTGATGAATGAATTAGGCTAAAGTGTTTGGCTGCAACAAGGGTGAATGGAGCACACAAATGGGTAGGATTTAAGCCTTTTAGTAGTTAAACATGCATAGCCTAACATCATCTCATTGAGTTCATTCATGAATGACACTAAACACATGGTATCTGCAAAAGAGAATGATTCTTAGTATCCAAACAAAATATAAGTAATGAGATCATTTAGAGTGAAATTGAAAGAAAAAGATAGGAGTAGAAACACTTTAAACCCTCTCAAAGAAGCAATTAGGCTCAAAATAACTCACTAGGGTAGTCTCCACTATTCTTCTTCCAGAATTTAAGTATGGTACCTCTATCATCATAATTCCAAGAGTTAAAGCTTTATACATGACAACAAGATGCAACACTTTTTCATAGCAACCCAATCGTTTATTTTCAAACATAACTCTCATATACATTCATATTAGTAAGCAAAACACACTTAACTAAAACAAACCCACACAAATTGAACAAAATGAAAGCAAAACACTCTTAACCAAACTAACACATAAAACAAATACAAAAAAAAAAACTTTCAACCAAACTAACACATAAAACAAATACAAACACAAACTTTCAACCAAACTAACACATAAAACAAATACAAGACAAACTTTCCATCCCACACCCCCAAACCTAAACTAAGCATTGTCCTCGATGCTTAAAATTGTATGCAAAGTAAATAGGCAAAGAATATGGAATGGAAATAACATAAACACAAAATAAGGAAAGAACACAAACCACACTAGGTTGCCTCCTAGCAAGCGCTTTATTTAATGTCTAGGCAAGACATGGTAGCTTGTTCATGGTGTTGTAAACTTAAGAAAATCTATAACTTGATACACTGGCTCTTCCTCTACTTTCTCCAAATATGGTTTCAATCGCTGCCCATTGACTTTAAAAGAGGTGCCATTCTTCATGTTCTCTATCTCCACAGCTCCATGGGGAAATGTTTGCAGTACTTTGAATGGGCCCACCCACCTAGTCTTCAGTTTTCCTGGAAAAAGTCTCAAACGTGAGTCATACAAAAGTACTTTCATACCTTGGTGAAACTCCTTCCTTAGGATGGCCTTGTCATGATAGAGCTTAGTCCGTTCCTTGTAGATTTTGGCATTCTCATATGCCTCATTTCTAAGTTCTTCCAACTCATTAAGTTGGAGCTTCCTTGCTATTCCAGCATCCTTGTAATCAAAGTTGAACTTCTTGATGGCCCAATATGCACGGTGTTCAAGCTCCATTGGCAAATGACAAGCTTTCCCAAACACAAGGCGATAAGGACTCATGCCAATGGGGGTCTTGTATGCTGTTCTATATGCCCATAGTGCATCATTCAACCTCAATGACCAATCCTTCCTTGTAGGACTCACAGTCTTCATCAGAATGTTCTTGATCTCCCTGTTGCTAATCTCCACTTGTCCTGAGGTTTGAGGATGGTATGGGGTTGCCACTTTGTGGTTGATGTTGTATTTCTTCATCAAGGATTCAAAGGGTTTGTTGCAGAAATGGCTGCCACCATCACTAATAATAGCTCTTGGAGTTCCAAACCTACAAAAAATCACATCTTTAAGAAAATTCAACACAACCTTATGATCATTAGTTCTTGTAGCAATGGCTTCAACCCATTTGGATACGTAATCCACTGCCACTAATATGTATAAGTAGCCAAAAGAGGATGGAAATGGTCCCATAAAATCGATTCCCCAAACATCAAAGAGCTCCACCACCAAAATGTTGTTCAATGGCATTTCATTTCTTCGGCTAATGTTCCCCATTTTCTGGCACCTATCACACTTAGAACAAAAGTCAAAAGCATCTTTGAATAAAGTGGGCCAAAAGAAACCAGATTGTAAAGCCTTTAGAGATGTCTTTTGGCACCAAAATGTCCTCCACATGCCAATGTATGGCTAAATGTTAGAATGCTTTGTTGCTCACTCTCTGGGACACATCTCCTAATGATTTGGTCAGGGCAATATTTAAACAAATATGGTTCGTCCCAAACGTAGTGCTTTACCATGGCCAGGAACTTCTTTCTTTCCTGAAAAGAAAGGTCATTTCTCATTACACCACAAGCCAGATAATTAACAAAATCAGCATACCATGGTTCTTGTTCTTGAACAACAAGAAGTTGTTCATTTGGAAATGATTCATTTAGAGGTAAGGGTTGTCCCACTCCATGGCTTTCATTAAGCCTGGACAAATGGTCAGCCACAACATTATCACTGCCCTTCTTATCTCGAATTTCTAAGTCAAACTCTTGTAGTAACAGTATCCATCTAATCAAGCGTGGTTTATCATCTTTCTTTGTCATCAAGTACCTAAGGGCTGCATGATCAGAAAACACAATAACTTTAGATCCCACAAGATATGACCTAAACTTTTCTAAGGCAAAAACAACAGCAAGCAACTCCTTTTCAGTTGTGGAATAGTTAAGTTGAGCATCATGCAGAGTCCGGCTTGCATAGTAGATCACATGTGGACGTTTGTTCACCATTTGCCCTAAAACTGCACCAACAACATAGTCAGAGGCATCACACATTAATTCAAAAGGTAACGACCAATCTGGTGCCATAATAATAGGGGCCGAGGTTAGTTCATTTTTCAAAGTATTGAATGCATCCATACAAGCCTTATCAAAATGAAATACAACATCTTTAGCTAACAGATTGCATAATGGACGAGTGATCATTGAAAAGTTCTTAATGAAACGACGATAAAAACCCGCATGGCCCAAAAAACTTCTTACTCCCTTCACAGTGGTGGGGGCTACCATATTGGTGATGACGTCAGTTTTGGCACTTTTCCCAATTCCTTGTTTCACTATAAATTGGCACTTTTCCCAATTGAGAACCAAATTTGTTTCCTGACATCTTTGAAGTACTAATGATAGATGGTTAAGACATTCATCAAAAGAGGAACCAAACACTGAGAAATCATTCATAAATACCTCAATGAATCTTTCTACCATGTCAGAAAAGATGGCCAACATGCATCTTTGGAATGTTGCTGGAGCATTGCAAAGTCCAAAAGGCATTCTCCTATATGCAAATGTGCCAAAGGGGCAAGTAAAGGTTGTTTTCTCTTGATCCTCCGGAGCGATTGCAATTTGATTGTAACCTGTGTAACCATCCAGAAAACAATAATGTGAGTAACCTGCCAATCTCTCAAGCATTTGATCTATGAAAGGCATAGGAAAGTAATCTTTTCTAGTGCTAGAATTCAACTTCCTGTAATCGGTGCAAACATGCCAACTAACTGTGGGCTTTGTGGGCACAAGCTCATTGTTTTCATTCTTCATTACTGTGATTCCCACCTTCTTAGGCACCACTTGAATGGCACTCACCCATTTGCTATCAGAAATGGGATATATGATCCCCACATCTAACAATTTCAACACCTCATTCCTAACAACCTCCTTCATGTGTGGATTGAGTCTTCTTTGTGGCTCACGGGTTGACTTTGCCCCTTCCTCCAAAAGAATCCTATGCATGCACATGGTAGGGCTTATTCCCTTGATATCTGCAATAGACTAACCAAAAACTGATTTGAACTCTTTTAACACCCTAATTAGTTTATCTTCTTCAATTGGGGTGAGATCAGAAGCTATGATAATTGGAAGAGTTTCAAATTCAGCTAGATATGCATATTTTAGATGTGGTGGAAGTGGCTGCAAAGCTGAAATGACAGCCTGGAAAGGGTAACAAACTGCACGGCCTAGACAAGGAGAAGCTGCAATCACATGGAATGATGGGATGAATGCATTTCTGGATTGATGGATGCAAGGAATGGACATGATCTGCAGGTATATGGTTTATTTAATCAAGGATGCATGTGCCCTTGCTGCAACAAGTGAGTGGAATCTGCAAAGGTGAAATAAACCACCAAAAATTGTTTGTACAAATCTGGAAAGGGAAAGAAAACACACGGCTTGAACAAGGAGATGAGTGATTTTCTGGAATAATGGGTGTATGACAAAAAGGAAGTGTGTAAGCATATGGATTTCTGCAAAGATGAAACATGAGAAAGGTAATGGAATGCATAATCTGACCTGCAATCACATGGGGGTGCACGGCATGATTGTGTTTATTGGTGTCAAAATGGCTGAATGAATTAAGTGATGGAAATGGTGTTTTTGGCGCAAAAGGGAGATGGACAAGTAGTAGAATGCACGGCCAAGGTTGTGACATGCATGTGAATGCATGTTTTGGTGTTGGAACCACATAGCTGACTTCAATGATTTTGCCTTGTTTAGAATCACCCAATATGGCCGAATTGCATTTCTTAACACTTCACATCTTTTCTGGAATGTTTTTACTTCAATTGCCTTCCCATTGATCCAATTTCACCCTTGGCTGCACACTAACACCAAATAAGGTAAAATGCAACTAGTTTAATCCAAAACAATCACAAAGACGCCAAATAATGAAGATATAAATGTATACAAAATGTGACTTATCACTATGTTAATTATAGTGTTTAAAGTTATTTTCGTGCAATTTCAGGTTTTAGTGTCAAAGTATGCAATTTGGAGCATTCTAGAGCATTTTTGGGCCAAGATTGGATAGTGCAAGCATGGAGGCATGAGGATGGACGAATTTGAAAGGCTTGAATTCAGTTAGGGAGTTGCAAGGGGGCCTAAAAACCTGATTTCTAGAAGGCTACATTGCAGCCACATGCACTTCCATCCTTTAATCCATTTCAGCCACATGCACTCCCATCCTTTAATCCATTGCAGCCACATGCACTTTGCCTTTTCATCATTGCACCACAAATCAGCCACATGCACTTTGCCTTTCATCATTGCACCACAAATCAGCCACATGCACTCCCATGCTCGCCCATTAATTAATTCAAGTCCATATCTGATTTCCCTAGGGTTCTAAGTGCCTATATATACTCATATTAACCCCTAGATCAGATCACCACCTCTCATACACATTCATTCACGCCAGAAATTCATTCCCTCTCTCTAACACAGCCATACTTCACCATTCTTCATATTTTCTGCCCAAAAACACTCCTTGCCTTCCCCTACATCCATCCCTACCCTAAACACATCATTCTACATCATACATAACCCCCAAAACTCACCAAAACCCCTTGTGCCGCAGCAACTAGAGGAGAAGAGGCTTAAACGTTCATACAATTCAAGATTGAGTTGTTGGAATTTTTAGGTGTACTTCGATTCTTGTTTTCAATGTTTACTTTGTTATTACTCTCTAAGTTTGCTGTAATCATGAGTGGCTAAACCCCTAATTAGTTAGGGGAAAGTTTGAAGCCATGAACATGTTTGAAATATGAATTGATTTCTTCCAATTGTGATTTGTTAAGTTGTGATTGCAATTCAATTATCTGTTTATTAAAAACTTGTTTTTGTATATTGATTAGGGATGCATACTTAGTCTTCATGCATAAACTCGATGCTAGTTTATAAACGAGTTTCACCTAATCGTCACAAGTTTATAAACATGAGTAGTGAAGGTTGCTAGTCACAACCGCGTTAATTGAATTCTTGGCAAGAGTATCATGCATTCATAGTTACAATTGCCTCGTCAACACTTATAATTTTCATAGAGCATAATGATCTCTCATTGTATCTCTTCTATGCATTCATGTTGAGAACCATTGGAGAATGATTTGAATTATCGCATGCATCATCCAATTCAATAACATAAGGAAAATTTGAGAGTTAATTAGTGCATCACGGTTAACTTGGGGTGTTGAGCATCATAGTTAATGAAAAGCAATTGGAGAATCGATTCATATACAAATGTGTCTTGTGTGGAGAATGGACCTCTAACTAATCCATCCATTATCTTGTTTTCAAGGAATTCGTTTTACAATTCTGCCTAGTTTATTAACTTGTTTTGTTATTTCAATTTTCGTCAAATCAAAACCCCCCCCCCTTTGCTTTCTTGTTCTTTAGTGCTTAGAATCTGTTTAGTTTATGTTTTAAAATGTTTTGAATCAAGCCATAATCTTAAATTCGTCCAAAATTGGGTTTAAGGTCAAAAATTGCCTAGTTAGTGTTTTTAGGCAGTTTTGAGTCCTTTGAGTCTTTGTATTGTCCAAATTAGTTAGAAAGTGTCTTAGTTTGTGTTTATAAGTGTTTTGATTCAATTTGTTGCACAAATTCGTCCAAATTCACCAAGGTGCTCAAAACTGCCCAGAAAGTGTTTTTAAGGCAGTTTTGAGTGTTTTGGTTTGTTTTAGTGTTTTAAGCGTTTAGTCTCGCATTCTTTGAGTCTAGTTTAGTGTTTTAAACTTTATTTTATGTTTTTGAGTCATTTTCCAAGTGATTTGCAATCCCTCCTAATCCCCGGTTAAGAACGATCCCTACTTACATACTTACTACAATTGATAAAAGAGGGTTTAATTTGTGTGCGTATAATTCTCGCATCACATGACAGCTAGGTGAATGCATGTGCAAAGCTGGAAATGTAATGCTGGAAAGTGGAGGGGGAGTCACGGCAATGATTGTGTTTGTGTGAATGATGATGGAATGGGTGGATTTCTGGGATGGTGATGCACGGCATAAGGGAAATATGAATGCATGTGGCTAATTTAATTGAAGATGCATGTGGAATGGCTGCAAAGATGAAGTGGACAACCTGGAATTGGTTGTACAAAGCTGGAAAGGGGTATGAAAGTGCACGGCATGGGCATGTTGTTGGTGTAAATGTGGCTGGATGGTTTAATTAATGGAAGTGCATGTTTTGGTGCTGGAAATGCAAAAGGGAGCTGGAAAGGGGTATGAAAGTGCACGGCATGGGTGTGTGGAACCACCCAATCTGACTCCAATGTTTTTGCTTTGTTTAGAACCACCCAATATGGCCGAATTGCACCACTTTCCTTCCACATCTTTTCCTGAAATTCCAGCAGCCAAATTAGTCCTAGATTCCTCATTTGGACTTCAAATTAACTCCCCAAAATCCTCTCCACGCCTGGAATAATGCTCAGCTACCAAAAGGAGTGTTTTTACTTCATTTGCCTTCCAATTGATCCTATTACACACTTAGCTGCACACTAACACCAAATAATGTAAAATGCAACTAGTTTGATCCAAAAACATCACAAAGATGCCAAATATGGAAGATATAAATGCACATAAAATGTGAACTATCACAAAACTTAAAAATTTGTAAAACGAACAGATTTTAAAACGAATTTGATGGAATTGAATGGATGGGAAGCTAGCTAAGGGGTTCATCTCCACACATGTTATACTTGCACACAAAACGATTTCTAATTGCTTTTCAATAAACCATGAATTCTCAACGCCCCAGATTAACCGTGAATTGCACTAATTAACCCTCAGATTTTCCTAACGTTATTGAATTGGATGATTGCATACGACAACCCAAAACATTCCCCATAAGTCCCCTACATGATTGCATAATAGAGATACAAACAAGAATCATTAAGTTCTATGAAACCCATAAGCATTGACGAAGCACTTGTTACTATGATTGCATGAAACTTATGCCAAGAATTTACTTCACGCGATTGAGATCATCAACCTTTACTACTTGTGAATATAATTCCATAACGATTAGGTGAAATTTCCTTATATCCTAGCATCCAATTTATGCATGATAATTAAGCGTGCACTCTCAACCAACACACACAAATCAATGTAATTCACATAGATAAGTAAATTGAATTCACAACTTATGAAATGCAATTAGAAGTAATCAAATCATATCGCAAGCATAAACATGTATTTCGAATCCCCCCCTAGCCAAGGGGGGGTTTAGTTCCTCATACGTACAAAACAAAGAGAATTGAATTTAAACATTGAAATCAAGGAGGGAAAACACCTAAAAATTCCAACAACTCAAACTTGAATTGTATGAACGTTTAAGCCCTCTTCTCCTCCTCTTTGTTGCGGCACAAGGGTTTGTTGTTTGTTGTGAATTTTGGGGGTTATGGATGGTGTAGAATGATGTGTTTAGGATAGGGATGGATGTAGGGGATGGCAAGGCTTATTTTTGGGCAGAAAATATGAAGAATGGTGAAGTATGGATGTGTTATAGAGAGGGGATGAATTTCTGGCGTGAATTGGTGAATGAATGGTTTTTTGTGGCTGCAATGGATGTTTATTTATAGGTGGATGAATGATTAAAGAGGGAATATGACAGCTAGGTTGGTTGGTGGCTGCCATCATGAAGAGTGCATGGATGTGGCTGAATGGGTTAAAGAGGGAATGATGATGGGAAAGCATGTGGGTGATAGCTAGGTTGGTTGGTGGCTGCAATGGAGGTGTGGAATGATGATGGGAGAGCATGTGAGTGAATTATGAAGAGTGAATGCATGTAGGGTGCTGCTATGGTGGGAAATATTGGGTAGAAAATATCCTAAGGCTTTATTACTTAGTTTAGGAAAGGATGTAACTCCAAATCCTCCTTTAGGTCTTCAATTTCGTCCATTCCTTTTGCTCCAAGCATATGCTATCCATTCCAAGCCCAATTTTGCTCCAAAATGCTCCAAAATGCATCCTTTTGCATACTTTGCCCTTAAATCCTGAAAATACATAAAACTAGCTTAAAAGACTACTTTACTAAGGAAAAACACTTTAAATGCACAAGACAAGCTAAACTAAGGTGCATAAATATGCTCCTATCAAATTCCCCCACACTAAGCTTTTGCTAGTCCTCGAGCAAAACAAAACGATAACAAACAAACAAAACGACACTAAACAAGTAAAACACAACCTAAACCTTCCAACAATCGTCTTAGGGATTTCCAATGCACATGACATGTTAAAAATCATTATTCCCATAGATTTTAGCCATCTTTACACTCGAGCACATGCTTAATCATAGTCACTACTTACTAGTTCACAAATAACCACTTAAAACGATGTTTTGAATGTAGTAACATGCCTTAGAGAATTTGCTCAATTCCTTACAAGATATGCACTCAATTTTCACTCAGATTTTCTAACTACACACCTTAATCTAGTTATATGTGAGAAGATTAAAGAAAACGAGCACTCACATATATATATCACAAAGAAAGCAATTTCTGGAGTTAATAAGCATGTTTAGATATGATCTTATGAACGGAATGCTACGACTTAGATGCGAGAACTGATGCGAGAATTATTTGCACACAAATTAAACCCTATTTTTGACAATTGTAGTAAGTATGTAAGTAGGGATCGTTCTGGACCGGGGATTAGGAGGGATTGTTAATCACTTGGATTTGACTCAAAAACGTAAAAATAAAATATAAAACACTATACTAGACTCAAAGAATGCAAAACTAAACTTTAAAACACTAAAACAAATCAAAAGACTCAAAACAACACCAAAACACTCAAAACTGCCTTAAAAACACTTTCTGGGCAGTTTTGAGCACTTTGGTGAATTTGGACGAATTTGTATAACAAATTGAATCAAAACACTTATAAACACAAACTAAAACACTTTCTAACTAATTTGGACATTAAAGTAAGGGGGGATTGAGTTTTGGACGAAATTAAACTAATTGCACAGATTCTAATTAAAACAGATTGTAAGTATGAATGTGATGGATTGCTAGCTAAGGGGTTCATCTCCACACATGTTACACTTGCATATAAAACGAATCCCAATTGCTTTTCAATAAACCATGATGCTCAACACCCCAAGTTAACCGTGATGCACTAATTAACTCTCAAATTTTCCTTATGTTATTGAATTGGATGATGCATGCGACAATTCAAATCATTCTTCGATGGTTCTCAACATGAATGCATAGAAGAGATACAATGAGAGATCATTATGTTCTATGAAAATTATAAGTGTTGACGAGGCAATTGTAACTATGAATGCATGATACTCTTGCCAAGAATTCATTTAACGCGATTGTTTATAAGCAACCTCCACTGCTTGTGAATATAAGTTCATAACTATTAGGTGAAACTCACTTATATTCTAGCATCATATTTATGCATGAAAATTAAGCGTGCACTCTCAATAAACATACATAAATAAGTTATCAATCAAACAGTTAAACAAATTGAATTCACAACTTATGAAACGTAATTAGAAGTAATCAAATCGTATTGTAAGCATAAACATATATTTCGAATCCCCCCCTAGCCAAGGGGGGGTTTAGTTCCTCATGATACAAAACAAAGAGAATCAAAGAAACACCTAAACATTCCAACAACTCAAACTTGAATTGTATGAACGTTTAGGCCCTCTTCTCTTCCATTCCTCATTCGTACAAAACAAAGAGTATTGAAATTAAACATTGAAATCAAAGAAACACCTAAACATTCCAACAACTCAAACTTGAATTGTATGAACGTTTAGGCCCTCTTATCTTCCTCTTCGTTGTAGCACAAGGTCTAAGGATAGTTTGATGGTGTGAATGGTTTGGGGAGTGGTGAAAATGGAAGGAGGAGGCCACGGCAATGGGATGATTTCTGGTGTGGTGTTTGGATTATTAGGGAGAGAGCACGGCACAAGGGAATGGTTGGTGTTTGTGACTGAAATGTGTATGGAAGAATTGAATGTGAATTTAGGTGTAATGGATGCTTATTTATAGGCGAAATGGGGGGAACATGACAGCTAGGAGGGAATGTGGCTGCATGTTTGAATGATTAAAGGATGCATGTGGGTTGGAAATGCATGTGCAATGAATATGTGGCTGCAATGCAAGGGGACAACCTGGAAATGAATGTGAATGTGCACGGCAATGATTCTTTGGTGCTGAAAATGCATGTGTAAGCATGTGTTGGCTGAATTAAAGAATGTGAGGGAATGATGAAAGGGGAAACATGACAGCTAGGTTGGTTGGTGGCTGCCATGGATTAAAGGGTGAATGCATGTGCTGAAATAATTAGAGAGTGAGGGGATGCACGGCATAGTGGTTGAATTATGAAGAGTGAATGCATGTGGCTGATTTATGTGAATGATTATGGGTGCATGTGGGTTGGAAATGATTAAAGAGTGAGGGTATGCACGGCAATGGTGAGGGCATGTGCTGATGGTTTATGAAGATGCATGTGCAATGAAGTGGAATGTATGTGGCTGCAAGGTTTTGTGTTAGGTGATAAGTGGTGATGATAAGTGTATGATATGTGATTATGATAAGTGATAAGTGGTGATGATAAGTGTTTGATATGTGATTATGATAAGTGATAAGTGGTGATGATAAGTAATGATATGTGGGAGTGTGGCTGAAATGAAAGAGTGGAATGTTGGAATGTTATGCACGGCTAAGGATATAGGAAAGGTTTAAATGTCCTAAAACTAAAGGGAACAAGGTTCCAACACTTTGGTCTTCAATTAGGTCTTCAATTTCGTCCAACACTTTGGCTCCAAGCATAAGCTATCCATCCTTAGCCCAAAAGTGCTCCAAAAGTCTCCAAAATGCATCTTTTTGCTCTGTTAGCCCTTTGGACCTACAAACACACGAAAATAGCTTAAAGTACTAAAATAACTAAAGAAACATAACGTAAATGCACGAGAACAAGCCCTTTAAGTCGCATGAATATGCTCCTATCAAATACCCCCACACTTAGCTTTTGCTAGTCCTCGAGCAAAACAAAACAAAAGAAACCAAAAACAAAACGACACTGAACAAGAAAAACACAACCTAAACCTTCCAACAATCGTCTCAGGGATTTCCAATGCACATGACAAGTTAAAAATCATTATTCCCACAGATTTTAGCCATCTTTACACTTAACTACATTCTTGATCATAGTCACCACATACTAGTTCACAATTAAGCATTTAAAACCATGATTTGAATGTAGTAACATGCCTTAGAGAATTTCCTCAATTCCTTACTAGAATGCACTCTATTTTCACACAGATTTTCTGACTACACACCCTACACTAGTTATATGTGAGAGATTGATGTAAACATGAAAGACTAGTATCTCACATATGTTATAACAAAGAAAGCATTTTCTGGATTTACGATAATGACATGAATATGATCTCATGAATGGAATGCTACTACTTAGAATGAGAACCAGTGATTCCATAAGCTCATATCAATTCCAAACTCCACATTTTGAAACACATAACACTCAAGATAAAAGTCAAAGGGTTGTAACGGGGCTAGGGTATTGGCTAACAATGAAAGGTGAAGGATAAACAAACATTCTTAAAGCAATAGTGAGCAAAGTATTGAATTAGGCACTTAGAATTCCCTTAAGAACTCAGAAGTCAACTTTGAACACCCAAGGGAAAGTCACACAAAACTTAGGGCCATATTCAACTTTTTGGACCCTTTCTTCAACCATCAACGCTCGTGAGTTCATTCTTACTTATTTTCACTCCTTTTTTTTTTTTTTTTCTTCTTCTTCTTTTTCTTTTGAATCTCAAAACATACATATAAACGTAAGAACAAACTTTTACTCCCCCACACTCATTTTCTTGCATAATGTAACTCAAAAGGAATTCATTTAAGTCATGCTCACTATACTTTAAGAACAAGGGTATAGGAAAGTCCTACTCTAGGCTAGGTAAGGGATGATATGGTTAGCAAAGAAAATAGGCTAAACGAGGCTCAACGGGGTTAAAACTAATATATACGAAATATGGGAAGTAAGGCTATTTGGCTATGGTGGCACTACACAACTTCATCTTGATATATGTTATGCAAATCAATGTCATGCTTTGAATGAAACGGATATAAGTTCCAGCATTTAGTTCTATCATTGATAGGAGCATATTTATGCACCTTAGTTTAGCTTGTTCTTGGGCATTTATAGTGTTTTTCCTTAGTAAAGTAGTCTTTTAAGCTAGTTTTATGTATTTTCAGGTTTTAAGGGCAAAGTATGCAAAATGATGCATTTTGGAGCCTTTTGGAGCAAATTAGAGCTTGGAATGGACATCATATGCTTGGAGCCAAGAGGATGGACGAAATTGAAGACTTAAAGATGATGATTCCTACTTGAGCAAGGTTTCCTAGTTGAAGTAGGAAAGTCCCTAATGGAAATGGGTTTCCTAGTTGAAGATGGATTCCTAGAAGAATGAAGATTCCTACTCAAACAAGGTTTCCTACTTGAAGTAGGAAAGTTAAATCCCAATGGTCTCAAGAGAAGCAACAAAGAAGTTTTCCAAGTCCAAGAAGGAAAAGGAGTCCAAGATGAAGAAGGAATGATGAAGACAATGTTTCCTAATCCTAATAGGCAAAGTTTCCAAGTACAATGAGGAGTCCTTATCCATTTAGTGCACCTTATCCATTTAGGACACCTTATCCTAATCCTATAGGGATGCCATGCACTTTACCTTATCTTGGAGGGTTTATAGGAGCCTTAGAAACCCTATCCTATCCTTGCCGTGGGTTTTATCCAATTCCCCTTAGTTTTAGGGTTTCTAGAAGCCCTAAACATTATCCTTAAGAAGGTGCCGCACCCTTATCTCTTTTTCCCTACAAATTTGGCACTTAAATCATGATTCTAGGAACCTTATCTTATCTCCTACAAAGGTGGCGCCCAAACCCTTCTAGAAATCTGATTTCCCTTACCTTGCAAGGCATTCTAGAAGCCTTATCACATTATCCCTTACCTGCCGCACCTAGGAAGCATTGTCCCCTTGTATTTCTGATTTCTAAGCCTATTTCCTGGTGGATTTGGGTTATTCAAGTCCATATCTGATTACCCTAGGGTTTTAAGTGCCTATATATACTCATATTAACCCCTAGATCAGACCACCACCTCTCATACACATTCATTCATTCCAGAAATTCGTCCAAACCTCTCCACACCCTTGCCGCAGCCACCAAACACCTTTCTCCCTAGTTTTAGACCTTTGCCGCACCATCCCCTTCCCCTAAACACTACTACATCCCTCCATAATCATACATCCATACACATAAGGCCCTAAAACCTGTCCCTAGACCCTTGCCACACCAAGGAGGAGGAGAAGGAAGCTCGGAAGTTCATGCAATTCAAGTTCGCGTCGCTGGAATTTCTAGGTGTTTCTTTTCCTTTGATTTCAATGTTTAATTTCAATTCTCTTTGTTTTGTGCGTATGAGGAACTAAACCCCCCCTTGGCTAGGGGGGGATTCGAAACACATGTTTATGCTTGCAATATGATTTGATTACTTCTAATTGCGTTTCATAAGTTGTGAATTCAATTTACTTATCTATGTGAATTACATTGATTTGTGTGTGTTGGTTGAGAGTGCACGCTTAGTTTTCATGCATAAATTGGATGCTAGGATATAAGGAAATTTCACCTAATCGTTATGGAATTATATTCACAAGTAGTAAAGGTTGATGATCTCAATCGCGTTAAGTAAATTCTTGGCATAAGTTGTTGGAAATGTGCCCTAAAACCAATCATATGATGATACTTTATGGACATTTCACATATTAAACTAATCTAGTTTAATATTAAGGGCAAAGATTATTGTTTGAGCCGTCTCATATAAATGTTATATGCTTAAACGATAAGTCCAAGGAATATGTGATTGGAAGAATGCGATCTAAAGAAGTTAGATTCATGAGACCATTCTTTCGTTGACACATCCTAAACGTTCCTGATCATAGGATTGTCAATTGGGCATTGACAGTCCGTTAAGATCAGTACGTGCTATGTCTTCTCTCAGGGAGAGTGACTAGTCTCGAGTCATTGGTGTATGTGACATCAAGACAAGTACGTAGGTGCTCAATAGAGAATGAGTTCACTGAACACGATCAACGAAGAGTTCTCATATTCATGTCACATGAGAACTCATGGTTGGGATAATGCAAATTAGTCTTTTGACCTGAGGCATCACAGTTGTCTTGTGGTTAGGTCCTTAATCTTTGATTATGTTAAAGTCACTCCATCAGGAGGGTGTCCAAGGCATCGTTGGGGTTAAGCCACTTAGCCATGAAGGCAAGTGAATGCGCAACAAGGGATCTCTAACTGATAGGAGCATATTCATGCGACTTAATTAGCTTGTTCTCGTGCATTTATGTTGTGTTTACTTAGTTGTTTTAGTGTTTAAGGCCACTTTTGTGTATTTTCAGATTATAAGGCCAAAGTGTGCAAGAAGATGCAAATTGGAGTCTTTTGGAGCGAAAGAGGAACGAATGAGTTGAAGACTTGAAGAAACGATGAAATCATACTCCAACGATGAATTCTTACCAAAACGAGGAATCCTACTCAAACAAGGTTTCCTATTTTAGGAAAGTTAACCCTAAGTTTCCCGTTTTGGTAACCTTTCCTAAACTTAAACGTCCGTATTTTCTAGCCACTTTGACGGCCTTATAGGCACTTTAGGACACAAAACCAAGGCCCTAGCCCTATTTCCCTTCCTAGCCGCACCTTTATATTTATGTTTTAATTTCCTATTTTCGTAAGCCTTTGATTTAATTTTAAATAAGCTAGGGTTAGTTTTCTGAAATCATACATTTTCCTAACCCTAGCCGCAAAACCACATTCTCCCTAATTCTATTTACCATGCAGCCACTTCCACATTTAAACCATCCCATTATTCTTCTCATAAGCCGTGGGTTCCCATTGTCCATTTTTTTAATCAACCACTTTTTCCCATTTTTCTACCATCATCCGTGCAGCCCATTATCCCATTAATCTAACCTAAGCCGCTGCCATTGATGGATTTCATAAAAAAAAAACCTAATTCCCTTAAACAAAAGCCGTAGCCACCATATTTATATATTTTCTTCTTAGCCGCATTTGGCCCATTTTTTCCACCCTAATCCGTGCACTACCAATGATCTTCCCCCATCTTCATGCAGCCACCATTTGACCCTAATATTCTCTCCATAATTCCATCCATTCGCCCCCCCTTAAGCCGCATCCTAATTAAATTCATTCCAGCCGCAACACACCATTCACCCTAATTCCAAAACCATTCCAGCCGCAGCCTTCCTTCACACTTTCCACCACCATACAAACCTTCACACATCACCCCATAGCCGTGCCTTTTCTCCACCCTTCCAGCCACCATAAATCCATCCCTAAACCCGCAAATCATCCACCAACACCATTTAACCTCACTGCCGCAGCAAGGAGAAGAGGAATGAGGACTTAGACGCGCAGAAATTCAAGTGGATTCGTTGGGCGTTCTAGGTGTAATCGTTCCTTTGTTCTTTATGTTTAAATTCAATTTTATTTTTCTTTTTGTGACTATGAGAGGCTAAATCCCCCTAGTTAGCTAGGGGGTGATTCGAAACCATGTTTATGCTTGCAATATGAATTGATTACTTTCGGTTGGAATTTCATAAGTTGTGGATTCAATTCGTTCATCTATTTGATTGATAACTTATTTGTGTATGTTGATTGAGAGTGCACGCTTAGTTTTCATGCATGAATATGATGCTAGATTATGAGGGAGTTTCACCTAATAGTTACAATCTTATAATCACAAGTAGTGAAGGTCGCTTGAAAACGATCGCGTTGAATGAATTCTTAGCATAAGTTTCATGCAATTCATAGTAACGAATGCTTCGTCAATGCTTATGTTTTTCATAGAACTTAATGATTCTTGCTTGTATCTCTATTATGCAATTCATGTAGGGAACTTGTAGGGAATGTTTTGGGTTGTCGTATGCAATCATCCAACTTAATAACTTGTGGAAAAACTGAGGGTTAATTAGTGCAATTCACGGTTAATTTGGGGCGTTGAGTTTCATAATTTATCGAAAGACCAACTGAAAATCAAAGTGTATGCAAGTGTGACATGTGTGGAGAAGAACCTTCTAGCTAGCATTCATTCCATATTTCATCACATTCATATTTAAATTCTGCCTTTAAATTACAATCTGTGCATTTAATTTAGTTTCGTCAAAACCACAATCCCCCTTTACCTTAGTGTCTAATTTAGTTAGAAAGTGTCTTAGTTTGTGTTTATAAGCGTTTTGTATTCTTTGAGTCTTTTGATTTGTTTTAGTGCTTTATTGTTTAGCTTTGCATTCTTTGAGTCTAGTTGAGTGTTTCAAACTTTATTTTACGTTTTTGAGTCAGTTTCCAAGTGATTTTGCAATCCCTCCTAATCCCCGGTTAAGAACGATCCCTACTTATTTATATACTACAATTGTCACAAGAGGGTTTTAATTTGTGTGCTTACTTAGTTCGCATCACTAACCTTTAAACTGTTTGAGGGAGAATACTCTATGATATGATTGAGAATCTTTGGCCAAAGTATGAATGAGATTTAGGAATGTGTTCCAAATCACATTCAAGGTAATCATATAAGCACAAGACTCACATTGGATAGTAGACATGAATAAACTATCAAACCAAACAATGTGGTCAAGAGTATTGTATTAGAGAAAGACCGTATTGCATTTGTAATCCTAAAACTGAATAGGTTCTCCACCTCTTCTGATTAGCTTGGGTAACCATGACATGCTGCTAGGCGTCAACCATGGTTTGTGGAAGCCCTAGAAGTGTATTATCACTAACGGGAGAATTGAAAGTAAGTTTCAATTCACAATCGATTTGAAAGAGTTTGAATCGCCCACTGCCTCGCTAAAAGGAACCTAATGGATCGTTCACCGAGTAAGGTAAAGTTTGAAGAAACAACGGAGATGAGTAAGAATAATTAAATGGTTTAATTATTTATCTAAGGCTAGGATTAATTAATATGTTAATTAATCAAACGAATAAGTTCGTTAAAGACCTCGGGTCAGTTTTGGGCCGCAAGGCCCAATGGGATTTGAATGTCAAGCCCATTAACTCAAGTTGTATGACAACTTGAATAAACAAAGGGCTTGAAAGCCCAATAAACCCTATGGCCGGCCATGATTAGAAGAATAGGGCTTTTGGTCCATTAGGTCACTTATTTGAAGGGACTATATAAAGGACTTTATAGCCTAAAATTTATATATGGTAATTTTTGGGGAAATGATGAGAACACAAGCTCTCCTTTCTCTCTAAAATTTAGGCCACCTTGGAGGGATCATCTAGCAATCAAACTCCTCCAAGGTCACTCATTTCTTCTTCATTATGCCTTGGTGATGAATCATTAGAGGTTCTCAATTTTGGGAACTTTGGAGAAACCTTTTCATCCATCCAAATCCATGGATCTAAGATGCAAGGAATGAAGGCCCTCTCTTTGGGTGATTAGCCTTTGCTTATGCAAAGAGGAATCTACAAAGGTATTGATTTCTCAACTCACTTTGTTTTGAGTTGAGTCTTGGTTCACCTATCTACTAGGCTTTGAATTTCATGGGTAAATGTTTTGTTTTTAAGTGCATACAAGCATGATTCCGCCTTTAATTGTTAATTGCATGCTATTGATGTTGCTTAAATGAACATGTTTTTCACAAATCTTCCTTCATAAGTTTCATGCAATCATAGTAACAAGTGCTTCGTCAATGCTTATGGTTTTCATAGAACTTAATGATTCTTGCTTGGATCTCTATTATGCAATCATGTAGGGGACTTGTGGGGAATGTTTTGGGTTGTAGTATGCAATCATCCAATTCAATAACGTTAGGAAAATCTGAGGGTTAATTAGTGCAATTCACGGTTAATCTGGGGCGTTGAGAATTCATGGGTTATTGAAAAGCAATTAGAAATCGTTTTGTGTGCAAGTATAACATGTGTGGAGATGAACCCCTTAGCTAGCTTCCCATCCATTCAATTCCATCAAATTCGTTTTACAATCTGTTCTAATTCACAAAGTTTGTTTTGTTTTTAAATTCGTCCAAAACCAATCCCCCTTTACTTTGTTGAGTCATAGTAGTTAGGAATCACTTTAGTTTGTGTTTTTAAGTGTCTTAGGTCAAGTTAAAACCAATTTTCGTCCAAAGTTGTGTCTAGTGCTCAAAACTGCCCAGATTGTGTTTTTAAGGCAGTTTTGAGTGTTTTGGTGCTGTTTTGAGTCTTTTGGTTTGTTTTGGTGTTTTAAAGTTTAGTTTTGCATTCTTTGAGTCTAGTAAAGTGTTTTATATTGTGTTTCTACGTTTTTGAGTCAATTCCAAGTGATTAACAATCCCTCCTAATCCCCGGTCTAGAACGATCCCTACTTACATTCTCCACTACAATTGATAAAAAGAGGGTTTAATTTGTGTTAAGTTAATTTTCGCATCAATCCTGATACAATTGCATTCTAAGTAGCAACCAAGCAAGGAATAATGAGATCATGCAACAACTTTAGAAAACAAAGAATCACAGAAAATAACTCTCCAAAGAACATTTAGGCTCAAGTCTCACAAGGTTGTAGCGTTTGTTTGAGTTCCTTCCTTCAAGCATGTTACAAAAACAATTTTTTTTTTCTTTTATGATTGCATGTGAAGTCATACATTATAACCATAACCAAGCATATACCAAGAGTAAATCAAACTTTCATCTATGTTTATAACTCTTTTTAACAGTCATGCAATTACAAACCAAATCCTTATCATTGTGTTGGAAGGTACCCTAAGACACAAACACACAAAAATGACTCAAAACACTCTTTTTAGGCTTTTTCAAAACATGTTTTTCAAATTTTTATGTGATTTTCGGAGTTATAAAAACAAAACATATTAAAACACTCTAAAACATCTTAAAAACACCTTAAAACAGCAAGGAACAACATTTGAAGTTATGGGTGATAAAATCCCACGAATTTTAAATATACTTAGTTACCCCCCCCCCCCCCAACACTTAAATCAAACATTGTCCTCAATGTTTTAAGCATAGATTCACACAAAACATAAGTAAACACACAAAAAGCAACTAAACATACTAAACATGGCAGAATGTATCTAACAAAGAGAAGAGTTTAGGGATGCAAATCTAGTTATGGAGTGTAAATTCCATCTTCTCCTTGGTGATTGCAGTGAGGCTTCATCTTGAGTTTTTCCACAGGCTACTCTTGAACTGAGCTGGAGATTCTTTTGGTTTCCTCCGATCGTTGATTTTCCTTTGTGCTACTCTTGAACTGGGCAGCAGGATTCTTTTGGTCTCCCCCGAAGGTCTGAGCTTTGATAGGCGCATATTCATGCGACTTAATTAGCTTGTTCTCGTGCATTTATGTTGTGTTTACTTATCTATTTCAGTGTTTAAGGCCACTTTTGTGTATTTTCAGATTATAAGGCCAAAGTGTGCAAGAAGATGCAAATTGGAGTCTTTTGGAGCGAAAGAGGAATGAATGAGTTGAAGACTTGAAGAAACGACGAATTCCTACGCCAACGATGAATTCTTACCAAAACGAAGAATCCTACTCAAACAAGGCTTCCTATTTTAGGAAAGTTGACCCTAAGTTTCCCGTTTTGGTAACCTTTCCTAATCTTAAACGTCCGTATTTTCTAGCCACTTTGAAGTCCTTGTAGGCGCTTTAGGACACAAAACCAAGGCCCTAGCCGCACCATTTTAATCTTCCCCCTTTAATTTCTGATTTTATTCCCTAATTCTAGCAGCCTTTAGGTGAATTTTAGTTAATAAAAATAAACTAGGGTTTGAATTTCTAAAACCCTAGGGTTTCCACCATTTAGCCACATCCTAGGGACCTCTCATCATTTATTTTCATATTTTTTCAGCCACAAAAATGATCACAGCCGTTATTCCCTTTCAAAAAGACCCTAGCTCCCCTACTTTTCATTCATATCATGCAGCCACCTAAAAATCTAATTTAATTCCTCTTGCCGCAGCAACATACCCCATTAGCATTCACCCTAATTGATTCATTCATATTTTCTATTCCATCATTGACCTAAGAAACCAAAAAAGAAAACAGCCGCAACATATTATTCCATATTCTTAATTCCACCCTAAGATCCCATTAGTCTATTCCGTCAGCCACCATTCCATAACCCTATTTATTTCAGCCATTATTTCCCATTGATTCTCCCATTCAAAAAACCAGCGGCAGCCACATTCACATATAAAGAAAGCCGTGACCTCCAGGCCCCAGGAAATTCCAAAACAGCCGCATATATTCCAATCTGCCGCAGCCCCCTTCACACATAATTCAAACAGCCGCAACCATCCCATTATCTCTCCATTTTTGCCGTGCCATCTCCCAAACATTCCAGCCATTTTTACCTTCTCTGCCGCAGCAAGAAGAAAGGAGGAAGAGGAATTTAAATCGCGCACCAATTCACGTGGATTCGTTGGGCGTTTTAGGTGTAATCATTCCTTTGTGCTTTATGTTTAAATTCAATTGTATTTCTCTTTTTGCGAATATGAGAGGCTAAATCCCCCTAGTTAGCTAGGGGGTGATTCGAAACCATGTTTATGCTTGCAATATGAATTGATTATTTTTGGTTGGAATTTCATGAATGGTGAATTCAATTTGTTTAACTGCTTGTTCGATAACTTATTTATGTATGTTGATTGAGAGTGCACGCTTAGTTACAATCTTATAATCACAAGTAGTGAAGGTCGCTTGAAAACGATCGCGTTGAATGAATTCTTAGCATAAGTTTCATGCAATTCATAGTAACGAATGCTTCGTCAATGCTTATGTTTTTCATAGAACTTAATGATTCTTGCTTGTATCTCTATTATGCAATTCATGTAGGGAACTTGTAGGGAATGTTTTGGGTTGTCGTATGCAATCATCCAACTTAATAACTTGTGGAAAAACTGATGGTTAATTAGTGCAATTCACAGTTAACTTGGGGCGTTGAGTATTTATAATTTATCGAAAGACAAACTGAAAATCAAATTGTATGCAAGTGTGACATGTGTGGAGAAGAACCTTCTAGCTAGCATTCATCCATATTTTCATCACATTCATATTTAAATTCTGCCTTTAAATTACAATTTGTGCATTTAATTTATTTTCGTCAAAATCTCAATCCCCCTTTACTTTAGTGTCCAATTTAGTTAGAAAGTGTCTTAGTTTGTGTTTATAAGTGTTTTGTATTCTTTGAGTCTTTTGATTTGTTTTAGTGTTTTTATTGTTTAGTTTTGCATTCTTTGAGTCTAATTTAGTGTTTCAAACTTTATTTTACGTTTTTGAGTTAGTTTCCAAGTGATTTTGCAATCCCTCCTAATCCCCGGTTAAGAACGATCCCTACTTATTCATATACTACAATTGTCACAAGAGGGTTTTAATTTGTGTGCTTACTTAGTAGCCATCAAATTTTTGGCGCCGTTGCCGGGGATTAGCAACTTTGCTAATCCCTTGGTTCTTTTATTTTCGTTTAGTTTGTTTTCGTTTTAGTTTCTAACTTAGTTTTATTTTCTTTGTTTGATGTTACTTTTGATATTTGCTTTAGTTCCTTTTCTTTGATTTTAGGTGCTTGAGAAGTAAGACATGGATGTTGCTAGCATTCAAGCTCAATTGGCAAATCTTACTTCTCAATTGTCGCAGATTGCTGAAAGGACCACAATACAAAATGTCCCTACATTTAGTACGTCTTATAGGCAAGGATACCAAGCCAATCAATATCCACAAAGCGATTGGAGGGATCATTCAAACTCTATGTGGTGGAAAGCTCAACAAGTTCAACATGAAGCATATTGGCAGCCATATGAGGAGTTCTGTTCAAGACCTATGCAGCCGCCACAACCTTATATGCAATATGCTCAATCAAACTCAGGTTCGTCAATAGATTATAATCAAATTCTTAATGAATTAAACTCTTTGGTGCAGGGTTCACAAAATCAAGCTAAGGAGACTCACCAAGAAACATATTGGCAACCATATGAGGATTCATATGCACCACCACAGCCTTCCCCTCAATCTTCACATCCAAATTCAGGTATATCAAATTATTATAAGGAAGTTATTCAACAACTGAATTCTGTGGAGCAGGGCAGGGAAGCTCAACCATTTCAACAAAACGCATTTTGGCGACCAATTGAGGATTTCTATCAAGAAAAAAAGTTGGCTGAGTGGAACAGTCAATTTAGGCAGAATGCAGAATGCATGGAACAAATTCAAGAACAAATGGTTGAAGATGAGCCCATGGATGAATTGCTACTGCTCGAAGAGGAGGAGGATGCACAAGGCACGGCAAGGGAAGAACAACCCTTGCTGCAACCTCCCAATATTCCTACACCACCCCATTCAAGTAAGGTTGTTCCAAATTTAATTATTTCTAACTTTGTTCCCCCAAATGCACCCTTCCCTGGCAGGTTCATGCAATCCATGAAAGATGAGGGGAAGAAAGACATCTTGGACACCTTTCCAACAATTCACGAGGAAAAAGTGGTTGAGGAGCATCTTGAATTCATCAAGGAGGAAATTGGAGTGGATCACACATCCACAACCATCAAAATGTCCAATCTAAATGAAAACATCCCTTGTGCGTTTGTTGAATGTGCTGCGACTTTAGAGCCAATATTGCAGCCCATAGGTAAGCCACCAACTCAAATTCCAATTCCCACTTCAATTAATCGTGTGTTACATTCTTCATTGCAGGCACCTACTCAAATCCAATTTGGTGAAAGAGTTTACATGGATCTTAGGACAGATCTCTATTCCACTCCATACAAAGATCCAATTCTTGAATGTTTTGAGAAGCATTTCGTGGAGGATGTACTTAAGTTCTTATTGGAGCATGTAGGTAAGCCACCAACTCAAAATCCAAAGTCGTTTTTGACTAATATGTTGTTGATGTCAATAATTAGGGCACCCACTCTTGAAATTCAACCATTGCCGGAACATTTCAAGTATCATCATCCATTCAATGATCAACTCCATGCCGTGGGTTCCATTATGGCATGATTGTGTTCTTCGTCCGGCTGGAAGACGTTAAAGCAAGCGCTTCGTGGGAGGCAACCCATGCAATCAACAAAGGAAGAACTTGGGAATCGCTCCACACTCAGATTTGCGTCCCTAAACCCTTTCCTTTGTTGCTTACTTTATGTTTTGTGTAATGTTTTTAATTGTGTCTATAACATTGAGGACAATGTTTAGTTTAAGTGTGGGGGGGTAACATTCTGTTTTGAGATATTTGTGCATGAAATTCGTAGGGTTTTACCACCTAGCATGTCTAAACTTGTTTCCCATTGTTTTTAAGTGTTTTTAAGCTATTTTAGAGTGTTTTAGAGTGTGTTGTCTTAAAAATCCGAAAATCCCATAAAAATTTGAAAAATTGTTTTGAAAAATCCAAAAAGAGTTGTTTTTGTGTGTTTGTTTGTGTCGTAGGTCACCTTCCAACGCAATGATGAGGATTTGGTTTTTAATTGCATGATGGTTAAAGAAAGTTACAAACATGGATGGACGTTTGATATACTCTTTGGTTTATGCTTGGTTGTCGTTATAGTTTACGAATTCACATGTAATCACAAATGATAAAAATCAGTTTTTGTAACATGCTTGAAGGAAGGAACTTAAACAAACGCTACATCCCTGTGAGACTTGAGCCTGAACGTTATTTGGAGAGTTAAAATCTGTGCATTAATGTTTTCTAAAATCGTTGCATGATCTCATTATTCATTGCTTGGTTACTACTTAGAAGGCGTTTCATCACTTAGTTCCAAATGCTAGAACTCATGCCCATTTCATTCAAAGCATGTCATTGATTTGCATAACACATATTCAAGATGAAGTTGTGTAGTGACCACCACAAAAGCCAAATAGCCGTGCGCCCTTCACTCATTTTGTGTTTAAGTTTAACCCCCATTTGAGCCTTGTGTAGCCTACTTTCTTTGTTAACCCACATTACCCTCACCTAGCCTAGATTAGGACCATCCGTACCCTTGTTCTTGAAGCATAGTAAGCATGAATGAATTCCCTTTGATTAATGTGTGCAGAAAATAAGTGTGGGGGAAAGTGTATTCATGTGAGTTTTTTTGTGCCATAGGCACGATTAAAAAAAAAAAAAAAAAAAAAAAAAAAAAAAAAAAAAGAGAAAAGAAGAAAGAAAAGAAGAAGAAAAAAAAAATGGAAAAGAGTTGAAAAGAAGTAAAAAAAAAGAGTTTCAAAGTATTGGTTGTTGAAGTAAGGGCCCAAAACAATGAATTAGGCCCTAAGAGTTGTTTAAATCTCCCCTGTTTGTCTAAAAGTTGATTTCTGCATTCTAAGGGAATTCTAGGTCTTAATTTCATTACTTTATTTACTATTGCTTAAAGAACTTTTGTGTATCCCTACCTTTCCTTGTGATCCAATACCCCAAGCCCCGTTACGACCCTTGACTTCTATCTTGAGTGGTGTGCATTTCAATTGTGGAGTTTGAATTTGGTATGAGCATATGGTGTCACTGGTTCTCGCATCTAAGTAGTAGCATTCCATTCAGGAGATCATATCTAAACACGTGTAATTACTCCAGAAATTGCTTTCTTTGTTATAACGTATGTGAGTACTAGTCTTTCATGTTTACATCAATCTGCTCACATATAACTAGTGTAGGGTGTGTAGTCAGAAAATCTGAGTGAAAATTGAGTGCATAACTAGTGAGTAATTGAGGGAATTCTCTAAGGCATGTTACTACATTCAAAATGTGTTTTAATTGATTAAATGCGAACTAGTGAATGGTGACTATGATTAAGTATGTGCTCGAGGGGAAGGAGGACTAAAAGCTATGTGAGTAATGATCTTTGACATGTCATGTTTCATTGGAAATCCCTGAGGCAAACGTTGGAAGGTTTAGGTTATGTTTTGTTTGTTTTGTTTCGTCTTGTTTCCTTTAGTTGTTTTGTTTTGCTCGAGGACTAGCAAAAGTTAAGTGTGGGGGAATTTGATAGGCGCATATTCATGCGACTTAATTAGCTTGTTCTCGTGCATTTATGTTGTGTTTACTTATCTATTTCAGTGTTTAAGGCCACTTTTGTGTATTTTCAGATTATAAGGCCAAAGTGTGCAAGAAGATGCAAATTGGAGTCTTTTGGAGCGAAAGAGGAATGAATGAGTTGAAGACTTGAAGAAACGACGAATTCCTACGCCAACGATGAATTCTTACCAAAACGAAGAATCCTACTCAAACAAGGCTTCCTATTTTAGGAAAGTTGACCCTAAGTTTCCCGTTTTGGTAACCTTTCCTAATCTTAAACGTCCGTATTTTCTAGCCACTTTGAAGTCCTTGTAGGCGCTTTAGGACACAAAACCAAGGCCCTAGCCGCACCATTTTAATCTTCCCCCTTTAATTTCTGATTTTATTCCCTAATTCTAGCAGCCTTTAGGTGAATTTTAGTTAATAAAAATAAACTAGGGTTTGAATTTCTAAAACCCTAGGGTTTCCACCATTTAGCCACATCCTAGGGACCTCTCATCATTTATTTTCATATTTTTTCAGCCACAAAAATGATCACAGCCGTTATTCCCTTTCAAAAAGACCCTAGCTCCCCTACTTTTCATTCATATCATGCAGCCACCTAAAAATCTAATTTAATTCCTCTTGCCGCAGCAACATACCCCATTAGCATTCACCCTAATTGATTCATTCATATTTTCTATTCCATCATTGACCTAAGAAACCAAAAAAGAAAACAGCCGCAACATATTATTCCATATTCTTAATTCCACCCTAAGATCCCATTAGTCTATTCCGTCAGCCACCATTCCATAACCCTATTTATTTCAGCCATTATTTCCCATTGATTCTCCCATTCAAAAAAACCAGCGGCAGCCACATTCACATATAAAGAAAGCCGTGACCTCCAGGCCCCAGGAAATTCCAAAACAGCCGCATATATTCCAATCTGCCGCAGCCCCCTTCACACATAATTCAAACAGCCGCAACCATCCCATTATCTCTCCATTTTTGCCGTGCCATCTCCCAAACATTCCAGCCATTTTTACCTTCTCTGCCGCAGCAAGAAGAAAGGAGGAAGAGGAATTTAAATCGCGCACCAATTCACGTGGATTCGTTGGGCGTTTTAGGTGTAATCATTCCTTTGTGCTTTATGTTTAAATTCAATTGTATTTCTCTTTTTGCGAATATGAGAGGCTAAATCCCCCTAGTTAGCTAGGGGGTGATTCGAAACCATGTTTATGCTTGCAATATGAATTGATTATTTTTGGTTGGAATTTCATGAATGGTGAATTCAATTTGTTTAACTGCTTGTTCGATAACTTATTTATGTATGTTGATTGAGAGTGCACGCTTAGTTACAATCTTATAATCACAAGTAGTGAAGGTCGCTTGAAAACGATCGCGTTGAATGAATTCTTAGCATAAGTTTCATGCAATTCATAGTAACGAATGCTTCGTCAATGCTTATGTTTTTCATAGAACTTAATGATTCTTGCTTGTATCTCTATTATGCAATTCATGTAGGGAACTTGTAGGGAATGTTTTGGGTTGTCGTATGCAATCATCCAACTTAATAACTTGTGGAAAAACTGATGGTTAATTAGTGCAATTCACAGTTAACTTGGGGCGTTGAGTATTTATAATTTATCGAAAGACAAACTGAAAATCAAATTGTATGCAAGTGTGACATGTGTGGAGAAGAACCTTCTAGCTAGCATTCATCCATATTTTCATCACATTCATATTTAAATTCTGCCTTTAAATTACAATTTGTGCATTTAATTTATTTTCGTCAAAATCTCAATCCCCCTTTACTTTAGTGTCCAATTTAGTTAGAAAGTGTCTTAGTTTGTGTTTATAAGTGTTTTGTATTCTTTGAGTCTTTTGATTTGTTTTAGTGTTTTTATTGTTTAGTTTTGCATTCTTTGAGTCTAATTTAGTGTTTCAAACTTTATTTTACGTTTTTGAGTTAGTTTCCAAGTGATTTTGCAATCCCTCCTAATCCCCGGTTAAGAACGATCCCTACTTATTCATATACTACAATTGTCACAAGAGGGTTTTAATTTGTGTGCTTACTTAGTAGCCATCAAGCTTACTCCTTTTATCTGTTTCTTTGTTCAATCTCTCCAATTCGTATTGAAGAGGGTTAGAGGATAGCTCAGCATATGCTTGTCTCCTCATGCTTCAATGTATCATTTTCCTTTGCCTTACTTGCTCCCCTTTGCAGAAGTGGTCCCTTCTCTGGAAGTGTATCAACCGTTGAAGATGACTACTCGAGAGCAACGCTAGGTAAGCAACCAGGGAATAGAGTCCAGGTAGACTCCAAGTGTCGGCTGATTGCTTCTTTCACTTTACCATGCAAGTAATATCAAGGACAAAGGAAAAGACAGGGAAAGAGCATGATATGAGATACCTTTGCTTTCGAAGAGGCAGCGAATGAATCCACATGCTTCGATCCACCGTTTCCTCTTGCCTCCTTTGTACTCCAGGCATTTGGTATCTTCTTTGGGGGGATACATCCATGGTTGAAAGTGTGTTCTCAAGAGAAGGAGAAAACTGAGCATGTTTGAGAGGGTTGTGATGCGAGAATTATACGCGCACAAATTAAACCCTCTTTTTGCCAATTGTAGTATAGATATAAGTAGGGATCGTTCTTAACCGGGGATTAGGAGGGATTGCAAATCTCTTGGAAACTGACTTAAAAACATAAAATAAAGTTTAAAGCACTAAACTAAACTCAAAGAAAGCGAAACTAAACGCTTAAAACACTAAAGCAAACCAAAAGACTCAAACATCACCCAAAACACTCAAAACTGCCTTAAAAACACTTTCTGGGCAGTTTTGAGCACTTTGGTGAATTTGGACAAATTTGTATAACAAATTGAATCAAAACACTTATAAACACAAACTAAGACACTTTCTAACTAATTTGGACAATACAAAGACTCAAAGGACTCAAAACAGGTTCAAAAGACTCAAAACTGCCTAAAAACACTAACTAGGCAGTTTCTGACCTTAAACACAAATTTGGACGAATTTAAGATTATAGGTTGATTCAAAACACTTTAAAACACAAATTAAACAGATTCTAAACACTATAGAACAAGAAAGTAAAGGGGGGTTTTGTTTTGACGAAAATTGAAATATAAAACAGAAACTTTAAACTAAATAGATTGTAGAATGTTTTTGGATAAAAAGGATGGATAAAAGGCTAGTTAGGAGGTTCTTCTCCACACATGTCACACTTGCAAACAAAACGATTTTCAGTTGTTCTTCCAATAAATTATAAATACTCAACGCCCCAAATTAACCATGAATTGCACTAATTAACCCTCAGTTTTTCCACAAGTTATTATGTTGGATGATTGCATACGACAACCCAAAACATTCCCCACAAGTTCCCTACATGAATTGCATAATAGAGATACAAGCAAGAATCATTAAGTTCTATGAAAAACATAAGCATTGACGAAGCATTCGTTACTATGAATTGCATGAAACTTATGCTAAGAATGCATTCAACGCGATCGTTTTCAAGCGACCTTCACTACTTGCGATTATAAGATTGTAACTATTAGGTGAAACTCCCTCATAATCTAGCATCATATTCATGCATGAAAACTAAGCGTGCACTCTCAATCAACATACACAAATAAGTTATCAATCAAATAGTGAAAGGCGCATATTCATGCGACTTAATTAGCTTGTTCTCGTGCATTTATGTTGTGTTTACTTATCTATTTCAGTGTTTAAGGCCACTTTTGTGTATTTTCAGATTATAAGGTCAAAGTGTGCAAGAAGATGCAAATTGGAGTCTTTTGGAGCGAAAGAGGAATGAATGAGTTGAAGTCTTGAAGAAACGACGAATTCCTATGCCAACGATGAATTCTTACCAAAACGAAGAATCCTACTCAAACAAGGCTTCCTATTTTAGGAAAGTTGACCCTAAGTTTCCCGTTTTGGTAACCTTTCTTAATCTTAAACGTCCGCATTTTCTAGCCACTTTGAAGTCCTTGTAGGCGCTTTAGGACACAAAACCAAGGCCCTAGCCGCACCCTTTAATCTTTCCCTCTTTAATTTCTGAATTTATTTCCTAAATTCTAGAAGCCTTTGAGTTTATTTTCGTTAATAAAAATAAGCTAGGAACCAAACATATTTAAAACTCTAGGTTTTACATACTTAGCCGCACCTTTCCATATCCTCCCCTTTAATCCGTAGCCTTCCATTGCATTTTCATTTTTATAATAAAACAAAACAGCCACAAAAATCCCATTAGCCTTACAAGGCCGTGGCCCCCCCATTTATCAAAGTTAACCCTAATTTCTATCTAAGCCGTGCATTCCATTTTGAACCCTAACACTAATCAGCCACCATCCCATTTTTAATTCTTATTCCCTAAGCCATTATCTCCCATTTTCCTCTCCATAATCCGTGCACTTCCACATATATACCTATCACTCACTCATGATTCCTCTCTAATCCGCACCATAACCCTAATAATCTTTCCAGCCGTGGCAATTCATTCAGCCATATTTTTATTCCCTCAATTCCCCCCAAAACCGTGCAGTCCATAACCTAAGAACCTAGCCGCAAATCCCATTTGATTCCAGTTTTTTAATCAGCCACTTTCTTCCCATTATTCCTTGCCATCAATCCATGCATCCATTCACAACCTAATTATCCCATCACCCAAAACCTAATTGCCGCAGCCATCATTTTCCCCAAAAACCGTGCAGCACCATCCCATATTTTCCCCAACAGCCGCAGCCTTCCTCCATTTTTCCAGCCACCATACCAACATTCCTCCATCATTCCACCACTCTCCATCACCTTACACACCTTCCTACACCACCACAGCACCTTGCCGCACCACCCAACCTCCATAAATCCATCCCTAAACCCGCAAATCATCCACCAACACCATTTAACCAATCTGCCGCAGAAAGGAGAAGAGGAAAGAGGAGCTTCGACGCGTGGAAATTCAAATGGATTCATCGTGCGTTCTAGGTGTAATCAATCCTTTGTGCTTTATGTTTAAATTCATTTGTAATTCTCTTTTTGTGAACATGAGAGGCTAAATCCCCCTAGTTAGCTAGGGGGTGATTCGAAACCATGCTTATGCTTGCAATATGAATTGATTACTTTTGGTTGGAATTTCATGAATGGTGAATTCAATTTGTTTAACTGCTTGATCGATAACTTATTTATGTATGTTGATTGAGAGTGCACGCTTAATTTTCATGCATGAATATGACGCTAGAATATAAGTGAATTTCACCTAATAGTTATGAACTTATTTTCACAAGTAGTGGAGGTTGCTTATAAACAATCGCGTTAAATAAATTCTTGGCATAAGTTTCATGCAATCATAGTAACGAATGCCTCGTCAATACTTATAGTTTTCATGATGCTTAATGATTCTTGCTTGTATCTCTATTATGCAATTCATGTAGGGAACTTGTGGGGAATGCTTTGGGTTGTCGCATGCAATCATCCAATTCATTAACTTAAGGAAAACTTGACGGTTAATTTAAGCGGACCTAATTAACCTGGGGTGTTGAGTTTCATAATTCATCGAAAGACCAACTGAAAATCAAAATGTATGCAAGTGTAACATGTGTGGAGAAGAACCTTCTAGCTAGCATTCATTCCATATTTCATCACATTCATATTTAAATTCTGCCTTTAAATTACAATTTGTGCATTTGATTTATTTTCGTCAAAATCTCAAACCCCCTTTACTTTAGTGTCCAATTTAGATAGAAAGTGTCTTAGTTTGTGTTTATTAGTGTTTTGTATTCTTTGAGTCTTTTGATTTGTTTTAGTGTTTTATTGTTTAGTTTGCATTCTTTGAGTCTAGTTTAGTGTTTTTAATGTTTATTTCACGTTTTTGAGTCAATCTCCAAGTGATTTTGCAATCCCTCCTAATCCCCGGTTAAGAACAATCCCTACTTATTCATATACTACAATTGTCACAAGAGGGTTTTAATTTGTGTGCTTACTTAGTTTGCATCAAATAGATGACCGAATTGAATCCACAACTTATGAAATAACAACTGAATGTAATCAAATCATATTGCAAGCATGTACATGGTTTCGAATTCCCCCCTAACCAAGGGGGTTTAGCCACTCATGATTACAACAAACTTAGAGAGTAATAACAAAGTAAACATTGAAAACAAGAATCGAAGTACACCTAAAAATTCCAACAACTCAATCTTGAATTGTATGAACGTTTAAGCCTCTTCTCCTCTAGTTGCTGCGGCACAAGGGGTTTTGGTGAGTTTTGGGGGTTATGGATGATGTAGAATGATGTGTTTAGGGTAGGGATGGATGTAGGGGAAGGCAAGGAGTGTTTTTGGGCAGAAAATATGAAGAATGGTGAAGTATGGCTGTGTTAGAGAGAGGGAATGAATTTCTGGCGTGAATGAATGTGTATGAGAGGTGGTGAGATGAATTGAATGAATGCAATGCATGGTTTTATAGGGAGAGAAGGGATGGGAGAACATGTGAATGGCAGCTAGGAATGATTAAAGAAGGGAATGCATGTGTAATGACAACTAGATTGGTTGGTGGAAATCTGAAAATGGATGGGAGAGGGAACATGACAGCTAGGTAAAGTGAATGTGGCTGCATGTTTGAATGATTAAATGATGCATGTGGGTTGGAAATGCATGTGCAATGATTCTTTGGTGCTGAAAATGCATGTGTAAGCATGTGTTGGCTGAATTAAAGAATGTGAGGGAATGATGAAAGGGGAAACATGACAGCTAGGTTGAATTATGAAGAGTGAATGCATGTGGCTGATTTATGTGAATGATTATGGGTGATTATGATAAGTGATAAGTGGTGATGATAAGTGTATGATATGTGATTATGATAAGTGATAAGTGGTGATGATAAGTAATGATTTATGATAAGTGATAAGTGGTGATGATAAGTAATGATATGTGATTATGATAAGTGATAAGTGGTGATGATAAGTAATGATATGTGGGAGTGTGGCTGAAATGAAGGAGTGGAATGTTGGAATGTTATCCACGGCTAAGGATATAGGAAAGGTTCAAATGTCCTAAAACTAATGGGAACAAGGTTCCAACACTTTGGTCTTCAATTAGGTCTTCAATTTCGTCCAACACTTTGGCTCCAAGCATAGGCTATCCATCCTTAGCCCAAAAGTGCTCCAAAAGTCTCCAAAATGCATCTTTTTTGCTCCTTTAGCCCTTTGGACCTACAAACACACGAAAATAGCTTAAAGTACTAAAATAACTAAAGAAACATAACGTAAATGCACGAGAACAAGCCATTTAAGTCGCATGAATATGCTCCTATCAGGTTGGTTGCAGCTTACATTTTCGGCCGAGAAGGAAAGTTATGCTTTTGTGGGTGTATGCCTTGCCATGAATGTTGATGTATATAGGAATTGTAATGGCAAGTGGCAGTGCGGATGCGGCAATGTCCTCCACGTGTATTCTGAAAAGCCGGGAGCTTTTGACAAAGTGGCACGTGTCTTCTGAAAAGCCGGGAGCTTTTGACAAAGTTGCACTCGCTTTCTGGAAAGCCGGGAGCTTTCGGCTTTGTCACCCACGTTTGTCGGCTAAAGTGTGCAGCTGATTTCTCGCCTTCCACGCGTCTTCTGAAAAGCTGGGAGCTTTTGACAAAGTGGCACACGCTTTCTGAAAAGCCGGGATTGCGTCTGAAGAGTTGGCGATCTTTACGCCGGAAAATCCGGCTTTGAAGAGTGGTGTCTCTTCATTTCTGAATCGGTGAACGCCTCTCCTTTAATAGAGGTGATCGATCACCTCTACCATGCACACTCTGAAGATTGCCCAAAAATCGTCTCTGGTCCGTCGAGATTTTACTCTATCCAACCCTTCTCTTTCTTGAAAAATGGCTAGCTCATCTAACCCATCGAACATTTGCTTAGATTTGAGTCTAAGCAGTGATCCGGTTGCGCCGCGTCAGGATAAGGTATGGTGCCCGTCTTTCTTATCTTCTCATGGCCCTCTTACAGGTGAGGACTCTGTGATGACGGATGCAACAACGGCTACGATAGTAGCTCGGAACCTCCTCACTCCCAAAGATAGTCAGCTGCTTTCAGGACGGTCTGATGAGTTGGCCATTCAAGAGTCCTTAGCTCTCAGCGTTCAGTGTGCTGGCTCTGTGTCCAACATGGGCCAACGCCTTCTTGCTCACTCCCGTCAGGTTGAATCATTGATGGCGGAGGTGGAGTGTCTTAAGCAAGAGATCAAACAGCTTAAGCACGAGAATCGAAGTTTGCACGTGCTTGCCAACAATTATTCGACAGGCATGAAGAGGAAGCTTGATGAGCTTGATGACCGTCAAAGACTTGCGGCTTTCTTCCAGAGGCACCTCTTTCCTGGGTCATCCAGCGTTCCGTCAAAGATTGGGGCCTTGAATGATCTATCTTTGGTGCCTCCCGCTCCGATGCCTCCCGCTCCGATGCCTCCCGCTCCGATGCCTCCTGCTCCGATGCCTTCCACTCCTAGAGTGTTGCTGTTGAGATATAAAACCTTCCTAATGCTAGAACATATTTAGTACAATGGCACAAGCAAGGGTGTCGAATCCACAGGGACTAATTAGACCTATGCAATTACTTGTTTTGCAAGAACTTTACGAAATGAATCAAACTAATCAACTTAGGCAGATTAAGAAATGAATCAAACTAATCAAAATAGGCAGATTTGTTGTTGTAACTTGAAAGTATAAGAAAATGAAGTAAACACAAATAAATGAATCAACAATTAATACAATGAGATGGTTCCAATGGAAATGAAGCTAGGGATTCGGTTTCACCATTGCTCAACTAAGTCCATGTTTGTTAAGTTAGTTTGTACTCATTCATCTACCTATTTCTTGAGTTTGTTTCACTTGGATATGATCAACCATATGATGTGTGGATTTGATCAAATGTCTCTAATCATGAACCTAATTGTGATGTGCAACTTTGGTTCATAATCAAGAGTATGTAATGCACAAGAAACTTTCATAAAACCAAAGGGAATAACTCGGCAGGATGTTTGCTAAACATTCCCTTCATTCATTCACATATCTACCAAGATTATGCATGATGTGTGTTTTAATCTTGGCTACACAACTTTGTGATTAATTCAAATGATGATCAAACATTAAAATCAACACACTAAGTCACCATTAAATCAGAGAATGAAACAAGAAATAGATGGACAAACTGAGCATTCTAACTTAATTACATGGCAAACTTTGCAAGGTTACATCGAATCCCTAGAGGAAGATTAGTTACACTTCATGTTTACAAAGGTTTGACATAAAAATAAATAACATGAGTGAACATAGAATTAAGAAGAAGAAACCCTTGAAGCAAAACTGATGTTGAATTCCTTGAAGAGTGGCCTTCGGACTTGATTCTCCAAGTGTGATGCATATGAACTAAATTGGTTATGGTTGAATGGTTTCTGCCCTTGGGACAGAAATGGACAGAAAATGAAGTGAAATGGGAGAGGTTATGCGTGTGTAATGGACTGAATGAAGAAGAAAAATGCGGAACCCCTTGTTGTGTGAAGTGAGCCTTGTTTTATAGAAAGGAATGTGGCTCCAACATTCAGATTGGATCTCAATCTGCACAAGTGAGATGGAATAGCATCAAATGAGCTGGAATTGATGGGTTTCTGAGGTAGTGGACGCATGGCCTAGACAAGATCTGCAAGTATGTGTTAATGTATTCAAAGAAGCATGTGCCCTTGCTGCAACAAGTGAGTGGAACCTGCAAAGGTGAATTGGACCACCAGAAATTGTTTGTACAAATCTGGAAAGGGGAATAAAGCACACGGCATGGAATGATGGAATGAGTGATTTTCTGGAATAATGGGTGAATAACAAAAGGGAAATGTGCAAGCATGGGAATGCACGGCCAAAGTTGTGAACTTGCATGTGAATGCATGTTTTGATGTTGGAACCACATAGCTGACTTCAATGTTTTTGCTTTGTTTAGAATCACCCAATATGGCCGAATTGCATCTTTTAACACTTCACATCTTTTCTGGAATGTTTTTACTTCATTTGCCTTCCCATTGATCCAATTTTCACACTTGGCTGCACACTAACACCAAATAATGTAAAATGCAACTAGTTTAATCCAAAACAATCACAAAGACACCAAATAAGGAAGATATAAATGCATGCAAAATGTGACTTATCAGTTGCCACGTAGTGGGGCCTCACGTACACAACCCTTGTGAAGGCTCCATCTTTCTGCCATGTTTAGATACAATTGTAATTTCTCGAAAAATCAATGAACAAGCTTTATTTTATTCACTGTATTGGGTTGCCTCCCAAGTAGCGCTTTCTTTTACGTCTTGCAGCCGGACGAGACCTTCTTAGGCTCAATTGGAACCCACGGCATGGAATTTATCTTTGAATGGGGGGTGATACTTGAGATGATCCGGTAATGGTTTAAATTCTAGAGTGGGTGCCTGGATCATTAACAACATATCAGTATAAAACAAAATTGAAATTCGGGGAGGCGGCTTACCTGTGTGCTTCGACAAGCACTCAATGACAAACACCACTCCCTTGAAAGTTTCAGGGATATTGGACTTGGCCAGATTGCATGTGATGGTTATGACTTGTCCAATGTCATCAAATTCAACTTCTTTGGGTTTTGTGGTTTCAAATATGTCCTCTTTGACGAATTCTTGATATTCCCCCGTCACATCCTGCTCTTGATTCTTTGGTAAGGATTCGAAGATACCTTTCTCACCCTCTTCTTCCTTGGATTGCATGATCCTGCAAAGAATAGGGACATTCAGTGGAACGGGGTTAGAAATAATTAACTTTGGAACCACCTTACCTGAATTGGATGGCGTAGGAGCAATAGGTGCCTGCGGCAAAGGTGTTTCCACCCTTGCCATAGGTTGCGTGTGTTCCTCTTCCTCAAATTTCAACCTTTCATCTTCCTCAATTAGCAGCTCCTCATCCACTTCTAGGCTATGTTTGGACATTTTTAGGTCAGCTCCAACCTCCATAGCATTTCCCAAAGTGATAGCATTATGGATTTCAAAATCTTCCTTCGAGTTTTCAATAGTTGAGTTGGAGGGTTCACTTTGCTCTTGAATTTGTTTCATGAACCCCATAATCTACCCAATTTGCTCCTCCAATTTACCCAACTTCTTGTCTTGATTTTGTTCGTCCTTGTTTTGAGTTTGGACTTCCTGCGTCAAAGTAGTAAGTAATTGAAAAATCGTATCATTATCACTTGCATTACTTACATTGCTTTGGGCTGGTTGTGGTGGCTGCATAGGTGCTGTATAGAACTCCTCATATGGTTGCCAATATTCTCCTTGTTAAGCCTCCTCGACTTGGTTTTGTGAGCCCTGCACCGAAGAAATTAATTCATTAAGAGCTTGATTATAATCTATTGACAAACCTTGGTTTGGTTGGGCATATTGTATATGAGGTTGTGGTGGATGCATAGACGTTGAATAGAACTCCTCATAAGGCTGCCAATATCCTTCTTGTTGAATATGTTGAGGTTCCCACCATATAGAGTTTGAATGATCACTCCAATCCGAATTGTAAGTATTGGAAAACACGTCGTTCCTTGATTGATTATGATCAAATGTACCAACTCTTTGCGTTTGGTACTCTTCCATAAGCTGTGACAAAAGAGAAGCACTATCAGGTGCCATGTCTTGCTTCTAAAATCAACAAAATAAAACTAAAAATATATACACACAAACGAAAATAAAACAATCCAAGAGATTAGCAAAGTTGCTAATCCCCGGCAACGGCGCCAAAATTTGATGCGAGAATTATTCGCACACTAATTAAACCCTCTTTTTGACAATTGTAGTAAGTATGTAAGTAGGGATCGTTCTGGACCGGGGATTAGGAGGGATTGTTAATCACTTGAATTTGACTCAAAAACGTAAAAACACAATATAAAACACTATACTAGACTCAAAGAATGCAAAACTAAACTTTAAAACACTAAAACAAATCAAAAGACTCAAAACAACACCAAAACACTCAAAACTGCCTTAAAAACACTTTCTGGGCAGTTTTGAGCACTTTGGTGAATTTGGACGAATTTGTATAACAAATTGAATCAAAACACTTATAAACACAAACTAAAACACTTTCTAACTAATTTGGACATTAAAGTAAGGGGGGATTGAGTTTTGGACGAAATTAAACTAATTGCATAGATTCTAATTAAAACAGATTGTAAGTATGAATGTGATGGATTGCTAGCTAAGGGGTTCATCTCCACACATGTTACACTTGCATATAAAACGAATCCCAATTGCTTTTCAATAAACCATGATGCTCAACACCCCAAGTTAACCGTGATGCACTAATTAACTCTCAAATTTTCCTTATGTTATTGAATTGGATGATGCATGCGACAATTCAAATCATTCTTCGATGGTTCTCAACATGAATGCATAGAAGAGATACAATGAGAGATCATTATGTTCTATGAAAATTATAAGTGTTGACGAGGCAATTGTAACAATGAATGCATGATACTCTTGCCAAGAATTCATTTAACGCGATTGTTTATAAGCAACCTCCACTGCTTGTGAATATAAGTTCATAACTATTAGGTGAAACTCACTTATATTCTAGCGTCATATTTATGCATGAAAATTAAGCGTGCACTCTCAATAAACATACATAAATAAGTTATCAATCAAACAGTTAAACAAATTGAATTCACAACTTATGAAACGTAATTAGAAGTAATCAAATCATATTGTAAGCATAAAAATATATTTCGAATCCCCCCCTAGCCAAGGGGGGGTTTAGTTCCTCATGATACAAAACAAAGAGAATCAAAGAAACACCTAAACATTCCAACAACTCAAACTTGAATTGTATGAACGTTTAGGCCCTCTTCTCTTCCATTCCTCATTCGTACAAAACAAAGAGTATTGAAATTAAACATTGAAATCAAAGAAACACCTAAACATTCCAACAACTCAAACTTGAATTGTATGAACGTTTAGGCCCTCTTATCTTCCTCTTCGTTGTAGCACAAGGTCTAAGGATAGTTTGATGGTGTGAATGGTTTGGGGAGTGGTGAAAATGGAAGGAGGAGGCCACGGCAATGGGATGATTTCTGGTGTGGTGTTTGGATTATTAGGGAGAGAGCACGGCACAAGGGAATGGTTGGTGTTTGTGACTGAAATGTGTATGGAAGAATTGAATGTGAATTTAGGTGTAATGGATGCTTATTTATAGGCGAAATGGGGGGAACATGACAGCTAGGAGGGAATGTGGCTGCATGTTTGAATGATTAAAGGATGCATGTGGGTTGGAAATGCATGTTCAATGAATATGTGGCTGCAATGCAAGGGGACAACCTGGAAATGAATGTGAATGTGCACGGCAATGATTCTTTGGTGCTGAAAATGCATGTGTAAGCATGTGTTGGCTGAATTAAAGAATGTGAGGGAATGATGAAAGGGGAAACATGACAGCTAGGTTGGTTGGTGGCTGCCATGGATTAAAGGGTGAATGCATGTGCTGAAATAATTAGAGAGTGAGGGGATGCACGGCATAGTGGTTGAATTATGAAGAGTGAATGCATGTGGCTGATTTATGTGAATGATTATGGGTGCATGTGGGTTGGAAATGATTAAAGAGTGAGGGTATGCACGGCAATGGTGAGGGCATGTGCTGATGGTTTATGAAGATGCATGTGCAATGAAGTGGAATGGATGTGGCTGCAAGGTTTTGTGTTAGGTGATAAGTGGTGATGATAAGTGTATGATATGTGATTATGATAAGTGATAAGTGGTGATGATAAGTGTTTGATATGTGATTATGATAAGTGATAAGTGGTGATGATAAGTAATGATATGTGGGAGTGTGGCTGAAATGAAGGAGTGGAATGTTGGAATGTTATGCACGGCTAAGGATATAGGAAAGGTTTAAATGTCCTAAAACTAAAGGGAACAAGGTTCCAACACTTTGGTCTTCAATTAGGTCTTCAATTTCGTCCAACACTTTGGCTCCAAGCATAAGCTATCCATCCTTAGCCCAAAAGTGCTCCAAAAGTCTCCAAAATGCATCTTTTTGCTCCTTTAGCCCTTTGGACCTACAAACACACGAAAATAGCTTAAAGTACTAAAATAACTAAAGAAACATAACGTAAATGCACGAGAACAAGCCATTTAAGTCGCATGAATATGCTCCTATCAAAAACCAGTGACACCATATGCTCATACCAACTTCAAACTCCACAAATTGCAATGCACAACACTCAAAATAGAAGTCAAGGGTTGTAATGGGGCTTGGGGTATTGGTTAACAATGGAAGGATAAAGGAAAACAAAGGTTCTTAAAGCAATAGCAAGCGAGGTAATGAAACTGAGACTTAGAACTCACTTTAAAACACAGAAATCAACTTTTAACACAAAGGGAAGATCTAAGCAACACTCAGGGCCATATTCAACATTTTGGACCCTTTCTTCAACTACCACAAACATGTGAACTTATTTTCATTTATTTCATACTTTTTTTTCTTTCTTTTCACAACTTTTTCTTTTTCCACGAAATTCTTTTTTTTTTTATTTCCTTTTCCACCCGTGCCTATGGCACACTATCTCACATGAAAACTACTTCCCCCACACTTGTTTTCTGCCATACATTAATCAAAAGGAGTTCAATTCAAATCATGCTTTGCTATGCTTCAAGAATAAGGGTGTGGATGGTCCTAATCTAGGCTAGGTGAGGATAGTGTGGGTTAACAAAGAATGTAAGCTTAACAAGGCTCAATGGAGTTAACTTAAACATATAATGAAGTAGGATACATGGCAATTTGGCTTTGGTGGTGGTCACTACACAACTTCTTCTTGAATATGTGTTATGCAAATCAATAACATGCTTTGAATGAAATGGGCATGAGTTCTAGCATTTGGAACTATATGATGAAACGCCTTCTAAGTAGTAACCAAGCAAAGAATAATGAGATCATGCAACGACTTTAGAAAACAATAATGCACAGATTTTAACTCTCCAAATAACGTTTAGGCTCAAGTCTCACAAGGTTGTAGCGTTTGTTTGAGTTCCTTCCTTCAAGCATGTTACAAAAACTAATTTTTCTTTTATGATTGCATGTGAAGTCATACATTATAACCATAACCAAGCATATACCAAGAGTAAATCAAACTTTTCTCCATGTTTATAACTCTTTTTAACAGTCATGCAATTAAAAACCAAATCCTCATCATTGTGTTGGAAGGTACCCTAAGACACAAACACACAAAACGACTCAAAACACTCTTTTTAGGCTTTTCAAAACATGTTTTTTCAAATTTTTATGTGATTTTCGGAGTTATAAAACAAAACACACTAAAACACTCCAAATCAGCTTAAAAACATTTTAAAACAGCAAGGAACAACACTTGAAGTTATGGGTGATAAAATCCAACGAATTTGCATCAACATACTTAGTTACCCCCCACACTTCAATCAAACATTGTCCTCAATGTTTTAAGCCTAAATTCACACCAAATAAAAGTAAACACATAAACAGCAACTAAACATACTAAACATGGCAGAATGTATCTAACAAAGAGAAGAGTTTAGGGATGCAAATCTGGTTATGGAGTGTAAATTCCATCTTCTCCTTGGTGATTGCATTGAGGCTTGATCGTGAGTTTTTCCACAGGCTAATCTTGAACTAGGCTGGAGGATTCTGACACATGGCAGACAAGCACGAGGTGGAGGTGATGACCTGTTTCTTTGTTCAATCTTTCTAATTCGTAATGAAGTGTACGAATTAGAAGGATTGATTTTTCATTGTCACTCGTCTTTCTCCAAGCAGATGTGGTCCCTTCTCTGGAAGTGTATCAACCTTTGAAGATGACTACTCGAGAGCAACGCTAGGTAAGCAACCAGGGAATAGATTCCAGGTAGTCGGTTCCAGATCGGAAGACTGACTCCAAGTGCCAGCTGATTGCTCACTTCACTTTGCCATGGAAGTAATAACAAGGACAAAGGAAAAGACAGGGAAAGATCATGATATGAGATACCTTTGCTTTCGCCCTTGATGATATGAGATACTTTTGCTTTTGAAGAAGCAGCGACTGAATCAGCACATATATTTGTTGCGTTTGCTCCACATGCTTCGATCCACCGTTTCCTCTTGCCTCATCTGTACTCCAAGCATCTGGTATCTTCTTTGGGGGATATATCAATGGTTGAATATATGTTCTCAAGGGAAGAAGAAAACTGAGCATGTTTGAGAGGTTTGGTTGCAGCTACATTCTCGGCCGAGAAGAAAAGTCATGCGTTTTTTGGTGTATGCCTTGCCATGAATGTTGATGTATATAGGAATTGTAATGGCAAGTAGTAGTGCGGATGCGGCAATGACCTCCACCCGTTTTCAACTTTGTCAGAGATCTTTTGACAAAGTGGCACGCGTTATCTGAAAAGCCGAGATTGCGGCTTTGCCACCCACGCTTGTCGGCAAAAGTGTGTAGCTGGGATGATGACTTCCACGTGTTTTCAACTTTGTCAGAGATCTTTTGACAAAGTTGAACACTTTCTCTGAAAAGCCGAGAGACCTCCACGGGTCTTCAACTTTGTCAGAGATATTTTGACAAAGTTGAACGCTTTATCTGAAAAGCCGAGATTGCGTCTAAAGAGTTGGCGAACTTTACGCAGGAAAATGCGGCTTTAAAGAGTGGTGTCTCTTCAATTCTGAATCGGTGATTGTGTCGCCTCTCCTTTTATAGAGGTGATCGATCACCTCTGACATGCACACTTTGAAGATTGCCCATTCGTGAAAATCGTCTCCAGCCCGTTGAGATTTTACTCCATCCAACCCTTCTCTTTTAACTTCTTGAAAAATGGCTAACCCATCTAACCCATCTAACATTTGCTTAGATTTGAGTCTCAGCAGTGATCCGGTCGCGCCGCGTCAGGGTAAGGTATGGTGCCCGTCTTTCTTATCTTCTAATGGCCCTCTTACAGGTGAAGACTCTGTGATGACGGATGCAACAACAGCTACGATAGTAGCTCGGAACCTCCTCACTCCTAAAGATAGTCAGCTGCTTTCAGGATGGTCCGATGAGTTGGCCGTTCAAGAGTCCCTAGCTCTTAGTGTTCAGTGCGCGGGGTCTGTGTCCAACATGGGCCAACGTCTACTTGCTCGATCCCGTCAGGTTGAATCATTGATGGCAGAGGTGGAAAATCTCAAGCAAGAGATCAAACAGCTTAAGCACGAGAATAGAAGTTTGCACGTGCTTGCAAATAATTATTCGACAGGCATGAAGAGGAAGCTTGATGAGATGCAAGAATCTCAAGGTCGAATTCAAAGTGACCGTCAAAGGCTTGCGACTTTCTTCCAGAGGCACCTTTTTCCTGCGTCATTGATAGGAGCATATTCATGCGACTTAATTAGCTTGTTCTTGTGCATTTATGTTGTGTTTACTTAGTTATTTTAGTGTTTAAGGCCACTTTTGTGTATTTTCAGATTATAAGGCCAAAGGGTGCAAGAAGATGCAAATAGGAGTCGTTTGGAGCGAAAGAGGAATAAATGAGTTGAAGACTTGAAGAAACAACGAATTCCTACTCCAACGATGAATTCTTACCAAAACGAGGAAATCTACTCAAATAAGGTTTCCTATTTTAGGAAAGTTAACCCTAAGTTTCCTGTTTTGGTAACATTTCCTAATCTTAAACGTCCGTATTTTCTAGCCACTTTGAAGTCCTTGTAGGCGCTCTAGGACACAAAACAAAGGCCCTAGCCCAAATTCCAGCCCTTGCCGTGCCTTTCCCCTCCTTTCCTTCCCTTGCCGTGCAAGGGGGGGCACTTTGGTCCCATTTTATGCACAAAAACCCTAACCCTAAACCCTAGCCGCACCTATTAAGCCATTCCTTTTAATTTCTGATCTAATTCCCCAATTCTAGCAGCCTTTGAAACCCTACACATTTTACAACCTAGCCGCACCCTATTCATCCATTCTTTTCAGATTTTCAGCCACAAAACCTCTTAGCCGCAAGTATCCATCCATTTTCACCCTAAGCCTTCTAAAACCATCTCAGCCATTCACCCTAATAACCTTAGTTCTACAACCTTGCAGCCGTCACTCTCATTCACATATTATCATTCAGCCATTCTCTCCCATTACTCCCTAATCCGTGCACTCCCATTCACCCAACATTCATTCTTCAAACCCGTGCATCATACACCCTAATTGACATTTAATCTGCAGCCACCATATTCTCCCATTTCCTTCCAAAAACCGTACACCCCATTCATTCACAAGCCGTCACTCCCATTCACCCTAATTCTCCCATTCATACACTAATCAACCACCATTCTCTCCCTGGTGCCGCAACCACCATAACCCAAAAACCACCTATTCCAGCCATTTTCCAACCTGTCCGCAGCCTTCCCACCATTGCAGCCACCATTCTACACCATTCCACACCTTCCTACCACCTTGCCGCACCACCTAACCTCCCTAAATCTATTCCCAAACCATAAAAACATCCAAATCACCCCTACACCATCTCTGCCGCAGCAAGGAGAAGAGGAAAGAGGAGCTTCGACGCGCACCAATTCACGTGGATTCGTTGGGCGTTCTAGGTGTAATCAATCCTTTGTACTTTATGTTTAAATTCAATTGTATTTCTCTTTCTGTGAACAAGAGAGGCTAAACCCCTAATTAGCTAGGGGGTGATTCGAACCCATGTTATTGATTGCAATATGAATTGATTACATTTGGTTGGAATTTCATAAGTTGTGGATTCAATTTGTTTAACTGTTTGATTGATAACTTATTTATGTATGTTTATTGAGAGTGCACACTTAATTTTCATGCATGAATATGACGCTAGAATATAAGTGAGTTTCACCTAATAGTTATGAACTTATATTCACAAGTAGTGGAGGTTGCTTTTAAACAATCGCGTTAAATGAATTCTTGGCACTAGTTTCATGCTCATCATAGTAACGATGGCTTCGTCAACACTTATAGTTTTCATGATGCTTAATGATCTGTGATTGTATCTTTATTGTGCTTTTCACGTAAAGGACTTTTGGAGAATGTTTTGAATTGCGTTGCGCTAACCCATCCAATTCATTAACTTAAGGAGAACTTGACGGTTAATTTAAGCGGACCTAATTAACCCAGGGTGTTGAGTTTCATAATTTATCGAAATACCAACTGAAAATCAAAGTGTATGCAAGTGTAACATGTGTGGAGAAGAACCTTCTAGCTAGCATTCATCCATATTTTCATCACATTCATATTTACATTTTGCCTTTAAATTACAATCTGTGCATTTATTTTAATTTCGTCAAAACCTCAATCCCCCTTTACTTTAGTGTCCAATTTAGTTAGAAAGTGTCTTAGTTTGTGTTTCTAAGTGTTTTGATTCAAGTTGTTACACAAATTCGTCCAAATTCACCAAAGTGCTCAAAACTGCCCATAAAGTGTTTTTAAGGCAGTTTTGAGTGTTTTGGGGCTGTTTTGAGTCTTTTGATTTGTTTTAGTGTTTTTATTGTTTAGTTTTGCATTCTTTGAGTCTAGTTTAGTGTTTCAAAGTTTATTTTACGTTTTTGAGTCAGTTTCCAGGTGATTTTGCAATCCCTCCTAATCCCCGGTTAAGAACGATCCCTACTTATTCATATACTACAATTGTCACAAGAGGGTTTTAATTTGTGTGCTTACTTAGTTCGCATCAAATTTTTGGCGCCGTTGCCGGGGATTTGCAACTTTGCTAATCCCTTGGATTGTATTTTCTGTTTACTTTATTTTTGTTAAGTTTCCGACCTTGTTTTGTTCTTTGTGTTTTAGGTACTAGTGTATGACTCGGAGTTCTCAACCTATTCGTGAGGATATCTTGGACTTTGACAGTGATTTTGAGAGGACTTTGAGACGAAGGAAGAAGAAGTCCTAGAAAAGGAGGAGGAACCCACGGCAAGGGTAGTTGAAGAACCACAAGTTATGGCCGTAGACAATCGGACACTTAAGGAGCTTTCCGCTTCGGGATTGGCTAATGCAGCACCCTTGTGTATCCAATATCCCCCACCGGCCGAAGGGAAGACCGAGGAGTTTGAGTTGAAGTCAAGCTTGCTCCACCATATTCCGAAGTACCATGGGTTGTCCATGGAGGATCCGAACAAACATCTAAAGGAATTCGAGGTGGTGTGCTCAAGTATGACTCCCGTCAACGTCGACGGAAGTATTCTGAAGATGAAGGCTTTTCCATTCTCTTTAATGGACAAAGCCAAGGATTGGTTGTACGACTTAGCTCCCGGAACCGTCACATCGTGGGAAAGCATGAAGAGGGCCTTTTTGGAGAAGTTTTTCCCAACTTCTCGAATCATCCTTTTACAAAAAAGGATAAGTGGAATCCAGCAAGACGAAGGTGAGTCTTTTCCTACGTACTATGAACGTTTTAAATCTCTTGTTGCTTCTTGTCCACAGCATCAGATGAAAGAGGAGTTGCTTTTGCAATACTTCTACGAGGGGCTCCTGCCAATTGAACGACAAATGCTCGACGCATCGGCAGGTGGAGCATTGGTGGACAAGACGCCCAGGGATGCCAAGGTCTTGATCGCTAACCGAGCATTGAACGCTCAACAATATGAAGGAGTAGGACAAAGAGGACCTCCACGGCAGCAAGTTCATGAGGTAAGTTCCACACCTGATATTCATTCACAGTTAGCTAATCTTACTTCCATTGTGTCTCAGATGGCCGAAGGAATGAGGATGCAAGGACCGATTGTATGCGGGGTGTGTTCTATCCAAGGTCATGCATCTGAGAAGTGCCCACAGCTCATAGAAAATGGTGGATGGGAAAGCGCCAACGCAATTGGATTTCAGGGCCAAAACCAACCAAGGAATGATCCGTACTTGAACACTTATAATCCAGGTTGGAGAGACCACCCGAACTTCAAATGGAGGGAGCCCCAACAACCACCACAACAAGGAGGCTTTAGGCAACAACCACCGGGCTTCTACAACAAGCCATACGTCTCCACACAAGCACCTCCACAACCTGCCCAAACAAGTTCAGGTAACACTTTAGATAATGATACACTTCTTAAGTTACTAACGAATTTGTCTCAGGGGCAAGAAAACCAAGCCAAAGCCATGTGATAGGAGCATATTCATGCGACTTAAATGGCTTGTTCTCGTACATTTACGTTATGTTTCTTTAGTTATTTTAGTCCTTTATGCTTCTTTTGTGTGTTTTCAGGTTCTAAGGGCAAAATATGCAAAAGGATGCCTTTTGGAGCCTTTTGGAGCAAATTAGAGAGTGGAATGGATTGCATATGCTTAAAGCCAAGTAGATGGACGAAATTGAATATCAAACCATTCACTTATCACTTATCAAACCATTCACTTATCACTTATCATAACCATAACCATACATTTCACTTATCACAACAACAATCATTGCCGTGACTTCCCCCTTTGCTTTCCAGCCAAGCCACATGCTTTCACAACCTAATTCACATGCTCATGCATCCACCTTTCTCCCAAAAACCGTGCACATGCATATCCCCTTTGCTTTCCAGCATTCCACATGCACTCATTGTCATTCCACTTCAACCCACATGCATTTCCAACCCACATGTCCCTTTAATTAATTTAACCTAGCTGTCATTGCACATGCATTCCTTTAATCCACATGCATCTCCATAAACCATCAACACATGCACCCTAGATTCTAATCAGCCACTTCATCATTCCAGCATTCCAACCCACATGCACCCTTTAATCCATTAAATCCACATGCTTTCCTATTCAATTAAATTAGCCACATGCACTCCCATCCATTTCATCATTGCAACCATTGCAGAAAATACCCATGCCGTGAGTTCCCATCATATTTCCAGCATTGCACATGCATTCCCCTTATAATTTCAGCCATCTTAGCTGTTTTGCACATGCATTCACTTTACCTAGCTGTCATGTTCCCTCTCCCATCCATTCATCTCCCTATAAAAACCATACACACTTCACACAACATTCATTCATTCTTCCATTTTCAGAAATTCACCAAAGAGAGCCCTTTGTGCTGTGAGTCTCCCTACCAATCCAAACACCACCAGAAATCATCCCATTGCTGTGGCCTCCCTCATCCATTTCCATAATTCCCCAATCCATTCAACACACCAAAACTCACCTTAGACCTTGTGCTACAACGAAGAGGAGGAGAAGAGTGCCTAAACGTTCATACAATTCAAGTTTGAGTTGTTGGAATGTTTAGGTGTTTCTTTTCCTCGATTCCAATGTTTAATTTCAATTCTCTTTGTTTTGTACGTATGAGGAACTAAACCCCCCCTTGGCTAGGGGGGGATTCGAAATATATGTTTATGCTTGCATTTTGATTTGATTACTTCTAATTGCGTTTCATAAGTTGTGGATTCAATTTGTTTAACTGTTTGATTGATAACTTATTTATGTATGTTTATTGAGAGTACACGCTTAATTTTCATGCATGAATATGATGCTAGAATATAAGTGAGTTTCACCTAATAGTTACGAACTTATATTCACAAGTAGTGGAGGTTGCTTATAAACAATCGCGTTAAACGAATTCTTGGCATAAGTTTCATGCAATCATAGTAACGAATGCCTCGTCAACACTTATAATTTTCATAGAGCGTAATGATTCTTGCTTGTATCTCTATTATGCAATCATGTAGGGGACTTGTGGGGAATGTTTTGGGTTGTCGTATGCAATCATCCAATTCAATAACGTTAGGAAGATTTGAAGGTTAATTAGTGCATCACGGTTAACTTGGGGTGTTGAGAATTCATGGTTTATTGAAATGCAATTGGAAATCCTTTTATTATGCAAGTGTAACATGTGTGGAGATGAACCCCTTAGCTAGCAATCCATCACATTCATACTTACAATCTGTTTTAATTAGAATCTGTGCAATTAGTTTAATTTCGTCCAAAACTCAATCCCCCCTTACTTTAATGTCCAAATTAGTTAGAAAGTGTCTTAGTTTGTGTTTCTAAGTGTTTTGATTCAAGTTATTACCCAAATTCCTCCAAAGTACTCAAAGTGCTCAAAACTACCCCGAAAGTGTTTTTAAGGCAGTTTTGAGTGTTTTGGTGCTGTTTTGAGTCTTTTGGTTTGTTTTGGTGTTTTAAAGTTTAGTTTTGCATTCTTTGAGTCTAGTATAGTGTTTTATATTGTGTTTTTACGTTTTTGAGTCAAATCCAAGTGATTAACAATCCCTCCTATTCCCCGGTCCTGAATGATCCCTACTTATACTTATACTACAATTGACAAAAAAAGGGTTTAATTTGTGTGCATATAATTTTCGCATCACCATGCAAAACCAAGATAAGAGGGTGGAGCAATTGGAGAAACAAATTGGGCAGATTGCAGATTTTGTAGGGAAGTTTCGGGAGCAAGGCCAACTTCCTAGTTCTACCATTCCAAACCCCAAAGGAGGCTTCGAAAGTGCAAAGGCTATACTCTTGAGAAGTGGAAAAGAAGTCGGGGCAGGTCCTACACCATCACCATCAAGTCTTAACGAGGACGAAAAGCTGAGAATCGAAGAGGAGGAGATAGGCCAACCCACGGCAAAGGTGGAAACACCTTTGCCGCAAGCTTCAAATGGTTCCAACTTGTCTAATTCGGCCAAAAAGGGTAAGAATGTTTCAAATTCAGTTTCTACTAATGTTGTTCCGTCGAATGTGCCTTTTCCTAGTAGGTTCAGGCAAACGAAGAAAGAAGAAGCCGAGAAGGACATCCTTGAGACGTTTCGTAAAGTTCAAGTGAACATACCCCTGTTGGATGCAATAAAGCAAGTCCCGAGGTACGCCAAGTTCTTAAAGGAGCTTTACACCACGAGGAAGAGGATGTCGACCAAGGAAGTGGTAAAGGTAGGTGAAAATGTCTCTGCCATCTTGCAACGCAAACTACCCCCCAAATGCAAAGATCCAGGTAGTTTTACCATTCCTTGTGTGATAGGTAATACACGTTTTGAATCTGCCATGCTAGACCTAGGAGCTTCTATAAATGTTATGCCATATTCAATTTATGCATCTATGAACTTAGGAGTATTGAAAAATGATGGTGTAATCATACAATTGGCCGATAGATCTAACGCTTATCCAAAGGGAGTTTTGGAAGATGTGTTAGTGCAGGTAAATCATTTAAATCTTTCTGGCGGACTTCTATGTGCTCAAGATGGATGAATCTGACCATGCCCCTTCGTTGCCAATCCTACTTGGCCGGCCATTCATGAAGACGGCGCGGACGAAGATTGATGTGTTTAATGGAACTTTGTCCATGGAATTTGATGGGGAAGTTGTTAATTTTAGTCTTTCTGATTCCATTAAGTATCCTAGTGAGGATCATTCATGTTTCTCCACTGATGTAATTGACTCTTTGGCACAGGGATATATGGAAGATTTGAATGCCGATGCGCTTGAAAACGTCATTACAAGAAGCATGGAGCTCAAAACCAAGGGAGGGGGATTGTTGCTAGGCCACGACACACACATTCCATTGCATGCTGTGCACCCTAGTGAGGAATGTATGGAGTTGGTCGCTGCCCTAGAGTCACTTCCTAGGCACGAGGGTAAGTTTTCTAAATTTGAGTCAATTCCCATTTCGACTAATAAATTGCTTCCATCCATAGTTCAGGCACCTACCCTTGATCTCAAACCATTACCGGGCCATTTGAAGTACATTTTCTTGGGGGAAGAGGAGACATTACCGGCCATCATTTCTTCATCACTCACGGCACAAGAAGAGGAGAAACTAGTGCGTGTTTTGAAGGAGTTCAAATCTGCCCTAGGTTGGACGTTGGCCGATATCAAAGGTATTAGTCCCGCTACATGCATGCATCACATATTTCTTGAGGAGGGGGCCAAACCAACTAGAGAGGCTCAACGCCGTCTTAACCCTCCGATGATGGAAGTTGTGAAAAAGGAGATAATCAAGCTTTTAGATTGTGGAGTCATCTATCCAATCTCAGATAGTAAGTGGGTGTCACCTATCCAATGTGTGCCGAAGAAATTTGGAGTGACGGTTGTGGAGAACGCGGAGAATGAGCTAGTGCCCACCCGAATCCAAACTGGTTGGCGTGTATGCACTGATTATAGGAAGATAAACGCTACCACGAGGAAGGACCACTTCCCATTGCCGTTCCTAGATCAAATGTTGGAAAGGTTAGCGGGTTATTCATTTTATTGTTTTCTTGATGGATACTCTGGTTATAATCAAATTGTTATTGCCCCGGATGATCAAGAAAAGACTACGTTTACATGCCCCTTTGGTACATTTGCTTATCGTCGCATGCCATTTGATTTATGTAATGCACCTGCTACATTTCAAAGATGCATGATGAGCATATTTTCAGATTATGTGGAGAAAATTATTGAGGTTTTTATGGATGATTTTAGTGTGTTTGGTAATTCATTTGATGGTTGTTTGAGTAATCTTAGTTTGATTTTGAACCGTTGTGTTGAAACAAATCTTGTGCTTAATTGGGAAAAATGTCACTTCATGGTTAAAGAAGGTATTGTTCTAGGACATATTATTTCTGAAAAAGGCATTGAAGTAGATAAATCTAAGGTAGACCTTGTTCGTCACTTACCCCCTCCAACTTTGGTTAGAGAGGTTCGTTCGTTTCTTGGTCATGCAGGTTTTTATAGGCGGTTCATAAAGGATTTCTCAAAGATTGCACAGCCACTATGCCGATTGCTGCAAAAAGAGGTGGCGTTTGAGTTTGATGATGCATGCTCCACGACATTCAAGCACCTCAAGGAGGCTCTCACTTCGGCTCCCATTATCACACCTCCAGATTGGAGCTTTCCATTCGAGTTGATGTGCGATGCTTCGGACTATGCGATTGGTGCTGTTTTGGGGCAGCGAAAGGACAAACAACCTCATGTTATTTATTATGCGTCTAGAACATTAAATGATGCTCAATTAAATTACTCAACCACTGTAAAAGAATTACTTGCTGTGGTATTTGCATTAGATAAGTTTCGGTCATACTTACTTGGTACTAAAGTTATTATTTTTACTGATCATGCAGCTCTCAAGTATTTGCTCACGAAGAAGGAGGCCAAGCCTAGACTAATTCAATGGATGTTGCTTTTACAAGAGTTTGACATTGAGATTCGGGATAAGAAGGGCGTGGAGAATGTGGTGGCTGACCACCTAAGTCGAATGATACATGAGGAAGCAGCGCCAATTTCTGAAACGTTTCCGGATGAACAACTTCTGTCTGTTGAGGTAAGTACCCCTTGGTATGCCGACTTGGTTAATTTTCTGGTGTCTAAGCAAATTCCTAACACCTTAAGCAAGGCTCAACGTGATAAATTAAAAAAGGATGCACGTTTTTATGTTTGGGACGACCCTTATTTGTGGAAAATATGCCCGGATCAGATTGTGCGTCGTTGTGTTCATGAATCTGAATTTCATTCCATTTTGAGTTTTGGCCATACATATGCATATGGTGGACACTTTGGCACACAACGTACATCGCTTAAGGTTCTTGAGAGTGCTTTTTATTGGCCTACGTTGTTTAGAGATGCTAGGGCTTTTTGCTTAACATGTGATAGATGTCAAAAGACCGAAAGTATAGGCCAAAGAGACCAAATGCCATAAACCCCAATCCTTGTTGTTGAAATCTTTGATGTTTGGGGTATTAATTTTATGGGTCCGTTCCCTATGTCTTTTGGTTTTACGTACATTTTACTTGTCGTTGATTATGTATCAAAGTGGGTGGAAGCTAAGGCCACCCGAACTAACGATTCTAGAGTTGTTGCAGATTTTGTAAAATCTAACATTTTCTCTAGATTTGGGATGCCTCGAGTGCTCATAAGCGATGGTGGGTCACATTTTTGCAACCGCACCATTGCGGCGTTGCTCAAGAAGTACAACGTGTTGCATAAGGTTTCCACACCTTATCACCCCCAAACCAGTGGCCAAGCAGAAGTTTCAAATCGAGAAATCAAGCAAATTCTGGAAAAGACCGTTGGGCCGAATAGAAAAGATTGGAGTTTGCGTTTGGAGGATGCACTGTGGGCCTGTCGAACGGCTTACAAAACGCCTATTGGTATGTCCCCGTTTCGGCTAGTCTATGGCAAGCCGTGCCATCTACCTGTGGAGCTCGAGCATAAGGCACATTGGGCGGTCAAGACCTTCAATATGGATGTGGACGCGGCTGGAAATCATAGGAAGCTACAATTGAGCGAGCTTGAAGAGATTAGGCATGAAGCATATGAGAATGCCCGGATTTACAAGGAGAAGACCAAGGCCGTCCATGACAAGATGATTAGAGGCAAAACCTTCTCAATGGGGCAGAAAGTGTTGCTATTCAATTCCCGTCTTCGATTATTCCCCGGTAAGTTACGTTCTAAGTGGGTTGGTCCATTTGTTATCACTAATGTTTTTGTGCATGGTGCAGTCTAAATACAAAGTTTGAAAACTGGACAAGAATTCAAGGTGAATGGCCATAGGTTGAAACCCTACTACGAGAACTTTGTCGAGCATGTTGTGGAGGAGATCCCATTGCATGCCGTGGGCTCCAATGGGGAATGAGCAGAACGTCGTCCGGCTGCAAGACGTAAAAGAAAGCGCTACTTGGGAATCGCTCCACACTCAGATTTGCGTCCCTAAACCCTTTCCTTTGTTGCTTACTTTATGTTATGTGTAATGTGTTCAATTGTGTCTAAAACATTGAGGACAATGTTTAGTTTAAGTGTGGGCGGGGTAACATTCTGTTTTGATATATTTTTGCATGAAATTCGTAAGGTATTACCACCTAACATGTCTAAACTTGTTTCCCACTGTTTTTAAGTGTTTTTAAGCTATTTTTGAGTGTGTTGACTTAAAAATCCGAAAATACCATTGAAAAACCCAAAAAGAGTTGTTTTTGTGTGTTTGTTTGTGTCGTAGGGTACCTTCCAACACAATGATGAGGATTTGGTTTTTAATTGCATGATGGTTAAAGAAAGTTACAAACATGGATGGACGTTTGATATACTCTTTGGTTTATGCTTGTTTGTAGTCATAGTTTACGAATTCACATGTAATCACAAATGATAAAAATCAGTTTTTGTAACATGCTTGAAGGAATGAACTCAAACAAACGCTACATCCCTGTGAGACTTGAGCCTAAACTTTATTTGGAGAGTTAAAATCTGTGCATTAATGTTTTCTAAAGTCGTTGCATGATCTCATTATTCTTTGCTTGGTTACTACTTAGAAGGCGTTTCATCACTTAGTTCCAAATGCTAGAGCTCATGCCCATTTCATTCAAAGCATGTCATTGATTTGCATAACACATATTCAAGATGAAGTTGTGTAGTGACCACCATGAAAGCCAAACAGCCATGTGCCCTTCACTCATTTTGTGTTTAAGTTTAACCCCATTGAGCCGTGTTAGCCCATATTCTTTGTTAACCCGCATTATCCTCACCTAGCCTAGATTAGGACCATCCTTACCCTTGTTCTTGAAGCATAGTAAGCAATCAATTCCTTTTGATTAATGTGTTGCAGAAAATAAGTGTTGGGGAAGGAATATTGATATGAGTTTATGTGCCATAGGCATGGTTAGAAAAAAAAAAGAAAAAAAAAGAAAAAAAAATGGAAAAAGAGTTGAAAATAGTTGAAAAGTATTGGTTGTTGAAGTAAGGGCCCAAAACAATGAATTAGGCCCTAAGAGTTGTTCGAATCTCCCCTGTTTGTCTAAAAGTTGATTTCTGCATTCTAAGGGAATTCTAGGTCTTAATTTCATTACTTTGCTTGCTATTGCTTAAAAGAACTTTTGTTTATCCCTACCTTTCCTTGTTAAGCCAATACCCCAAGCCCCGTTATAACCCTTGACTTCTATCTTGAGTGTTGTGCATTTCAATTGTGGAGTTTGAATTTGGTATGAGCATATGGTGTCACTGGTTCTCGCATCTAAGTAGTAGCATTCCATTCATGAGATCATATCTAAACACGTTTAATTACTCCAGAAATTGCTTTCTTTGTTATAACGTATGTGAGTATTAGTCTTTCATGTTTACATCAATCTTCTCACATATAACTAGTGTAGGGTGTGTAGTCAGAAAATCTGAGTGAAAATTGAGTGCATAACTAGTAAGGAATTGAGGGAATTCTCTAAGGCATGTTACTACATTCAAAATGGTTTTAATTGATTAACTGCGAACTAGTGAATGGTGACTATGATTAAGTATGTGCTTAAGGGGAAGTAAGACTAAAAGCTATGTGAGTAATGATCTTTGACATGTCATGTTTCAGTGGAAATCCCTGAGGCAAACGTTGGAAGGTTTAGGTTATGTTTTGTTTGTTTTGTTTCGTCTTGTTTACTTTAGTTGTTTTGTTTTGCTCGAGGACTAGCAAAAGTTAAGTGTGGGGGAATTTGATAGGAGTATATTCATGCGACTTAATTAGCTTGTTCTTGTGCATTTATGTTGTGTTTACTAAGTTATTTTAGTGTTTAAGGCCACTTTTGTGTATTTTCAGATTATAAGGCCAAAGGGTGCAAGAAGATGCAAATAGGAGTCGTTTGGAGCGAAAGAGGAATGAATGAGTTGAAGACTTGAAGAAACGACGAATTCCTACTCCAACGATGAATTCTTACCAAAACGAGGAATCCTACTCAAACAAGGTTTCCTATTTTAGGAAAGTTAACCCTAAGTTTCCCGTTTTGGTAGCATTTCCTAATCTTAAACGTCCGTATTTTCTAGCCACTTTGAAGTCCTTGTAGGCGCTCTAGGACACAAAACAAAGGCCTTAGCCCAAATTCCAGCCCTTGCCGTGCCTTTCCCCTCCTTTCCTTCCCTTGCCGTGCAAGGGGGGGCACTTTGGTCCCATTTTATGCACAAAAACCCTAACCCTAAACCCTAGCCGCACCTATTAAGCCATTCCCTTTAATTTCTGATTTAATTCCCCAATTCTAGCAGCCTTTGAATTTAACTTTAATTTAATTTTAATAAGCTAGGGTTTATTTTCTGAAACCCTACACATTTTACAACCTAGCCGCACCCTATTCATCCATTCTTTTCAGATTTTCAGCCACAAAACCTCTTAGCCGCAAGTATCCATCCATTTTCACCCTAAGCCTTCTAAAACCATCTCAGCCATTCACCCTAATAACCCTAGTTCTACAACCTTGCAGTCGTCACTCTCATTCACATATTATCATTCAGCCATTCTCTCCCATTACTCCCCAATCCGTGCACTCCCATTCACCCAACATTCATTCTTCAAACCCGTGCATCATACACCCTAATTGACATTCAATCCGCAGCCACCATATTCTCCCATTTCCTTCCAAAAACCGTACACCCCATTCATTCACAAGCCGTCACTCCCATTCACCCTAATTCTCCCATTCATACACTAATCAGCCACCATTCTCTCCCTGGTGCCGCAGCCACCACAACCCAAAAACCACCCATTCCAGCCATTTTCCAACCTGTCTGCAACCTTCCCACCATTGTAGCCACCATTCTACACCATTCCACACCTTCCTACCACCTTGCCGCACCACCTAACCTCCCTAAATCCATTCCCAAACCATAAAAACATCCAAATCACCCCTACACCATCTCTGCCGCAGCAAGGAGAAGAGAAAAGAGGAGCTTCGACGCGCACCAATTCACGTGGATTCGTTGGGCGTTCTAGGTGTAATCAATCCTTTGTACTTTATGTTTAAATTCAATTGTATTTCTCTTTCTGTGAACATGAGAGGCTAAACCCCTAATTAGCTAGGGGGTGATTCGAACCCATGTTATTGCTTGCAATATGAATTGATTACATTTGGTTGGAATTTCATAAGTTGTGGATTCAATTTGTTTAACTGTTTGATTGATAACTTATTTATGTATGTTTATTGAGAGTGCAGGCTTAATTTTCATGCATGATTATGACGCTAGAATATAAGTGAGTTTCACCTAATAGTTATGAACTTATATTCACAAGTAGTGGAGGTTGCTTATAAACAATCGCGTTAAATGAATTCTTGGCACTAGTTTCATGCTCATCATAGTAACGAATGCCTCGTCAACACTTATAGTTTTCATGATGCTTAATGATCTGTGATTGTATCTTTATTGTGCTTTTCACGTAAAGGACTTTTGGAGAATGTTTTGAATTGCGTTGCGCTAACCCATCCAATTCATTAACTTAAGGAGAACTTGACGGTTAATTTAAGCGGACCTAATTAACCTGGGGTGTTGAGTTTCATAATTTATCGAAAGACCAACTGAAAATCAAAGTGTATGAAAGTGTAACATGTGTGGAGAAGAACCTTCTAGCTAGCATTCATCCATATTTTCATCACATTCATATTTACATTCTGCCTTTAAATTACAATCTGTGCATTTATTTTAATTTCGTCAAAACCTCAATCCCCCTTTACTTTAGTGTCCAATTTAGTTAGAAAGTGTCTTAGTTTGTGTTTCTAAGTGTTTTGATTCAAGTTGTTACACAAATTCGTCCAAATTCACCAAAGTGCTCAAAACTGCCCAGAAAGTGTTTTTAAGGCAGTTTTGAGTGTTTTGGGGCTGTTTTGAGTCTTTTGATTTGTTTTGGTGTTTTTATTGTTTAGTTTTTCATTCTTTGAGTCTAGTTTAGTGTTTCAAACTTTATTTTACGTTTTTGAGTCAGTTTCCAAGTGATTTTGCAATCCCTCCTAATCCCCGGTGATAGGAGCATATTCATGCGACTTAATTAGCTTGTTCTCGTGCATTTATGTTGTGTTTACTTAGTTGTTTTAGTGTTTAAGGCCACTTTTGTGTATTTTCAGATTATAAGGTCAAAGTGTGCAAGAAGATGCAAATTGGAGTCTTTTGGAGCGAAAGAGGAATGAATGAGTTGAAGACTTGAAGAAACGACGAATTCCTACGCCAACGATGAATTCTTACCAAAACGAAGAATCCTACTCAAACAAGGCTTCCTATTTTAGGAAAGTTGACCCTAAGTTTCCCGTTTTGGTAACCTTTCCTAATTCTAAACGTCCATATTTTCTAGCCACTTTATAGGCCTCGTATGCACTTTAGGACACAAAACCAAGGCCCTAGCCCTATTTCCCTTCCTAGCCGCACCTTTATATTTATGTTTTAATTTCCTATTTTCGTAAGCCTTTGATTTAATTTTAAATAAGTTAGGGTTAGTTTTCTGAAATCATACATTTTCCTAACCCTAGCCGCAAAACCACATTCTCCCTAATTCTATTTACCATGCAGCCACTTCCACATTTAAACCATTCCATTTCAGCCGTGGGTTCCCATTGATTCCATTTTTTAATCAGCCGCATAATTCCCATGATTTTAGCCATGTATTCCATCTTAAATAACCCTAAGCTATTCAGCCATTTTTATTATCCCATCACCCAAATCCCCCACTTGTGCCGCAGCCACCAAAACCAAAAAGAAATCTGTGCAGTCCATTACCTATTCTAACAAAACAGCCGCCACACTCTCCCATTATTCTCCCCTGCAATCCGTGCCTTCCCCATGAATTTCCAGCATTCTCCCTAAGCCGTAGTCAACCTAATTCTCTCCAAAAAGGCAGCAGCCACTTTTTCCCATAAAAAAAACCTCACAGCCGCTCCCTCCATTCCACACCATTCACCCTAATTCTAATCCAGCCGCAACTTTCCCCCATTTTTCCACCACCTTGCCGCACCACCAATCCTCCCTAAATCCATCCCCAACCCAAAATATCATCCAAATCATCCATTTAACCTCATTGCCGCAGCAAGGAGAAGAGGAAAAAGGACTTAGACGCGCAGAAATTCAAGTGGATTCGTTGGGCGTTCTAGGTGTAATCCATCCTTTGTTCTTTATGTTTAAATTCAATTTTATTCTTCTTGTTGTGAACATGAGAGGCTAAATCCCCCTAGTTAGCTAGGGGGTGATTCGAAACCATGTTTATGCTTGCAATATGAATTGATTATATTTGGTTGGAATTTCATGAGTTGTGGATTCAATTTGTTTAACTGCTTGATCGATAACTTATTTATGTATGTTGATTGAGAGTGCACGCTTAATTTTCATGCATGAATATGACGCTAGAATATAAGTGAGTTTCACCTAATAGTTATGAACTTATATTCACAAGTAGTGGAGGTTGCTTATAAACAATCGCGTTAAATGAATTCTTGGCACTAGTTTCATGCTCATCATAGTAACGAATGCCTCGTCAACACTTATAGTTTTCATGATGCTTAATGATCTTTGATTGTATCTTTATTGTGCTTTTCACGTAAAGGACTTTTGGAGAATGTTTTGAATTGCGTTGCGCTAACCCATCCAATTCATTAACTTAAGGAGAACTTGACGGTTAATTTAAGCGGACCTAATTAACCTGGGGTGTTGAGTTTCATAATTCATTGAAAGACCAACTGAAAATCATTTTGTATGCAAGTGTGACATGTGTGGAGAAGAACCTTCTAGCTAGCATTCATTCCATATTTCATCACATTCATATTTAAATTCTGCATTTAAATTACAATTCGTTGCATTTAGTTTAATTTCGTCAAAACCTCAATCCCCCTTTACTTTAGTGTCCAACTTAGTTAGAAAGTGTCTTAGTTTGTGTTTATAAGCGTTTTGTATTCTTTGAGTCTAGTTTAGTGTTTTCAACGTTTGTTTTACGTTTTTGAGTCAGTTTCCAAGTGATTTAGTAATCCATCCTAATCCCCGGTCTAGAACGATCCCTACTTGCATCTTTACTACAATTGTCACAAGAGGGTTTTAATTTGTGTGCTTACTTAGTTCGCATCACCCGGTTAAGAACGATCCCTACTTATTCATATACTACAATTGTCACAAGAGGGTTTTAATTTGTGTGCTTACTTAGTTCGCATCAGTCATCTAGCGTTCCACCAAGTATTGGGGCCTCGAATGATCTATCTTCGGTGCCTCCCGCTCCTATGCCTCTCGCTCCGATGCCTCCTGCTCCGATGCCTCTTGCTCTGATGCCTCCCGCTCCGATGCCTCCCGCTCCTAGAGTTTTGCCACGTAGTGGGGCTTCACGTAAACAACCTTTGTGAAGGCTCCATCTTTCTCTTTCTTTGTTAGATACATTTTTTTTTTTTTTTTTTTTTTTTCGCACTTGTAATTTCTCGAAAATCAATGAACATGCTTTGTTTTATTCAGAGTATTGGGTTGCCTCCCAAGTAGCGCTTTCTTTTACGTCTTGCAGCCGGACGAAGAACTTCTTTTCTCACTTAGGACCCACAGCATGCAATGGGATCTCCTCCACAACATGCTCAATAAAGTTCTCGTAGTACGGCTCAATGAATGGGAGGGGATAGTGATCCTCCCTGATTCTGGCGTTTGGATTCCTAAAGTCCCTGTAACTGATCCCACCACCTTGAAATTGATTGGGTACCTTCACCAAAGAAGGTAACAACCTATTAGTTGAAACGGGAATCGGAATTGGGATTGGAGACTTACTAGGATGTTGTGGCACTGCCCCAAGGGCAGCCACCTTCTCGCCAATTTTAGCACACGGCACGGCCATTTTGGATGTTTTTCGGGTAGTGGCATGCTCGTTGTGCTCCAATCCAATTCCTTCCTCGGTGGTGATTCTAAATGCATCCTTCTTGATTTGTGCAGATCCTTTCGGCCCTATGTTCTTATGCACATCTATGACAAAACAAGAATGAACATCATTAGTATTCTTAACAGATTCAGAAACTTTAAAGTTAATCGTATCACCACCAAACTCCATAGTTAAGGCTCCCTTGGCCACATCAATCTTGGTGTGGGCTATTTTCATGAAAGGTCGTCCAAGTAAGAGTGGCGATGGTGGAGAGTGGGTTGAATCATCCATGTCAAGCACATAGAAATCTGCAGGAAAAATCAAGTGGTCTACCTGCACCAAGACATCTTCCAAAACTCCTCTCGGGTATGCATTAGATCGATCGGCTAATTGTATAATAACCCCATCATTTTTAAGCTCTCCTAGATTCATAGATGCATAAACAGAGTATGGCATGACATTAATTGATGCACCTAAATCTAGCATAGCATGTTCAAATCTTGTATTACCAATTACACAAGGGATAGTGAAACTACCTGGATCTTTGCATTTAGGTGGTAGCTTTCTTTGCAACATTGCAGAGACATTCTCACTTACATGTACCACCTCTTTCTCCCGAATCCGTTTTCTTGTTGTACAAATCTTCCTCAAAAACTTAGCGTACTTCGGAATTTGCTTTATTGCATCAAGGAGCGGGATATTTACATGCACCTTCCTAAACGTCTCCAGGATCTCTTTTTCATCCTCCTCTGTCTTAGATTGCATAAACCTGCTAGGAAAAGGCACATTTAGTGGAATAGAACTAGACAAATTCGAATTTGGACTCACCTTGGTGGTTTGGGATGGTTTTGGTGTACTAGAGGGTTGCGGCAAGGTTTTGGCTTCCCTTGCCGTGGCCTTTGCTCCCTGTTCTTCTTCTTGCAGTAGTTCTTTCTCCTCATTAAGGCTTTGTTTGGATGGTTCTGGATGATTTCCAAGCTCCTTACCACTTCTTAACGTAATGGCCTTGGCGGTTTCGAACCCTCCCTTTGGATTGACAATGGTTGAGCTAGGGAGCTTGCCTTGGTCTCGGAATTGTCCTACAAACTCCGCAATCTGCCCAATTTGCTTTTCTAAGTGGTCCACCCTTTTTTCTTGGTTTTGCATCGCCTTGTTTTGATTTTCTAGCCCCTAAGACAAATTGGTAAGTAACTTAAGAATTGTAGCATTATCTAAAGACGTACCTTGATTGTTTTGGGCAGATTGGGGTGGGGTTGGATCATTGCCGTAGGTTTTGGTGTAAAACCCCGGGGGTTGTTATCTAAAGCCTCCTTGTTGTTAAAGTTGTTGAGGCTCCCTCCACTTAAAGTTGGGATGGTCTCTCCACCCCGGATTGTATGTATTGGAATATGGATCATTCCTTGGCTGATTTTGGCTTGGAAATCCAATGGAATTTGCACTTTCCCATCCCCCATTCCCAATCAATTGAGGGCACCTTTCCGAAGGGTGTCCTTGGATAGAACATACACCACATACAATTGGTCCTTGTATCTTCATTCCTTCGACCATCTGAGACATAATAGAAGTAAGATTAGCTAATTGAGATTGAATATCGGATTGAGAACTTACCTCATTCAATTGTTGCCGTGGGGGGTCCCTTTGCCCAACACCTTCATATTGTTGTGCATTGAGTGCTCGATTAGCAATGAGAGTTTTCACATCCCTGGGTGTTTTGTCCACCAATGCACCTCCCACCGAAGCATCGAGCATTTGCCTTTCAATGGGAAGAAGGCCCTCATAGAAGTATTGAAGGAGAAGCTCCTCCTTCATTTGATGTTGAGGACATGATGCAACAAGGGCTTTAAAACGCTCATAGTATGCCGGAAAAGATTCTTCTTGACTTTGTTGGATTCCGCTAATTTTCTTCCTCAAGAGAATGACTCTTGAAGTACGGAAGAACTTCTCCAAGAACGCTCTCTTCATGCTTTCCCAAGAAGTCACTGTCCCGGGTGCCAATTCATAAAGCCAATCCTTAGCCTTTTCCACAAGAGAGAATGGAAAAGCTTTCATCTTCAAAATATTCCCATCAACATTAATGGGTGTCATGCTTGAGCATACAACTTCAAACTCCTTCAAATGCTTGTTTGGATCTTCCATGGACAGCCCATGGTACTTAGGAATATGATGCAGCAAGCTTGACTTCAATTCGATCTCATCGGTCTTGCCTTGAGCCGCCCTAGGGTATTGAATACATAGGGGTGCGGCATTGTCCAATCCTGAAGCGGAAAACTCCTTGATTGTTCGGTTGTCCGCTGCCATGTCTACTTCACCCACTCTTGCCGTGGGTTCCTCTTCTTCAGATTCAGAAACGGACTCGGAGCTTTCACTTGATTCGCTAGGTTCTGGGTTCTTTCTCTTTCGTCTCAATTCTCGCTCGAAATCGTCGTCAAAGTCCAAGATATTCTCACAAACGGGGTGAGGCCTACGAGTCATACACTTGCACCTAGAACAATGAAACAAAAGATTTTAGCAACTCTCTTAGAAGCACGGCAAACACAAAAATAAAAAGAAAGAACAAATACACACACTAGACTCTTGACCTTAAGACACACTTTGACACGACACAAACACAAGGGATTAGCAAGTTTGCTAATCCCCGGCAACGGCGCCAAAATTTGATGCGTTAAATATATAAGCACACAAATTAACCCTCTTTTTATCAATTGTAGTAAGTATGTAAGTAGGGATCGTTCTTAACCGGGGATTAGGAGGGATTGCAAAATCACTTGGAAACTGACTCAAAAACGTAAAATAAAGTTTAAAACACTAAACTAGACTCAAAGAATGCAAAACTAAACATTTAAAACACTAAAACAAACCAAAAGACTCAAACAGCACCCAAAACACTCAAAACTGCCTTAAAAACACTTTTTAGGCAGTTTTGAGCACTTTGACTACTTTGGACGAAATTGGGTAATAAAATGAATCAAAACACTTAGAAACACAAACTAAGACACTTTCTAACTAAGTTGGACACTAAAGCAAAAGGGGGATTGAGTTTTTGACGAAATTGAAAACAAAACTTAAAACTTTGTAAAACGAACAGATTTTAAAACGAATTTGACGGAATTGAATGGATGGGAAGCTAGCTAAGGGGTTCATCTCCACACATGTTATACTTGCACACAAAACGATTTCTAATTGCTTTTCAATAAACCATGAATTCTCAACGCCCCAGATTAACCGTGAATTGCACTAATTAACCCTCAGATTTTCCTAACGTTATTGAATTGGATGATTGCATACGACAACCCAAAACATTCCCCACAAGTCCCCTACATGATTGCATAATAGAGATACAAGCAAGAATCATTAAGTTCTATGAAAACCATAAGCATTGACGAAGCACTTGTTACTATGATTGCATGAAACTTATGCCAAGAATTTACTTAACGCGATTGAGATCATCAACCTTTACTACTTGTGAATATAATTCCATAACGATTAGGTGAAATTTCCTTATATCCTAGCATCCAATTTATGCATGATAATTAAGCGTGCACTGTTGTTGTAATCCTTCCTAATGCTAGAATATGTTTAGTATAATGGCACAAGCAAGGGTGTCGAATCCACATGGACTAATTGGACCTATACAATTACTTGTTTTGCAAGAACTCTATGAAATGAATAAAACTAATCAAATTAGGCAGATTTGTTGTTGTAACTTGAAAGCATAAGAGAATGAAGTAACTCAAATAAATGAATCTACAACTAATAGAATGGGACAGCACCAATGGAGATGAAGCTAGGGATTCGGTTTCACCATTGCTAAACCAAGTCCATGTTTGTTAAGTTAGTTTATACTCAGCCATATACCTATTTCTTGAGTTTGTTTCACTTAGATATGATCAACCATATGATGTGTGGATTTGATCACATGTTCCTAATCATGAGCCTAGTTGTGATGTGCAACTTTGGTTCCTAATCAAGAAGGTGTTACGCACAAGAAACTTTCATAAAACCAAAGGTAACACTTGGTAGGTTGTTTGCAAAGTATTCCCTTCATCCATTCACATATCTACCAAGAATATGCATGATGTGTGCCCTAATCTTGGCTAAACAACCTATGGTTAATTCAAATGGTGATCAAACATTAAAATCAACTCACAAAGTCACAATTAAATCAGAGAATGAAACAAGAAATAGATGGACAAACTGAGCATTCTAACTTGACTACATGGCAAACTTTGCAAGGCTACATCGAATCCCTAGAGAGAGATTAGTTACACTTTATGTTTACAAAAGGTTTGACATAAAAATATAAAACATGAGTGAACATAGAATTAATAAGAAGAAACCCTTGAAGCAAAACTGATGTCGAAATCCCTTAAGAGTGGTCTTCGGTGTTGGTTATCCAAGTGTGATGTAAATGAAGGTAGATCGGCTATGGTTGAATGGTTTTTGCAAATGGGAGAGCAAATGGACAGAGATGGAGCGGCTATGTGTGTGAATAATGGGATGATGGAACCAGCCAAAAGAAATGATGTTGCATGGTTTTTATAGAAGGGAAATGCAGCTGCCAACATTAAGAATGGAGCTGGAATGCAAATGTGAGCTGGAAGTGTAAGTGCAAGCACGGCAAGGTTGTAAACATGCATGTGAATGCATGTTTTGGTGCTGGAATGGGTGGATTTTTGGGATGGTGGATGCACGGCCCCAGGGAATATGCAAGCATGTGGTTTATTTAATTAAGATGCATGTGGATGTCTGCAAGGATGAAGTGGACAACCTGGAATTGGTTGTACAAATCTGGAAAGGATATGAAAGTGCACGGCATGGTTGTAAACATGCATGAGAATGCATGTTTTGGTGTTTGTTGGTGTAAATATGGCTGAGTGAATTAAGTAATGGAAGTGCATGTTCTTGGTGCAAAAGGGAGCTGGAAAGGTAATGGAATGCACGGCACAAGGTGTGTGGAAGCTGTTTTAGTGCTAGAAGTGCATAAGTGAGCTGGAACCACATGGGACTGCACGGCAAGGTTGTAAACATGCATGTGAATGCATGTTTTGGTGTTGGAACCACCTAATCTGACTTCAATGTTTTTGCCTTGTTTAGAATCACCCAATATGGCCGAATTGCACCACTTAACACTTCCACATCTTTTCCTGAAATTCCAGCAGCCAAATGTTTCCTAGATTCTTCATTTGGACTTCAATTTAACTACCTAGAATCTTCTCCACGTTTGGAATAATGCTCAGCTACCAAAAGGAATGTTTTTACTTCATTTGCCTTCCCATTGATCCAAATTCACACTTGGCTGCACACTAACACCAAATAATGTAAAATGCAACTAGTTTAACCCAAAAACATCACAAAGACGCCAAATAAGGAAGATATAAATGCATGCAAAATGTGACTTATCAAATACCCCCAAACCTGGTTTTTGCTAGTCCTCGAACAAACTTGAAACTACAACACACAAAACACTATCATCTAACTAAACCACTTTCGCTGGCCAAATGATTGCACTGAGCATGTGCAACAAGCCTTTGAACCCCTAGGTGTCCCTAGTTGGAGGAGTTGTGTCTCCTGAGGGTTTACAGTGATGACACCCACAAACATCTACAAAATCTGCAAACAATTTGGTTAATACATGCTTTAAACAAACTAATACGAACCAATGAAAACTTTGTCATACAATCCAAACTCAAAAGTTTGCCACTCCAAAGAATCGTATCAATTGTAACGTATAAAGATATTTCTCCATGTCCTACAACTTCAAGGTCACCATACCCAAATGCTTAAGATAGAATTCGCCTCAACTCTACTCCTCACAGCTTCCACTCAAGTTCTCACTCAGATCCTAAAGTTTAGTCTCTCCACAAACATATATGAGTGAAATTATGTAAAGGGAATCAAAATTCTCACATATGAAATATGAAATGGAAGCACAATTTTTGAGTAGATCTCATGAAATGAATCAAATGCTAAGAATATAGATAACACACACACTTACCATCACCTATGAATACATCCTCAATGATCAGTTAGGTCTTTCTCAAGATTGAATTGCAAGGCTTAGGTTATAGGTTACTAACGAAGTGATGTGAAATACTAGAGTTTGGGGCATACCAAAGTGTCCTTGAGGATCATGCTCTTCACTTGCATTTGTCTTCTTTTGTTTTTGGCGTCCAGGCCCTATGTCTTATAATGAGGAGATTTGGAACTTGTATCCACTTTAATTCTCTTTTTTTTTTTTTTTTTTTTTTTTTTTTTTTTTTTTTTTTTTTTATAACTTTATTTTTAGAAACATCTTCAACATAGGTGCCCTCGGTACATGCCACAATCTTGTTCCAAAGCTCAATTTACCTTTAGTCTTCATCACTTTGGTATTCCCCAAACTATAAGGTATGGCTTGTAATGGTCTAGAATGGGTAGAGTATGGTGTGGGTGATGAAAGAATTAAGCTCAAGTGTTTGGTTGCAACAAGGGTGAATGGAGCACACAAATAGGTAGGATTTAAGCCTTTTAGTAGTTAAAACATGCATAGCCTAACATCGTCTCATTGATTTCATGAATGAATGATACTAAACACATGGTATCTGCAAAGGAGAGTAATTCTTAGTATCCAAACAAAATAGAAGTAATGAGATCATTTAAAGTGAAATTGAAAGAAAAAGATAGGAGTAGAAACACTTTAAACCCTCTCAAAGAAGCAATTAGGCTCAAAATAACTCACTAGGGTAGTCTCCACTATTCTTCTTCCAGAATTTGAGTATGGTACCTCTATCATCATAATTCCAAGAGTTACAGCTTTATAAATGACAACAAGATGCAACACTTTTTATAGCAACCCAATCGTTTGTTTTCAAACATAGTCCCCATATACATTCGTATTAGCAAGCAAAAACACACTTAACCAAACAAAAACACAAAAACAAACACCTTCCATCCCACACCCGCAAACCTAACCTAAGCATTGTCCTCGATGCTTAAAATTATATGTAATGCAAGTAGGCAAAGAATATGGAATGGTAACAACATAAACACAACATAAAGAAAGAACACAAACCACACTAGGTTGCCTCCTAGCAAGCGCTTTATTTAATGTCTAGGCAAGACATGGTAGCTTGTTCACGGTGTTGTAAACTCAAGAAAATCTACAACTTGATACAGTTGCTCTTCCTCCACTTTCTCCAAATATGGTTTCAATCGCTGCCCATTGACTTTAAAAGAGGTGCCATTCTTCATGTTCTCTATCTCCACAGCTCCGTGGGGAAATGTTTGCAGCACTTTGAATGGTCCCACCCACCTAGACTTCAATTTACCTGGAAAAAGTCTCAAACGTGAGTCATACAAAAGTACTTTCATACCTTGGTGAAACTCCTTCTTTAGGATGGCCTTGTCATGATAGAGCTTAGTCCGTTCCTTGTAGATTTTGGCATTCTCATATGCCTCATTTCTAAGTTCTTCCAACTCATTAAGTTGGAGTTTCCTTGCTACTCCAGCTTCCTTGTAATCAAAGTTGAACTTCTTGATAGCCCAATATGCACGGTGTTCAAGCTCCATTGGCAAATGACAAGCTTTCCCAAACACAAGACGATAAGGACTCATGCCAATGGGGGTCTTGTATGCTGTTCTATCTGCCCATAGTGCATCATTTAACCTCAATGACCAATCCTTCCTTGTAGGGCTCACAGTCTTCATCAAAATGTTCTTGATCTCCCTGTTGCTAATCTCCACTTGTCCTGAGGTTTGAGGATGGTACGGGGTTGCCACTTTGTGGTTGATGTTGTACTTCTTCATTAAGGATTCAAAGGGTTTGTTGCAGAAATGGCTGCCACCATCACTAATAATAGCTCTTGGGGTTCCAAACCTACAAAAAATCACATCTTTAAGAAAATTCAAAACAACCTTATGATCATTAGTTCTTGTAGCAATGGCTTCAACCCATTTGGATACATAATCTACTGCCACTAATATGTATAAGTGGCCAAAAGAGGATGGAAATGGTCCCATGAAATCGATTCCCCAAACATCAAAGAGCTCTACCACCAAAATGTTGTTCAATGGCATCTCATTTCTTCCGCTAATGTTCCCCATTTTCTGGCACCTATCACACTTAGAACAAAAATCAAAAGCATCTTTGAATAAAGTAGGCCAAAAGAAACCAGATTGTAAAACCTTTAGAGATGTCTTTTTGGCACCAAAATGTCCTCCACATGCCAATGTATGGTTGAATGTTAGAATGCTTTGTTGCTCACTCTCTGGGACACATCTCCTAATGATTTGGTCAGGGCAATATTTAAACAAATATGGTTCGTCCCAAACGTAGTGCTTTACCATGGCAAGGAACTTCTTTCTTTCCTGAAAAGAAAGGTCATTTCTAATTATACCACAAGCAAGATAATTAACAAAATCCGCATACCATGGTTCTTTTTCTTGAATGACAAGGAGTTGTTCATCTGGAAATGATTCATTTAGAGGCAAAGGTTGTCCAACTCCATGGTTTTCATTAAGCCTTGACAAATGGTCAGCCACAACATTATCACTTCCCTTCTTATCTCGAATTTCCAAGTCCAACTCTTGTAGTAAGAGTATCCATCTAATTAAGCGTGGTTTAGCATCCTTTTTTGTCATCAAGTACCTAAGGGCTGCATGATCAGAAAACACAATAACTTTAGATCCCACAAGATATGACCGAAACTTCTCTAAGGCAAAAACAATAGCAAGCAACTCCTTTTCAGTTGTGGAATAGTTAAGTTGAGCATCATGTAGAGTCCGGCTTGCATAGTAGATCACATGTGGAAGCTTGTTCACCCTTTGCCCCAAAACTGCACCAATAGCATAGTCAGAGGCATCACACATTAATTCAAAAGGTAAAGACCAATCTGGTGCCATAATAATAGGGGCCAAGGTTAGTTCATATTTCAAAGCATTGAATGCATCCATGCAAGCTTTATCAAAATGAAATACAACATCTTTAGCTAACAGATTGCATAATGGACGAGTGATCATTGAAAAGTTCTTAATGAAACGACTATAAAAACCCGCATGTCCCAAAAAACTTCTTACTCCCTTCACAGTGGTGGGAGCTACCATATTGGTGATGACGTCAATTTTGGCTTTGTCCACCTCAATTCCTTTGCTAGAGATTACATGTCCCAACACAATTCCTTGTTTCACCATAAATTGGCACTTTTCCCAATTGAGAACCAAATTTGTTTCCTGACATCTTTGAAGTACTAAAGAGAGATGGTTAAGACATTCATCAAAAGAGGAACCAAACACTGAGAAGTCATCCATAAATACCTCAATGAATCTTTCTACCATGTCAGAAAAGATTGCCAACATGCATCTTTGGAATGTTGCTGGAGCATTGCAAAGTCCAAAAGGCATTCTCCTATATGCAAATGTGCCAAATGGGCAAGTAAAGGTTGTTTTCTCTTGATCCTCCGAAGCAATTGCAATTTGATTGTAACCTGAGTAACCATCAAGAAAACAATAGTGTGAGTAACCTGCAAATCTCTCAAGCATTTGATCTATGAAAGGCATAGGAAAGTAATCTTTTCTAGTGCTAGAATTCAACTTCCTGTAATCGGTGCAAACACGCCAACTAGCCGTGGGCTTTGTGGGCACAAGCTCATTGTTTTCATTCCTCATCACTGTGATTCCCACCTTCTTAGGTACCACTTGAATAGCACTCACCCATTTGCTATCAGAAATAGGATATATGATCCCCACATCTAACAATTTCAACACCTCATTCCTAACAACTTCCTTCATGTGTGGATTGAGCCTTCTTTGTGGTTCACGGGTTGACTTTGCTCCTTCCTCCAAAAGAATCCTATGCATGCACATGGTAGGGCTTATTCCCTTGATATCTGCAATAGACCAACCAAAAACTGATTTAAACTCTTTTAACACCCTAATTAGTTTATCTTCTTCAATTGGGGTGAGATCAGAAGCTATGATAATTGGAAGAGTTTCAAATTCAGCTAGATATGCATATTTTAGATGTGGTGGAAGTGGTTTAAGTTCAAGTTTTGGTGCCTTAACAGTAGAAGGAGTTAGATGTGACATTGATGATTCTAAAGGCTCTAAAAGAGGTGAAACATTCAAAGGATACGGTGCCAATGCTTCCAAGGCAGCTACCTCTTCCATGAGTGCATTTTCTTCATCAAACTCATCTTGAGATTGACTCAAAACAGTTTGTAATGGTTCATTAGCTTGTGCCTGCAAGAACTTAGAGAAAACAAGTGAATCAAACACATCAATGGCATAACAATCAAGAGATGAAGAAGGATGAGAAAGAGACTCAAACACTTTGAATTGAACTGTCTCTCCTAACACTGTCATAGTGAGGAGTCCATTTTGTACATCAATGATGGTCTTGGTCGTGGCCATAAAAGGTCTCCCAAGCAATATAGGCAACTCTCGGTCATGTATAGGAGCTTCTTCCATGTCCAACACTACAAAATCTGCAGGCAAGATTAGTTTATCAACTTGAACTAGAATATCTTCTACTATACCTCTTGGATATTTCACGGATCTGTCTGCAAGTTGTAATGAAATGGTGGTGGCTTTCAAATCTCCCAAACCTAGTTGAAGGTACACGGAATAAGGCATTAAGTTGATGCTAGCACCCAAATCAAGCATTGCCTTCTCTACTTTCTTGTCCCCTATGGTGATGTTGATAGAGAAACTTCCTGGATCCTTGAGCTTTGGTGGAAGTTTTCTTTGCAAAACTGCACTCACATTCTCGGACACCACTACCTTCTCATGTGGTCCATACTTCCTTTTGTAGCTGTTTAACTCCTTGAAGAACTTCCCATATGCCGACATGTTCCTAATGACATCAAGCAAAGGTAAGTTAACATTCACTTTACTTAGTATATCAAAAATTTCCTTAAATGACTTATCCTGTTTGCTCTTGGCAAGTCTTCCAGGGAATGGTATTGGTGGAGTGTATGGTTTCTCGGCCTTGTGAAGATTTGATGCTTCAAATGAGGAAGTAGCATGGCTTGGTTCCTCATTTGGTTTCTCATTTTCTCCTTGAGTAACCCCTGCATTCACATGATCAGATTCATTAGTAACTTCATTGCCAACTCTATTATCAATAATCTTACCACTTCTAAGTGTAATGATTGCTTTGGCTTGCTCTTGGTTCCTTTGGAGTATCATGGGTTGGCTTGGAAACTTTCCAACTTCTCTTTGGTTTAAGGCATCTGCAATCTGCCCCAATTGTGTCTCCATTTTGGTTAGAGCCGCCGAATGTTGTTGGAGAGTGCTATTTGTGGTATGTTGGAATTGCAAGGTATTTTGGGCTAACAACTTAACCGTATCCTCAAGAGTAGTGGCAGGTTTTGGTTGAAAATTTTGGAATTGATTGTTGTTCTTCCATGAAAGGTTGGGATGATCTCTCCAACTTGAGTTATATGTATTGGAATACACATCATTCCTTGGCCTTTGATTGTAAGAATTCATGAGGTTCACTTGCTCTTGGACATACTCGGGATAAGCCTCCCTAGATGGACATTGATGAGTAGGATGGGTTGGTATGTTGCAAATTGCACACACTTCATTTGCTTTTGGCACCATGTTGAGCACGGATTCAAGCTTCCTTTCTAGGTTAGCTACCTGCAACAAAAGATCATGATTAGAGCTTGTTTCATAGACTCCAACTTTCTTACCCCTTAAATCTTTGTGTTGAGCATTAGACCCCAACATCTCATAAATGTTATATGACTCTTGAGCATTCTTTTTCTTCAAAGCTCCACCTGCTGCATTATCAACAGTTGATTGACATGTTTGGGTTAGTCCATCATAGAAAATTTGCATTTGTAAGTGCAAAGGTAACCCATGGTGTGGACATTGCAGCAAAAGGCCTTTAAAGCGCTCCCAACACTCATTGAAAGGTTCTCCATCATCTTGTTTGAAGTTGAAGATTTGTCCCCTTAATGCGGCTGTCTTTTGAGTGGAAAAGAACTTCTCCAAGAACTTCTTAGCCACGGCATCCCATGTGGTGAGGGAACCTGGTGTTAGAGTCATCAACCAACTTTTGGCCCTATCTTTCAAGGTGTAAGGAAACACTCTCATCCTCAAATTTGCTTCACTTACTCCCTGCAAAGGCAAACCACTCACAACATTGTAAAACTCTTGAATATGAGCTAAAGGGTCTTCATTAGGTAAGCCATAAAAAGAGGGAAACATATGGAAATGTGAAGATTTAAGATCATAGTTTCTAGCTTCTGTGGGCAGCAAGATGCATGAAGGTGAATTTGGTATGATTGGTTGAGCAAAGTCCTCCAAAGCTCGAAGCTCATCTTGGTTGCCCGCCATCTCTTCTTCTCTTTCCCAATTAAAGTGCTCAGATCCTTTACTTGTTGAACTAGGTGAATTCTCTTCCTCTTCTTCACGAATAATGGAGGAACTTGATGGCACAAAGTTGTCCAAAGTGTTGCCCTTTAACCGTTCAATTCTTTGGCCTAACTCAACAAGTCTATTTGACATATACTACCTAAAACAAAATAACACAAGTTTGAATAAAAATCAGAAATCTACCTACAATGAAAAGAACAAAGTTTAAATAGCAAACAAGCAATTACAAGGGACTGAAATCAGTCCCCGGCAACGGCGCCATTTTTGTTGTTGTAATCCTTCCTAATGCTAGAATATGTTTAGTATAATGGCACAAGCAAGGGTGTCGAATCCACAGGGACTAATTGGACCTATACAATTACTTGTTTTGCAAGAACTCTATGAAATGAATAAAACTAATCAAATTAGGCAGATTTGTTGTTGTAACTTGAAAGCATAAGAAAATGAAGTAACTCAAATAAATGAATCTACAACTAATAGAATGGGAAAGCACCAATGGAGATGAAGCTAGGGATTCGGTTTCACCATTGCTAAACCAAGTCCATGTTTGTTAAGTTAGTTTATACTCAGCCATATACCTATTTCTTGAGTTTGTTTCACTTAGATATGATCAACCATATGATGTGTGGATTTGATCATATGTTCCTAATCATGAGCCTAGTTGTGATGTGCAACTTTGGTTCCTAATCAAGAAGGTGTTACGCACAAGAAACTTTCATAAAACCAAAGGTAACACTTGGCAGGTTGTTTGCAAAGTATTCCTTTCATCCATTCACATATCTACCAAGAATATGCATGATGTGTGCCCTAATCTTGGCTAAACAACCTGTGGTTAATTCAAATGGTGATCAAACATTAAAATCAACTCACAAAGTCACAATTAAATCAGAGAATGAAACAAGAAATAGATGGACAAACTGAGCATTCTAACTTGACTACATGGCAAACTTTGCAAGGCTACATCGAATCCCTAGAGAGAGATTAGTTACACTTCATGTTTACAAAAGGTTTGACATAAAAATATAAAACATGAGTGAACATAGAATTAATAAGAAGAAACCCTTGAAGCAAAACTGATGTCGAAATCCCTTAAGAGTGGCCTTCGGTGTTGGTTCTCCAAGTGTGATGTAAATGAAGGTAGATCGGCTATGGTTGAATGGTTTCTGCAAATGGGAGAGCAAATGGACAGAGATGGAGCGGCTATGTGTGTGAATAATGGGATGATGGAACCAGCCAAAAGAAGTGATGTTGCATGGTTTTTATAGAAGGGAAATGCAGCTGCCAACATTAAGAATGGAGCTGGAATGCAAATGTGAGCTGGAAGTGTAAGTGCAAGCACGGCAAGGTTGTAAACATGCATGTGAATGCATATTTTGGTGCTGGAATGGGTGGATTTTTGGGATGGTGGATGCACGGCCCCAGGGAATATGCAAGCATGTGGTTTATTTAATTAAGATGCATGTGGATGTCTGCAAGGATGAAGTGGACAACCTGGAATTGGTTGTACAAATCTGGAAAGGATATGAAAGTGCACGGCATGGTTGTAAACATGCATGTGAATGCATGTTTTGGTGTTTGTTGGTGTAAATATGGCTGAGTGAATTAAGTAATGGAAGTGCATGTTCTTGGTGCAAAAGGGAGCGGGAAAGGTAATGGAATGCACGGCACAAGGTGTGTGGAAGCTGTTTTAGTGCTAGAAGTGCATAAGTGAGCTGGAACCACATGGGACTGCACGGCAAGGTTGTAAACATGCATGTGAATGCATGTTTTGGTGTTGGAACCACCTAATCTGACTTCAATGTTTTTGCCTTGTTTAGAATCACCCAATATGGCCGAATTGCACCACTTAACACTTCCACATCTTTTCCTGAAATTCCAGCAGCCAAATGTTTCCTAGATTCTTCATTTGGACTTCAATTTAACTCCCTAGAATCCTCTCCACGTTTGGAATAATGCTCAGCTACCAAAAGGAATGTTTTTACTTCATTTGCCTTCCCATTGATCCAAATTCACACTTGGCTGCACACTAACACCAAATAATGTAAAATGCAACTAGTTTAACCCAAAAACATCACAAAGACGCCAAATAAGGAAGATATAAATGCATGCAAAATGTGACTTATCATGCACTCTCAACCAACACACACAAATCAATGTAATTCACATAGATAAGTAAATTGAATTCACAACTTATGAAACGCAATTAGAAGTAATCAAATCATATCGCAAGCATAAACATGTATTTCGAATCCCCCCCTAGCCAAGGGGGGGGTTTAGTTCCTCATACGTACAAAACAAAGAGAATTGAATTTAAACATTGAAATCAAGGAGGGAAAACACCTAAAAATTCCAACAACTCAAACTTGAATTGTATGAACGTTTAAGCCATCTTCTCCTCCTCTTTGTTGTGGCACAAGGGTTTGTTGTTTGTTGTGAATTTTGGGGGTTATGGATGGTGTAGAATGATGTGTTTAGGATAGCGATGGATGTAGGGGATGGCAAGGCTTATTTTTGGGCAGAAAATATGAAGAATGGTGAAGTATGGATGTGTTATAGAGAGGGGATGAATTTCTGGCGTGAATTGGTGAATGAATGGTTTTTTGTGGCTGCAATGGATGTTTATTTATAGGTGGATGAATGATTAAAAAGGGAATATGACAGCTAGGTTGGTTGGTGGCTGCCATCATGAAGAGTGCATGGATGTGGCTGAATGGGTTAAAGAGGGAATGATGATGGGAGAGCATGTGGGTGACAGCTAGGTTGGTTGGTGGCTGCAATGGAGGTGTGGAATGATGATGGGAGAGCATGTGAGTGAATTATGAAGAGTGAATGCATGTAGGGTGCTGCTATGATGGGAAATATTGGGCAGAAAATATCCTAAGGCTTTATTACTTAGTTTAGGAAAGGATGTAACTCCAAATCCTCCTTTAGGTCTTCAATTTCGTCCATTCCTTTTGCTCCAAGCATATGCTATCCATTCCAAGCCCAATTTTGCTCCAAAATGCTCCAAAATGCATCATTTTGCATACTTTGCCCTTAAATCCTGAAAATACATAAAACTAGCTTAAAAGACTACTTTACTAAGGAAAAACACTTTAAATGCACAAGACAAGCTAAACTAAGGTGCATAAATATGCTCCTATCATGGACATGAAGCAACAAGAGTTTTAAAACGTTCATAATAAGTTGGAAATGATTCACCTTGGTTTTGCTGAATGCCACTAATCCTTTTGCGTAAAAGAATGACTCGAGAAGTTGGGAAAAACTTCTCCAAAAAATCCCGTTTCATACTCTCCCATGATGTGACAGTTCTGGGGGCTAGTTCATACAACCAATCTTTAGCCTTTTCCGAGAAAGAAAAGGGAAAAGGCTTCATCTTCAAAATGCTCCCATCAACATTCACTGGGGTCATGCTTGAGCAAATAACCTCAAACTCCTTCAAGTGTTTATTAGGATCTTCCATGGACAACCCATGGAACTTAGGAATATGGTGCAGCAAGCTCGACTTTAATTCGAACTCGTCGGTCTTGTCTGGGGCTGCCCTTGGATATTGAATGCATAGAGGCATGGCATTGTCCAATCTCAAAGCGGAAAGCTCCTTGATTGTTCGATTGTCGGCCGCCATAGGTTGTTCTTCCTCAAAAATCTAAGTCGTGGCCTCCTCTTCCAATTGTACTTTGTCTTCTTCAAGATTTGGTGCAAGTTAAGGTGGTTGGGGCTCTTGTTGATTCCTCTTCCTTCTCAAGGTTCGCTCGAAATCATCGTTAAAGTCTAAGATATTCTTACGAACCGGTTGAGAACTCCGAGTCATAAACTAGTACCTAAAAACAAGAAAACAAACAAGTCAACAACTAAAACAAAAAACACACGAAAATAAACAAAAAGAAATAACAAGGGATTAGCAAAGTTGCTAATCCCCGGCAACGGCACCAAAATTTGATGCTAAAATTAACTTAACACATAAATTAAACCCTATTTTGACAATTGTAGTATATAAGTAAGTAGGGATTGTTCTTAAACCGGGGATTAGGAGGGATTGCTAAACACTTTAAACTAACTCAAATAGATAAAACGAAGCTTTAAAACACTTAACTAAACTTAAAAGACTCAAAACAAGTTCACAAGACTCACAATAAGCTAAAATCACTCAAAACTGCCTAAAAACATAAACTGGGCAGATTTGACTCTAAACATGTTTTTGGACGAATTTTGGTTTTAACTTGACTCGAAACACTTGAAAACAGAATCTAAAACAGATTCTAACTAGTTAGACACTCTAAAATAAAGGGGAATTTGGTTTTGGCCGAAAATAAAGTAAACACAATAAGAATTAAAACTAGGTAGATTTGCACAAATTTGGTGGAAATAGATGGATGATGGGCTAGCTAGGAGGTCTTTCTCCACACATGACATACTTGCATACAAAACAATCTCCAGTTGCTTTTTCAATGAACCATGAACCTCAACACCCCAAGTTAATTAGGTACGCTTAAATTAACCCTCAGATTTTCCTTAAGTCATTGAATCGAATGGAATTAGCGCATTGCAATCAAATTATTCCTCAAAAGTTCTCTACTTGAAAGCGTATAATAGAGAAACAATCAAAGATCATTAATTTCTATGAAAATCATAAGTGTTGACAAGGCGTTCGTAACTATGAAAGCCCATGATACTTATGCCAGGAATTTACTTAACATGATTGTGACTAACAACCTTTACTACTTATGAATATAAGTTCACAACAATTAGGTGAAGCTCCCTTATATCCTAGCATTAGATTTATGCATGCAAATTAAGTGTGCACTCTCAACCCACATACACAAACAAGTTTTAATACAAATAGATAAGTAAATTGAATTCACAATTCATGAAATCACAACTGGAAGTAATCAAATCATAATGCAAATATAGCCATGGTTTTGAAATTCCCCCAAGCCAAAAGGGGATTAGTTCCTCATACTCACAAAGCAAAGATTCTTGATTTTAAACATTGAAAACACAAGAAAGATTACACCTAAACGTTTCAACAATTCCAGGATGAATTTGATGCACGGCTAGGCTTCCCTTCCTCTTCCTTGTTGCGGCACAAGTTGTGGGTGGTGGATTTGGGGGTTTTGAATGGTGTGTTCTTGTTTAGAAGGACGAATAATGGCTGATTATGGTGGTAGGGTGCGGCAGGTTGTGTATGGAGGTGTATGGAGTGGATGGAGGATGAGAATGGAGGCTAGGGTGTTGCGGCAAGGAGTTTTCTGAATAGCATAAGGGTTGATGCGAATTTGTGGCTGAAAAGATGAATATATAGGTTCGGCCACCTTAGGGTTAATTAGATTAGGGTTACAACTTAGCAGATTTTTAAGTATTAGGGCCCTAGGTTTCAGCACAATTGATTTAATCCACTTAGGAGAGGGTTTGGCCCAATTAATTTCAGAAAAGGATTTATATAACCCAAATCCACAATGAATAAGGCCTAATAAATCAGAATCCAAAAGGAAAAAGGTTTAGAAAATTCGTCCAAAATTGGGCCTTCTAGAAGCTAGGTGTTTTGTGGCTGATTTTGGGTTTTCTAGAAGAGATAAAAGGGGGAAGGGTGCAGCACCCTTTTAGGGTTAGATATGGCTTCTAGAAATCATGTTTTTGGTCCACTTGCAGCTAGGATTTAGGTGGAACAAGATTAGGTTAGGATAAGATAGGATAAGGTTTGGATAAGATAAGGTTGTTAGGATAAGTTTCCATATTTCTTGCTCTTTCCTTATCTTCTTTGTCTTGAACTTTCCTTTTCTGATTTGTAGCATGTTCCTAGCCTCATTTGACTCCAAATTCATCCATCCACCTTGCTCCATATACAAGCTATCCATTTAGTGCCCAAAACTGCTCCAAAATGCACCGAAATGCACTTTCTTGGTACTTTAACCCTTTGGACCTACAAACACACGAAAATGACATAACAACACAAATGCACAAGAACAAGCTAACTAAGTCGCACAAATATGCCCCTATCAACCGGAGATTAACTAGGGATGCTAATCAACACAAATAAGAGTCAAAAACACTAAACTAGACTCTATAGACTCAAAACTAACTTAAAACACTCAAAACAGCAACAAACAATAAAAAAGACTCAATTTTAGACCTAACAAGTGATTTTGACGAAAATAAGACCAAACTTGACTCAAAAGACTAAAAGAAAACAGTTTTTGACTCAAATAACAAGACTAAATGAAAGAGGGATTCTTTTTGACGAATTTAAAACTTCAAACAGAAACTTTGCATAAAACATTTTGTAAAAACGAATTTGGGTGAATTAAATGGGTGAAAGGCCAGTTAGAGGGTCCTTCTCCACACATGACATATGCATATAAACCAATTTCCAGTTATTATTCCTTTAGACTATGAATGACAACGCCCCAAGTTAGTTGCATCGAACAACTAACCATCAAATTTTCCTTATTTCATTGAATTGAATGAATACGCATTACAATCAAATTATCTTTCTCAAGTTCTTTATATGAAATGTATAATAAAGATACATATGAAAAGTCATTAAGGTTTGTGAAAATCATAAGCATTGACAAGGCATTCATCACTATGAAACGCATGAGACTCGTTGATGCGAGAATTATACGCACACAAATTAAACCCTCTTTTTGTCAATTGTAGTGAAGAATGTAAGTAGGGATCGTTCTGGACCGGGGATTAGGAGGGATTGTTAACCACTTGGATTTTGACTCAAAAACGTAAAAACAAGTTTAAAACACTATACTAAACTCGAAGAATGCAAAACTCAAAATAAGATAGATTAAGACTAAGACTAAACAAATATGGGGGGGGATTGAGGTTTGGACGAAAGTAAACTAAAATGGATAGATTGCAAGAAAACAAATTGTAAATACGGATTTGACGGAAATGAATGGATGGGATGGCTAGCTAAGGGGTTCATCTCCATACATGTTATACTTGCATATAAAACGAATCTAATTGCTTTTCAATAAACCATGAATTCTCAACGCCTCGGGTTAATTAGGTCCGCTTAAATTAACCGTCAAGTTTTCCTTAAGTTAATGAATTGGATGATTGCATACGACAACCCAAAGCATTCCTCACAAGTTCCCTACATGAATTGCATAATAGAGATACAAGCAAGAATCATTAAGCATCATGAAAACTATAAGTGTTGACGAGGCATTCTTTACTATGATTGCATGAAACTTATGCCAAGAATTTGTTTAACGCGATTGTTTATAAGCAACCTCCACTACTAGTGAATATAAGTTCATAACTATTACGTGAAACTCACTTATATTCTAGCGTCAAATTCATGCATGAAAATTAAGCGTGAACTCTCAATAAACATACATGAATAGGTTATCAATCAACTAGTTAAACAAATTGAATTCACAACTTATGAAACGTAATTAGAAGTACTCAAATCATATTGCAAGCATAAACATATATTTCGAATCACCCCCTAGCTAAGGGGGGTTTAGTTCCTCATACGTACGAAACAAAGAGAATTGAAATTAAACATTGAAATCAAAGAAACGCCTAAACATTCCAACAACTCAAACTTGAATTGTATGAACGTTTAGGCCCTCTTATCTTCCTCTTTATTGTGGCACAAGGTCTAAGGGATGTTGTTGGTGTGTTGAATGGATTGGGGAATTATGGAAATGGATGAGGATTGGTGTTTGGATTTTAAGGGAATGGGGACTCACGGCTAGGAAGAAGAATGGATGTGTTTGAGGGGTGTTGTGTTGTGAATGAGATTGCATTTGGAAAGGTTGGAAAGTGGAAGGGAAAGGCACGGCAACAAGGAAGTGTTTGGAGAATGAATGCAATGATGAAGAGTGAATAAAGAATGCATGTAGGGTTAGCTAGGTTGGCTTTGTTTGGGTGCATGTGTGTTAATGGTGGTTTTGCATGTGAATTGATGGATTGTTTTTGATGGAATGGATGGTTCTTTGCATGGCTATAAGGGAGAGAATAAGATAGAATGGGCTAGGCCCTTTGTTTTATGTCCAAAGTGAATACAAGGCCTTCAAATTCGTCCATCCTCTTGGCTCCATGGATAAGCTATCCAATCCATGCCCAAAAATGCTCCAAATAGCCTCAAAATGCACTTTCTTGCTCCCTAAGCCCTTAGAACCTGAAAACACACAAAAGAAGCATAAAGGACTAAAATAACGAGAGAAACATAACGTAAATGCACGAGAACAAGCGATTTAAGTCGCATGAATATGCTCCTATCACTCGTACCAAGGATTCACTTAACACGATTGTGACTAGCAACCTCCACTACTTGTGAATATAAGTGAATAACTATTACGTGAAACTCCCTTATACTCTATCATCAAATTCATGAATGCAAATTAAGTGTTGACCCTCAATCAACATACATAAACAAGTTTTGATAACTTAGATAAGAAAATCACATTCAAGACTCAAGAAACAATAACTGGATGTAATCAATTCATATAAAACATATAATCATGGCTTCAATCCACCTCTAACTATAAAGAAATTAGTTCCACATGTTCATCATAATTGAAAACCAAATTAAAGTAAACATCAAACTAAAACTAAGGATAGAAAGAACCCAGAAATTCTCCACACTCCAATGGCATGCATGGCACTCCCTTGGATGGCAGATTGCACAAGTCTTCTTCTCCTTCCTTCCTTGCTTGCGACACTAAGGTGATGTGGTGTGAATTATGTTGTTTGATGGCTAAATGTATGAATGAATAAATGAGTGAATGGATAATTAAAACGTTCGACAAAGGCTTGTATTTATAGTTTTGCACAATTTCTGAAGGAAAAGGATTGCATAATCCTAATGGAAAAAAGTTATGGTTTGGCAGAAACCAAGGGGGAAAGGGTTAGGAAATACACAGCAGGGATTGGGGTTTCTAGAGGGAATAGGTGTGGCACCATTTTAGGAGGAAGATAGGGCTTCTAGAAAGAATGTTTTAGAACAGATTTCTGGACCTAAAAGGACAAGGACACACGGCATAGGTGTAGGATAGGGATTACAACTCCTAAACCACCAAGGAATGGCATATATGCGGCACACAAGGGATAAGGTCTCTAGAATCTGTGTTATGTATTTAAATGTATAACTAATCCCTTCTAAATAGCTAGAATTAAGGCACAAACTGATTTGGATAAGAAAAGATAGGATAATGCTAGATTTAGGAAAGGATAAGATTGGTTAGGATAGGATAAGATAAGGTTGGATAATGTTCCTTATTTCTTGCCCTTTCCTTATCTTCTTTGTATTTGAGCTTGTTTCTCCAAATTTGTAGCATTTCCTAGCCTCTCTTGACTTCAATTTCGTCCATCCACCTTGCTCCACTCATAAGTTATCCAAACATATGAAAATAGCTTAAAAGACTATAATAAGTAGTAATTAACTAACTAAATGCAAGTAAACAACGTAACTAAGTAGCATAAATATGCTCCTATCAGTTTTGGTTTTTGATGAATTTGAACTAAAACAAGATAGAAACTAAACTAGACAAAGTTTGGTACGAATTTGTATTTCTGGATGGTTTGTGGGCTTAGCTAGAGGTTCCTTATCCACACATAACTTATATGAACATGAATCAATTTCCAGTTACTCTTTTGTTGAATTATGAACGACAATGCCCCAGATTAACCGTGTTAATCACTAATTAACCCTCAGATTTTCCTTTAGTTATTGGATTGGATGACATCATTCGATAACCCAAAGCATTCTTCAAAACTTCCCTACATGACATCATAATAGAGATACAATCAAAGATCATTACATTCTGTGAAAATCATAAGCATTGACAAAACATTCGTAACTTTGACATCATGATACTCATGCCAGGAATTTAACTTAACGCGATCGTGACTAGCAACCTTCACTACTTGTGAATATAAGTTCCTAATGATTATGTGAAATTCCCTTATATTCTAGCATCAAATTCAAGCATGCAAACTAAGTGTGCACCCTTAATTGACATACAAGAATAAATTTTGAATAAAACAGTTAAGCAAATTGCATTCACGATTCACAAATTCATAACTGGATTTAATCAATTCATATTGCATATAAAATCATGGCTTCAAAGTCTCCCCTAGCTAAAACAAGTTTAGCCTCTCTTGTTCACAACAAAAGAAACAAAATTGAATTTAAACATTGACAACAAAAGATTGATTACACCTAAAACGCCTAGCGAATCAACTTGAATACCCTGCACATTCAAGCTCCTCTCTCTTCTTCTCCTTGCTGCGGCACAGAGGTTAAGGGATGATTTTGGATGTGTTTGCTGGGTTAGGAATGGATTTGGGTTGGTAAGGGGGTGCGGCAAAGTGGAGATGTGTGGTTGAAGGTATGAATGTATGGGAATGGTGGAGAATCAGTGTAGGGTGCGGCAGAGTAGTGGGATGAATTAGGAGTGTGTAGAGATGGTGTATGGCGTGATGGATCCCCAAAGGGTGTGATGCGTTAAATATATAAGCACACAAATTAACCCTCTTTTTATCAATTGTAGTAAGTATGTAAGTAGGGATCGTTCTAGGCCGGGGATTAGGAGGGATTGCTAATCTAATGAAAATTGACTCAAAGATGTAAAAATATGTTTTAAAACACTTTAAATAGACTCACAAGACTCTTACTAACTTATATGACTCAAAACAAACTTTAAAGACTCAAAACAACCAAAAACTCAATTTAGACTCTAGGACTTAATTTGGACGAAAATACACTTGGTTTTGACTCTAAAGATTCAAAAGGACTCTTTTGGACAGATTTGGAACAAATAAGAGGGGGGTTTTGATTTTGGATGAATTTAAAAGAAAACAAGTGACGTAAAACTTTAAAACAGATTTTGGACGAAGATAAGAAAAACTAATGGATGATGGGATAGCCAAGGGATACTTCTCCACACATGTTACACTTGCATACAAAATGATTTTCGGTTGGTCTTTCGATGAATTATCAAACTCAACACCCCGGGTTAATTAGGTCCGCTTAAATTAACTGTCAAGTTTTCCTTAAGTTAATGAATTGGATGATTGCATGCGACAACCCAAAGTATTCCCCACAAGTTCCCTACATGAATTACATAATAGAGATACAAGCAAGAATCATTAAGCATCATGAAAACTATAAGTGTTGACGAGGCATTCGTTACTATGAATTGCATGAAACTTATGCCAAGAATTTACTTAACGCGATTGTTTATAAGGAACCTCCACTACTTGTGAATATAAGTTCATAACTATTAGGTGAAACTCACTTATATTCTAGCGTCATATTCATGCATGAAAATTAAGCGTGCACTCTCAATAAACATACATAAATAGGTTATCAATCAAATAGTTAAACAAATTGAATCACAACTCATGAAATTCCAACCAAAGGTAATCAATTCATATTGCAAGCGTAAACATGGTTTCGAATCAACCTCTAGCTATGGGGGGTTTAGTTCCTCATACGTACACAACAAAGATACGTAAATTTAATCATTGAAATCAAGGAAAAGAAAACACCTAAAAATTCCAACAACTCAAACTTGAATTGTATGAACGTTTAGGCCCTTCTCCTCCTCTTTGTTGCGGCACAAGTTCTAAGGATAGTGTTTTGGATTGGTGTTTGTATGGAGGAATGGTTGGATAGTGTTTTGGAGGGTTGGGGAGTGGTGGAAATAGAAGAGGGGTTGCTGGAAAATGGAAGGGGGACTCACGGCATCAGGATGCTGTTTTTGTGTTTGTTGTTGTGTGTGGTGAATGGAGGTGTGGAAAAATGAATGAATTGTGTGATGGAATATCATGGTTTTATAGGGAGAGAATGGGTGAGAATGTGAGAGAATGTGGCTGCAATGATGAAGGGAATGCATGTGAAAAACAGCTAGGTTGGTTGGTGGAAAGCTGGAATTGCCAAAGGGGAATGCATGTGCACGGCAAGGTGTTGTTTTGGGTGATGGGTGCATGTGTTGGCTGATTTATTTGTTGGGAAAGCATGTGAGGGAAGGATTATGGTGAATGATGATGAATGCATGTGGAAGTGTGGCTGAATTGAAGGATACATGTGGCTGAAATGAAAGGGAAATGCAAAAGGGAAAAGCTGGAAAGGGAAGGGTAGGTACGGCAAGGTGTGTTTGGTGTTGGAAATGCATGTGTTTGCATGTGAATTAAAACTAGAGTGAATGATGATGAATGCATGTGGATTAAAGAGGGAGAATGTGGTGTAATGATGAAGTGGAATGCTGGAAATGCAAGGGGAAGGTACGGCTAAGGGTTGTTGTTTGTGTGAAGTGTGTGTGGATGGTGGCTTTGCATGGCTTTGATGGATTGTTTGATTGGGCTAGAGGTTTTGCATGGCTCAAAGGATTGTTTGATTGGGCTAGGCCCTTTGTTTTATGTCCAAAGTGCATACAAGGCCTTCAAATTCGTCCAACACTTTGGCTCCAAGCATAAGCTATCCATTCTAAGCCCAATTTTGCTCCAAAATGCTCCGACATGCACCTTTTTGCCTCCTTAGCCATATTAACCTAGAAACACACGAAAATAGCATAAAGGACTAAAATAACTAAAGAAACACAACGTAAATGCACGAGAACAAGCCAATTAAGTCGCATAAATATGCTCCTATCAGGGTGCGGCCAAGGTTTATTAAAAAATAGCTAAGTATCTAAAACCCTAGGGAAATAAGGTAAAGGTGCAGTACAAATTAAATGAGAAAAGGGAATAAAGTTTTATTAATGTCAAAGGATTTTTACTCTAAAACCACTAGGAAAAAGACTAAGTCAAAGTTAGAAATTAAAAAAAGGAAAGGGAATATAGGGTGCGGCAAAGGCAAGGGGAAAGAGGAAAGGTCTTAAATTAAAAAGGGAATGTGATCTGGTGCAAAAAATAGGAAAGGGAAGGTCTCCCTTGTGCGGCAAGGAAGGAGAATGAAAGGGGAAAGGGAAAGGTGGTGCGGCAAGGGCTAGAATGGTGCAAGGAACCTTTGGTTTGTGTCCTAGAACCAAAATAGGAAACCTTGGCTTAACTTTCCTACTTCAAGTAAGAATCCTCATTTGAGTAGGAATCCTTCTTTTATTAGGAATCCTAACATCTTCAAGTCTTCAATTTCGTCAATTCCTTTTGGTCCAAGCATATGCTATCCATTCCAAGCCCAATTTTGCTCTAAAACACTCCAAAATGCACCTTATTGCTTCATAAGGCCTATGGACCTACAAACAAAAAAAAATAGCTTAATACTAAAATAACTAAGAACTAATTAAGTAACTGCAAGGAAACAAGCTAATTAAGTCGCATAAATATGCTCCTATCAAATTCCCCCACACTTAGCTTTTGCTAGTCGTCGAGCAAAACGAAACAATCAAAAGAAACAAAACACAACTAGACCTTCCAACATTTGCCTCATAGATTTCCAATGCACATGACATGTTAAAAATCACTACTCACATAGATTTTAATCATCCTTACCCTCGAGCACATACTTAATCATAGTCACCACTTAGTAGCTCGCATTTAATCAATTTAAAACATGGTTTTGAATGTAGTAACATGCCTTAGAGAATTCACTCAATTCCTTACCAGGTGCTCTCTTATTTTCACATAAGAATTTCTGACCACACTCCCTACACTAGGTATATGTGAGAAGATTGATGTAAACATGAAAACTAATACTCACATATGTTATAACAAAGAAAGCACTTTTCTGGAATTATTAATGCCTGTATATATATGATCTCATTGATAAGAGCATATTTATGCGACTTAGTTAGCTTGTTTTCTTGCATTTACATAGCTAATTTCTACTTGTTAGAGTGTTTTAAGCTATTTTTGTGTGTTTTTAGGTTCAATTGACAAAGTTGGAAAGAAAGTGCAATTTGGAGCATTTTAGAGCAGTTTTGGGCTTGAAATGGATTGCACATGCATGGAGCAAGGTGCATGGACGAATTTGAAGATCAAGAGAGGCTAGGAATGTGATTAAGATCTGGAAGAATTAAATTGAAGACTTGGAAGATAAGGAATCAGCTACAAAGAAGGAATATTATCTAAATTTCCTTATCTTATCCAAACCTTATCCAACCTTACCTTATCTTTTCCTATCCTAATCTTTTCCTGCCTTAATTCCAACTTCAAAGAGGACTCCTTTTCACATTAAATCACCTAAATATCAGGTTCTAGAAGCCCTATTTTCGTGCCCTAAGTTTATGCTACATGTAACCTTTCTAAAAGTTCTAGAATCTGCCACAAGGACCATTCCTTGTCCTCCTTGGAATCTGATTGAAAGTGTCCTTGTTCTTTGGTCATTTGGAGTCCTAATTCCTCTCCTTTTCAGCCCAATTTCGTGCCTTCCCTTCACCCTATAAATACATGATGCCGCAACACTCATAAACCACCACCCTTTACCCCAAATACACACCACACCATCCACCCACCTCAAGAGCCTAAATTCACACAAATCCCCATTGTGGGCAGCAAGGAAGGAAGGAGGAGCCACTTGGAGTGTTTCTAGGTGTATTCTATCTTTGTTTTTAATGTTTAAGTTTAATCATCTTTGTTTTGCGAACATGAGGAACTAAATTTGTTTTAGTTAGAGGTGAATTCAAAGCCATGAACATATATGTGATATGAATTGATTTCATCCAATTATTGTTTCATAAATCATGAATGCGATTTACTTATCTTTTTGATTGATAACTTATTTTTGTATGTTGATTAAGGAGGCCTACTTAGTTTGAATGCATGAATTTGATGCTAGAATATAAGGGAATTTCACGTAATAGTTATTCACTTATATTCACAAGTAGTGGAAGTCACTAGTCATGATTGTGTTAAGTGAATCCTTGGCAGGAGTCTCATGCATTTCATAGTGATGAATGCCTTGTCAATGCTTATGATTTTTATAGAACTTAATGACTTTTGATATGTATCTCTATTATGCGTTTCATATAGGGAACTTGAGAAAGATAATTTGGTTGTGATGTGTATTCATTCAATTCAATGTAATAAGGAAAATCTGATGGTTGGTTGTGCGATGCAATTAACTTGGGGCATTGTCATTCATGGTTTAAAGGAATAATAATTGGAAATCGATTTGTATGCATGTGTGTCATGTGTGGAGAAGGACCCTATAGCTAGCTTATCACCCATATTTTTCTCTAATTTCATCCAAGTTGTTTAGAGTCCTTAAATCTGTTTGTTTTTACTTTAATTTCGTCCAAATCAATCTCCCCTTTAATTAAGTGTGTTAGATTAGTTAGAAAAGTGTTCAAATCTGTCCAATTTAGTGTTTTGAGTCTTAATAGTCTAAAATTCGTCCAAATAACTTCTTAAAGTTTGTTTCGAGCCAATTTAACTTAGTTTGTGTGTTTTGAGTCTTTTTAGTTTGTTTTGAGTCATATAAGTCTAGTTAAGTGTTTTTAAGTTTTGTTTGGTGTTTTTAAGTCAGTTTAGAGTAGATTAGCATCCCTTTTAATCTCCGGCCTAAAACGGTCCCTACTTTCATATACTACAATCATAGGGTTTTAATTTGAGTGTTAGAATATTTCACATCACTCATGACAGGAATGCCACTACTTAGATGCGAGAACCAGGGATACCATATGCTTATACCAATTCCAAACTCCACATATTGAAATGAACAACACTGAAGATAGAAGTTGAGGGTTGTAACGGGGCTAAGGGTATTGGCTAACAAAGAAAGGTAAGGATAAACAAATATTCTTAAAGCAATAGTAAGCAAAGTGATGAAATTAAAACTTAGAATTCACTTTTGAATGCAAAAATCAACTTTTAAACACAAGGGAAGATTCATGCAACACTTAAGGTCAAATTCAAACTTTTGGACCCTTTCTTCAACAACTAACACATGTGAGTTTATTCTCACTTATTTTTCAACACTTTTTCATTCTTTTCACAACTTTTTTCTTTTCTTTTTCTTTTCCACGAAATTTCTTTTTCTTTATTTATTTATTTATTTTTTCACAAGCACACAAACTTTGAAAACCCTTCCCCCACACTTGTTTTTCTGCATAATCAAATGGAATTCCCTCTAAGTCATGCTTTACTATGCTTCAAGAACAAGGGTATGGAAAGTCCTAATCTAGGCTAGGTCGGGGTAATGAGGGTTAACAAAGAACATAGGATAAACAATGGCTCAACGGGGTTTAAACCTACAAAACATGTGAATGGGTTGGCTTTTGGCTCTGGTTCACTAAACAACTTCATCTTGTTATGTGTTATGCAAATCAATGTTATGCTTTGAATGAAACGAGTATGAGTTCTAGTATTTGGAACTAAGTGATAAACGCCTTCTAAGTAGCAACCAAGCAAGGAATAATGAGATCATGCAACGACTTTAGAAAACAAGAACATCACAGATTAATAACTCTCCAAAGAACGTTTTAGGCCCAAGTCTCTCAGAGATGTAGTGTTAGTTTGAGTTCCTTCCTTCAAGCATGTTACAAAAACAGTTTTTTGCTTTGTGATTACATGTGAATTCGTAAATGTCAACTACAACTAAGCATAAACCAAAGAGCATATCAAACTTCCATCCATGTTTGCAACTTTCTTTAATAGTCATGCAATTAAAAACCAAATCCTCATCATTGTGTTGGAAGGTATCCTAAGACACAAACAAACATAAAAACAAAAGCGACGCTTTTTGGGTTTTTTAAACACTCTTTTTCGATTTTTTTTTCAAATTTTCGGATTTTCTGTTATATGACACAAAAAACACTTCAGAACAGTGAGTAACAACATAGAAGTTATAGGTGAATAAATCGCACGAAAATCATGCAAAAACAGCTTGTTTACCCCCTCCCTCTGATGTGAAATAAATAAGCACACAAATTAAAACCCTCTTTTGACAATTGTAGTATATGTATAAGTAGGGATCGTTCTTAACCGGGGATTAGGAGGGATTGCTAAATCACTTGGAAACTGACTCAAAAACGTAAAACAAAGGTTAAAACACTAAACTAGACTCAAAGAATGCAAAACTAAACACTTAAAACACTAAAACAAACCAAAAGACTCAAAACAGCACCAAAACACTCAAAACTGCCTTAAAAACACAATCTAGGCAGTTTTGAGCACTTTGACTAATTTGGACGAATTTGGGTAATAAATTGAATCAAAACACTTAGAAACACAAACTAAGACACTTTCTAACTAAATTGAACACTAAAGTACAGGGGGATTGAGTTTTTGACGAAATTAAACAAAATGCACAGATTGTAATTAAAACAGAATGTAAATACAAATTTGATGAAAATATGGATGGAATGCTAGCTAGAAGGTTCTTCTCCACACATGTCACACTTGCATACAAGATGATTTTCAGTTGGTCTTTCGATGAATCATGAAACTCAACACCCCAGGTTAATTAGGTTCGCTTAAATTAACCTTCAAGTTCTCCTTAAGTTAATGAATTGGATGGGAAAGCGCATACAACAATTCAAAACATTCTCCAAAAGTCCTTTACGTGAAAAGCACAATAAAGATACAATCAAAGATCATTAAGCAACATGAAAACTATAAGTGTTGACGAGACATTCGTTAATATGATGAGCATGAAACTAGTGCCAAGAATTCATTTAACGCGATTGTTTATAAGCAACCTCCCCTACTTGTGAATATAAGTTCGTAACTATTAGGTGAAACTCACTTATATTCTAGCATCATATTCATGCAAGAAAACTAAGCGTGCACTCTCAATAAACATACACAAATAAGTTATCAATCAAGCAGTTAAACGAATTGAATCCATAACTCATGAAATTCCAACCAAAGGTAATCAATTTATATTGCAAGCATAAACATGGTTTCGAATCACCCCCTAGCTAACTAGGGATTTAGCCTCTCATGTTCACAGAAAGAGAAACAAAATTGAAATTAAACATAAAGAACAAAAGATTGATTACACCTAGAACGCCCAACGAATCCACTTTGAATTTCTGTGCGTTTCAAGCTCCTCTTTCTTCTTCTTCTTGCTGCGGCAGAGAGGGTTGGAGTGTTTTTGGATGTTTTTCTGGTTTAGGGATGGGTTTATGGGGATATGGTGGTGCGGCAAGGGATGGGGGTGGTGTATGGAGGTGTGGAATGGAGGGGGGAATGGATGGTGGTGCTGCGGCAAGGTTGGATAGTGGCTGGAATTGGATGGAAGTTGCAGATTGAAGGTGGAATGATGAATGGTGACTGCAGCTTAGGGAGAGAATTAGGTTGATGGTGGCTGAATGATGAGAGAATGAATGAAAAGTGAATCAAGGAAGAGAGAGCAGAAGGTGCGGCTAAAGAGAGGGTTTATATAGGGTTTCAGAAAATAAAACCCTAAGTTATTTTTATTAACTAAAATTAACTTAAAGGCTGCTAGAAATAGGAAAATAAAATCAGAAATTAAAAGGGATTTGATTAATAGGTGCGGCTAGGGTTAAGGGTTAGGGTTTAGGTGCATAAAATGGGACAAAAATACCCCCCCTTGCACGGCAAGGGAAGGGGAGAAGAGAAAAGGGCACGACAAGGGTGTTTAAGGGGCCTAGGGCCTTCGTTTTGTGTCCTAAAGTGCCTACAAGGCCTTCAAAGTGGCTAGAAAATATGGACGTTTAAGATTAGGAAAGGTTACCAAAACGGGAAACCTAGGGTTAACTTTCCTACTTCAAGTAGGAATCCTTGTTTGAGTATGAATCCACGTTTTGGTAGGAATTCATCGTTGGAGTAGGAATTCATCGTTTCTTCAAGTCTTCAACTCATTCATTCCTCTTTTGCTCCAAAAGGCTCCAATTTGCATCTTCTTGCACACTTTGGCCTTTGATAGGAGCATATTTAGGCGACTTAACTAGCTTATTCTTGTGCGCTATTATTTCTTAGTTAATGTCGCATTACAACTCAATTTCGTGTGTTTGTAGGTCCTATGGGGTAAAGTATCAAGAAAGGGCATTTTGGTGCATTTTGGAGCAATTTTGGACACTATGTGGGATAGCTTACATATGGGCCAACATGGATGGGCGAATTTGGACTTCACGAGGCTAGAAATGTGATAAGAAGAGGAAGGAATAAGCTTGGGACAAAGTGGATAAGGTAGGAGCTCAAAAGAGGAAACATTATCCAAAACCTTATCTAACCTTATCCAACATTATCCAAAACATTATCCAAACCTTATCTCATCTTATCCTATCCAAACCTTATCATGTCTTAATCCTAATTGCATGGGGACCTAAATGGATAATTCTAGAACCTATTTCTAGAAGCATCCTATTCTAGAAGGCCCAAATCTGCCACAAAACCTATTCTTTCTAGAAGCCCTAGAAAAGTGGCGCCCCAAACCTTTCTAGAAGGCTTGGGCTTGCCTTGCAAGCCAAGCAACCCTCTCCCCTAAACCTGCCACACCTCCCTAGGCCCAATCCCTTTGGGATTCTGATTTCCAAGGCCTAATCCTTGTGGATTTGGGTATACAATTCCTTTTATAAAACTATGTGGGCTAAAAACCTCTTCCTAAGTGGATTTGACAACCCATGGCCGAATTCTAGGGCCCTAATCCACCAAATCTGTTAAGCCTAACCCTAATCTACTTAGCCCTAGGACTATATAAGCATACTATTAGCCAAAAATTCGTAACACCCCTTATGCCATACAGAAAACACCTTGCCGCAACATGATAGGAGCATATTTATGCACCTTAGTTTAGCTTGTTCTTGTGCATTTATAGTGTTTTTCCTTAGTAAAGTAGTCTTTTAAGCTAGTTTTATGTATTTTCAAGTTTTAAGGGCAAAGTATGCAAAAGGATGCATTTTGGAGCCTTTTGGAGCAAATTAGAGCTTGGAATGGACATCATATGCTTGGAGCCAAGAGGATGGACGAAATTGAAGACTTGAAGATGATGATTCCTACTTGAGAAAGGTTTCCTAGTTGAAGTAGGAAAGTCCCTAATGAAAATGGGTTTCCTAGTTGAAGATGGATTCCTAGAAGAATGAAGATTCCTACTCAAATAAGGTTTCCTACTTGAAGTAGGAAAGTCAAAATCCAAATGGTCTCAAGTGAAGCAACAAAGAAGTTTTCCAAGTCCAAGAAGGAAAAGGAGTCCAAAATGAAGAAGGAATGATGAAGACAAGGTTTCCTAATCCTAATAGGCAAAGTTTCCAAGTACAATGAGGAGTCCTTATCCATTTAGGACACCTTCTCCTAATCCTATAGGGATGCCATGCACTTTACCTTAGCTTGGAGGGTTTCAAGGAGCCTTAGAAACCCTATCCTATCCTTGCCATGGGTTTTATCCAATTCCCCTTAGTTTTAGGCTTTCTAGAAGCCCTAAACATTATCCTTAAGAAGGTGCCGCACCCTTATCTCTTTTTCCCTACAAATTTGGCACTTAAATCATGATTCTAGGAACCTTATCTTATCTCCAACAAAGGTGGCACCCAAACCCTTCTAGAAATCTGATTTCCCTTGCCTTGCAAGGCATTCTAGAAACCTTATCACCTTATCCCTTACCTGCCGCACCTAGGAAGCATTATCCCTCTCTATTTCTGATTTCTAAGCCTATTTCCTAGTGGATTTGGGTTATTCAAGTCCATATCTGATTACCCTAGGGTTTTAAGTGCCTATATATACTCATATTAACCCCTAGATCAGAACACCACCTCTCATACACATTCATTCATTCCAGAAATTCGTCCAAACCTCTCCACACCCTTGCCGCAGCCACCAAACACCCCTTTTCTTAGTTTTAGACCTTTGTCGCACCATCCCCTTCCCCTAAACACTACTACATCCCTCCATAACCATACATCCATACACCTAAGGCCCTAAAACCTGTCCCTAGGCCCTTGTCGCACCAAGGAGGAGGAGAAGGAAGCTCGGAAGTTCATGCAATTCAAGTTCGCGTCGCTGGAATTTCTAGGTGTTTCTTTTCCTTTGATTTCAATTCTCTTTGTTTTGTGCGTATGAGGAACTAAACCCCCCCCCTTGGCTAGGGGGGATTCGAAATACATGTTTATGCTTGCGATATGATTTGATTACTTCTAATTGCGTTTCATAAGTTGTGAATTCAATTTACTTATCTATGTGAATTACATTGATCTGTGTGTGTTGGTTGAGAGTGCACGCTTAATTATCATGCATAAATTGGATGCTAGGATATAAGGAAATTTCACCTAATCGTTATGGAATTATATTCACAAGTAGTAAAGGTTGATGATCTCAATCGCGTTAAGTAAATTCTTGGCATAAGTTTCATACAATCATAGTAACAAGTGCTTCGTCAATGCTTATGGTTTTCATAGAACTTAATGATTCTTGCTTGTATCTCTATTATGCAATCATGTAGGGGACTTGTGGGGAATGTTTTGGGTTGTCGTATGCAATCATCCAATTCAATAACGTTAGGAAAATCTGAAGGTTAATTTAAGCGAACCTAATTAACTTGGGGCGTTGAGAATTCATGGGTTATTGAAAAGCAATTAGAAATCGTTTTGTGTGCAAGTATAACATGTGTGGAGATGAACCCCTTAGCTAGCTTCCCATCCATTCAATTCCATCAAATTCGTTTTTACAATCTGTTCTAATTCAAAAAGTTTGTTTTGTTTTTAAATTCGTCCAAAACCAATCCCCCTTTACTTTGTTGAGTCATAGTAGTTAGAAATCACTTTAGTTTGTGTTTTTAAGTGTCTTAGGTCAAGTTAAAACCAATTTTCGTCCAAAGTTGTGTCTAGTGTTCAAAACTGCCCAGATTGTGTTTTTAAGGCAGTTTGATTGTTTTGGTGCTGTTTTGAGTCTTTTGGTTTGTTTTGGTGTTTTAAAGTTTAGTTTTGCATTCTTTGAGTCTAGTATAGTATTTTAAACTTGTTTCTACGTATTTGAGTCAGTTTCCAAGTGATTAACAATCCCTCCTAATCCCCGGTCCAGAACGATCCCTACTTACATTCTTCACTACAATTGATAAAAAGAGGGTTTAATTTGTGTGCGTATAATTCTCACATCACAACACCCTAGCCTCCATTCTCATCCCCCATCCACTCCATACACCTCCATACACCTCCATACACCACCTACTGCCCTCTACCACCATAATCAGCCATTATTCATCCATCTAAACAAGAAAACACCATCCAAAACCCCCAATTCCACCACACACACTTGGTGCTGCAGCAAGGAGGAGAAAGAGAGCCAAGCCGTGCGTCAATTCCATCTTGGAATTCCTGAACGTTTAGGTGTAATCTTTCTTATGATGTCAATGTTTAATTTTGAATACTCTTTGTTTTGCAAGCATGAGGAACTAATCCCCTTTTGGCTAGGGGGAATTTCGAAACCATGGTTATATTTGCATGATGATTTGATTACTTTCAGTTGTGATTTCATGAATGATGAATTCAATTTACTTATCTGTTTTAATTAAACCTTGCTTGTGTATATGAATTGAGAGTGCACGTTTGATTTGCATGCATAAACATGATGCTAGGGTATGAGGGAACTTCACCTAATCGTTGGGAACTTATATTCATGAGTAGTTAAGATTATTGGTCACAATTATGATAAGTGAATTCTTGGCATAAGTATCATGCGCTTTCATAGTTACGAATGCCTCGTCAACACCTATGATTTCCATAGAATCTAATGATCTTTGATTGTCTTTCTTTTATGCGCTTTCATATAGAAAACTTTTAAGGAATAATTTGATTGCAATGCGCCAATTCCATTCAATTCAATGACCTAAGGGAAATCTGAGAGTTAATTTAAGCGTACCTAATTAACTTGGGGTGTTGAGGTTCATGAATTCATTGATTAAGCAACTGGAAATTGTATTATGTGCAAGTATGCCATGTGTGGAGAAAAACCTCCTAGCCATCTCACCATCCACTTAATTCCATCAAATTCGTCCAAATCTGCCTAGTTTACATATTTGTTTTGTTTTGTTTATTTTCGTCCAAAACCAAATCCCCAATTGTCTTAGAGTGTCTAATTGGTCCAAATATGTTTTAGATTGTGTTTTTAAGAGTTTTGAGTCAAGTTAGAACCAACTTTCGTCCAAGTTTGTGTTTAGGCTCAAAACTGCCCAGATTGTGTTTTTAAGGCAGTTTTGAGTGTTTTTAGCCTATTTTGAGTCTTGTGAACGTATTTGAGTCTTTTTACGTGAGTTTAAGTGTTTGAAAGGTTAATTTTAGTTATTTGAGTCAGTTTAGAGTGTTTAGCAATCCCTCCTAATCCCCGGTGTAAGAACGATCCCTACTTATTTATATGCTACAATTGTCAAAAAGAGGGTTAATTTGTGTGTTAACTTAATTTTCGCATCAGCCTTATAATCTGAAAATACACAAAAGTGACTTTAAACACTAAAATAACTAAGGAAACACAACATAAATGCACAAGAACAAGCTAATTAAGTCGCATGAATATGCTCCTATCAAATTCCCCCACACTTAGCTTTTGCTAGTCCTCTAGCAAAACAAAACAACTAAAATAAACAAGACGAAACAAAACAAACAAAACATAACCAAAACCTTCCAACGTTTGCCTCAGGGATTTCCAATGAAACATGACATGTCAAAGATCATTACTCACATAGCTTTTAGTCTTCCTTCCCCTCGAGCACATACTTAATCATAGTCACCATTCACTAGTTCGCATTTAATCAATTAAAACACATTTTGAATGTAGTAACATGCCTTAGAGAATTCCCTCAATTCCTCACTAGTTATGCACTCAATTTTCACTCAGATTTTCTGACTACACACCCTACAATAGTTATATGTGAGAAGATTAATGTAAACGTGAAAGATTAGTACTCACATATGTTATAACAAAGAACGCAATTTCTGGAGTAATTAAACATGTTAAGATATGATCTCATGAATGGAATGCTACTACTTAGATGCGAGAACCAGTGACACCATATGCTCATACCAAATTCAAACTCCACAATTGAAATGCACAACACTCAAGATAGAAGTCAAGGGTTGTAACGAGGCTTGGGGTATTGGCTAACAAGGAAAGGTAGGGATAAACAAAAGTTCTTTAAGCAATAGCAAGCAAAGTAAAGAAATTGAGACTTAGAATTCACTTGGAATGCAGAAATCAACTTTTAGACATAAAGGGAAGATTCAAACAACTCTTAAGGCCTAATTCAATGTTTTGGACCCTTACTTCAACAAACAATACTTTGGAACTCTTTTCACCTCTTTTCTTTCTCTTTTTCACTTTTTTTTTCTTTTCTTTTCTTTCTTTCTTCTTTTCTTTTTTTTTTTTCACAACTTTTTTTTTCTAGCCGTGCCTATGGCACATCAACTCACTTAAATACTCCTTCCCCCACACTTATTTTCTGCAACACATTAATCAAAAGGAATTCATTTTCAATCATGCTTACTATGCTTCAAGAAAAAGGGTAAGGATGGTCCTAATCTAGGCTAGGTGAGGATAATATGGGTTAACAAAGAACATGGGCTAACACGGGTCAATGGGGTTAAACTTAAACACAAAATGAGTGAAGGGCACACGGCTTATTTGGCTTTGATGGTGGTCTCTACACAACTTCATCTTGAATATGTGTTATGCAAATCAATAACATGCTTTGAATGAAATGGGCATGAGTTCTAGCATTTGGAACTAAGTGATGAAACGCCTTCTAAGTAGTAACTAAGCAAAGAATAATGAGATCAGGCAACGACTTTAGAAAAAAATGATGCATAGATTATTACTCTCCAAATAAACGTTTATGCTCAAGTCTCACAGGGATGTAGCGTTAGTTTGAGTTCATTCCTTCAAGCATGCTACAAAAACTAATTTTCCTTTGTGATTACATGTGAATTCGTAAACTATAACTACAACCAAGCATAAACCAAAGAGTATATCAAACGTCCATCCATGTTTATAACTTTCTTTAACCATCATGCAATTAAAAACCAAATCCTCATCATTGTGTTGGAAGGTAGCCTACGACACAAACAAACACACTGATAGGAGCATATTCATGCGACTTAATTAGCTTGTTCTCGTGGATTAATGTTGTGTTTACTTAGTTATTTTAGTGTTTAAGGCCACTTTTGTGTATTTTTAGATTATAAGGCCAAAGTGTGCAAGAAGATGCAAATTGGAGTCTTTTGGAGCGAAAGAGGAATGAATGAGTTGAAGACTTGAAGAAACGACGAATTCCTACGCCAACGATGAATTCTTACCAAAACGAAGAATCCTACTCAAACAAGGCTTCCTATTTTAGGAAAGTTGACCCTAAGTTTCCCGTTTTGGTAACCTTTCCTAATCTTAAACGTCCGCATTTTCTAGCCACTTTGAAGTCCTTGTAGGCGCTTTAGGACACAAAACCAAGGCCCTAGCCGCACCCTTTAATCTTTCCCTCTTTAATTTCTGATTTTATTTCCCTTATTCTAGCAACCTTTAATTTAATTTTAGTTAATAAAAATAAGCTAGGGTTTGAATTTCTTAAACCCTACACATTTTTACAATTTAGCCGCACCCTAGGGGGGGTTTTAGTGGATTCTTTTCAGCCATACACATCTAAGCCGCATCATATTCATTGAATTCAACATTCACATATATACTCCCAAAAGCCGAACTCCCAAGGAAAAAACAAAAAACCTAATCCCATTATTCTTCTAAGCTGTGCCCCCCCCATTTATCATTCACACCCTAATTAAATTACAACCAAGCCATTGCAGCCAATTCCACCCTAGGCCGTGCATCTTCCATTAAACCTAATACAATATTCCATCCGCAACTCCCATTTTTTTATTCCATCTTCACGCAGCCACTTTTCCCATTCCTTCCCATCAATCCGTCCACACCATCCATACACCCTAATTCTTTTCCCATTATTCTCTCCAAAAAGCCGCCACCATCCCATATTTCTCCCATTCTTTCCTTGCCGTGACATCTCTCATATTTTATTCCATAAGCCGCAGCCACATTCCCATTATTCAACCATTAAGCCATTCACTCCATTATTCTTTCCCATTTTTTATTCAATCCATGCAGTCCATAACCTAATTCACAAAACAGCCGCAACCATTCTCCCATTATTCCAAATCTACCGCAGCACCACCATCCATTCTCCCTCTATTACAAACCTTCCAACACCAACCCACAACCTTGCCGTACCACCCAACCTCCCTAAATCCATTCCCAAATCAGAAAAACCTCCAGAAATTCCATAGACCATCTCTGCCGCAAGAAAGGAGAAGAGGAAAGAGGAGCTTCGACGCGCACCAATTCACGAGGATTCGTTGGGCGTTCTAGGTGTAATCAATCCTTTGTGCTTTATGTTTAAATTCATTTGTAATTCTCTTTTTGTGACCATGAGAGGCTAAATCCCCCTAGTTAGCTAGGGGGTGATTCGAAACCATGTTTATGCTTGCAATATGAATTGATTACTTTTGGTTGGAATTTCATAAGTTGTGGATTCAATTTGTTTAACTGCTTGATCGATAACTTATTTATGTATGTTGATTGAGAGTGCACACTTAATTTTCATGCATGAATATGACGCTAGAATATAAGTGAATTTCACCTAATAGTTATGAACTTATTTTCACAAGTAGTGGAGGTTGCTTATAAACAATCGCGTTAAATAAATTCTTGGCATAAGTTTCATGCAATCATAGTAACGAATGCCTCGTCAATACTTATAGTTTTCATGATGCTTAATGATTCTTGCTTGTATCTCTATTATGCAATTCATGTAGGGAACTTGTGGGGAATGCTTTGGGTTGTCGCATGCAATCATCCAATTCATTAACTTAAGGAAAACTTGACGGTTAATTTAAGCGGACCTAATTAACCCGGGGTGTTGAGTTTCATAATTTATCGAAAGACCAACTGAAAATCATTTTGTATGCAAGTGTAACATGTGTGGAGAAGAACCTTCTAGCTAGCATTCATTCCATATTTCATCACATTCATATTTAAATTCTGCCTTTAAATTACAATCTGTGCATTTAATTTATTTTCGTCAAAACCACAATCCCCCTTTACCTTAGTGTCTAATTTAGTTAGAAAGTGTCTTAATTTGTGTTTATAAATGTTTTGTATTCTGTGAGTATTTTGATTTGTTTGAGTGTTTTTATTGTTAGTTTTGCATTCTTTGAGTCTAGTTTAGTGTTTCAAACTTTATTTTACGTTTTTGAGTCAGTTTCCAAGTGATTTTGCAATCCCTCCTAATCCCCGGTTAAGAACGATCCCTACTTATTTATATACTACAATTGTCACAAGAGGGTTTTAATTTGTGTGCTTACTTAGTTCGCATCAGAACTTGACGGTTAATTTAAGCGGACCTAATTAACCCGGGGTGTTGAGTTTCATAATTCATTGAAAGACCAACTGAAAATCATCTTGTATGCAAGTGTAACATGTGTGGAGAAGAACCTTCTAGTTAGCATTCATCCATATTTTCATCACATTCATATTTGCAATCTGCCCTTAATTACAATCTGTGCATTTAGTTTAATTTCGTCAAAACCTCAATCCCCCTTTACTTTAGTGTCCAATTTAGTTAGAAAGTGTCTTAGTTTGTGTTTCTAAGTGTTTTGATTCATTTTATTACCCAAATTCGTCCAAAGTAGTCAAAGTGCTCAAAACTGCCCAGAATGTGTTTTTAAGGCAGTTTTGAGTGTTTTGGGTGCTGTTTGAGTCGTTTGGTTTGTTTTAGTGTTTTAAGTGTTTAGTTTTGCATTCTTTGAGTCTAGTTTAGTGTTTTAAACTTTATTTTACGTTTTTGAGTCAGTTTCCAAGTGATTTTGCAATCCCTCCTAATCCCCGGTTAAGAACAATCCCTACTTATACATATACTACAATTGTCACAAGAGGGTTTTAATTTGTGTGCTTATTAAGTTCGCATCAAATTTTTGGCGCCGTTGTGATGCGAGAATTATATGCACACAAATTAACCCTCTTGTTGTCAAATTGTAGTAAGGATGCAAGTAGGGATCGTTCTAGACCGAGGATTAGGAGGGCTTGCTAAAACCTCTAAATTGACTCAAAAACATAAAAACAAAGTTAAAAACGTTCACAAAGACTCAAAGGACTCAAAACAGGTTCAAAAGACTCAAAACTGCCTAAAAACACTAACTAGGCAGTTTCTGACCTTAAACACAAATTTGGACGAATTTAAGATTAAAGGTTGAATCAAAATACTTAGAAACACAAATCAAAACACTTTCTAACTAATCTAAGACTTCAAATTAAAGGGGGATTTGTTTTGGAGGAAAATTGAAATAACGAAACAAGTTAATAAACTAGACAGAATGTAAATATGAAATTGATGAAATGGAATGAATGGATGCTAGCCAAGGGGTTCATCTCCACACATGTTACACTTGCATAATAAAAAGATTTCCAATTGCATTTCAATAAATTATGAAACTCATCACCCCGGGTTAATTAGGTCCTCTTAAATTAACCTTCAAATCTTCCTAACGTTATTGAATTGGATGATTGCATACGACAACCCAAAACATTTCCCACAAGTCCCCTACATGATTGCATAATAGAGATACAAGCAAGAATCATTATGCTCTATGAAAATTATAAGTGTTGACGAGGCATTCGTTACTATGATTGCATGAAACTTATGCCAAGAATTCGTTTAACGCGATTGTTTATAAGCAACCTCCACTACTTGTGAATATAAGTTCGAAACTATTAGGTGAAACTCACTTATATTCTAGCGTCATATTCATGCATGAAAATTAAGCGTGCACTCTCAATAAACAGACATAAATAAGTTATCAATCAAATAGTTAAACAAATTGAATCCACAACTTATGAAACGTAATTAGAAGTAATCAAATCAAAATGCAAGCATAAACATATATTTCGAATCCCCCCCTAGCCAAGGGGGGGTTTAGTTCCTCGTGATACAAAACAAAGAGAATCAAAGAAACACCTAAACATTCCAACAACTCAAACTTGAATTGTATGAACGTTTAGGCCCTCTTCTCTTCCATTCCTCATTCGTACAAAACAAAGAGTATTGAAATTAAACATTGAAATCAAAGAAACACCTAAACATTCCAACAACTCAAACTTGAATTGTATGAACGTTTAGGCCCTCTTATCTTCCTCTTCGTTGTAGCACAAGGTCTAATGGATAGTTTGATGGTGTGAATGGTTTGGGGAGTGGTGAAAATGGAAGGAGGAGGCCACGGCAATGGGATGATTTCTGGTGTGGTGTTTGGATTATTAGGGAGAGAGCAGGCACAAGGGAATGGTTGGTGTTTGTGACTGAAATGTGTATGGAAGAATGAGATGAATTGAATGAATGCAATGCATGGTTTTATAGGGAGAGAAGGGATGGGAGAACATGTGAATGGCAGCTAGGAATGATTAAAGAAGGGAATGCATGTGTAATGACAACTAGATTGGTTGGTGGAAATCTGAAAATGGATGGGAGAGGGAACATGACAGCTAGGTAAAGTGAATGTGGCTGCATGTTTGAATGATTAAATGATGCATGTGCGTTGGAAATGCATGTGCAATGATTCTTTGGTGCTGAAAATGCATGTGTAAGCATGTGTTGGCTGAATTAAAGAATGTGAGGGAATGATGAAAGGGGAAACATGACAGCTAGGTTGAATTATGAAGAGTGAATGCATGTGGCTGATTTATGTGAATGATTATGGGTGATTATGATAAGTGATAAGTGGTGATGATAAGTGTATGATATGTGATTATGATAAGTGATAAGTGGTGATGATAAGTAATGATTTATGATAAGTGATAAGTGGTGATGATAAGTAATGATATGTGGGAGTGTGGCTGAAATGAAGGAGTGGAATGTTGGAATGTTATGCACGGCTAAGGATATAGGAAAGGTTTAAATGTCCTAAAACTAAAGGGAACAAGGTTCCAACACTTTGGTCTTCAATTAGGTCTTCAATTTCGTCCAACACTTTGGCTCCAAGCATAGGCTATCCATCCTTAGCCCAAAAGTGCTCCAAAAGTCTCCAAAATGCATCTTTTTGCTCCTTTAGCCCTTTGGACCTACAAACACACAAAAATAGCTTAAAGTACTAAAATAACTAAAGAAACATAACGTAAATGCACGAGAACAAGCCATTTAAGTCGTATGAATATGCTCCTATCACGTTGCCAGGGATTAGCAACTTTGCTAATCCCTTGGATTGTTACTTTCTGTTTATTTAGTTTTTGTTAAAGTTTCTGACCTTGTTTTGTTTTCTTGTTTTAGGTACTAGTGTATGACTCGGAGTTCTCAACCGATTCGTGAGGATATCTTGGACTTTGACAACGATTTTGAGAGGACTTTGAGACAAAAGAAGAAGCAACACGAATCAAATCCACCAAGCCCGGAACCTGACCTTGAAGAACAAGTCCTAGAAGAGGAAGAAGAAGCCACGGCAGGGACATTTGAAGAGCCCACGGCAGGGATCTTTGAAGAACCACAAGGCATGGCCGTAGACACCCGGACACTCAAGGAGCTTTCCGCTTCGGGATTGGATAATGCCGCACCCTTGTGTATCCAATATCCCCCATCGGTCGAAGGCAAGACCGAGGAGTTCGAGTTGAAGTCAAGTTTGCTTCACCACATTCCGAAATACCATGGGTTGTCCATGGAGGATCCGAACAAGCATCTGAAGGAATTCGAGGTGGTGTGTTCAAGCATGACTCCCGTCAACGTCGACGGAAGTATTTTGAAGATGAAGGCTAAGGATTGGTTGTACGAATTAGCTCCCGGAACCGTCACTTCATGGGAGAGTATGAAGAGGGCATTTTTGGAGAAGTTTTTCCCAACTTCTCGAATCATCCTTTTACGTAAAAAGATAAGTGGAATTCAGCAAGATGAAGGTGAGTCTTTTCCTACGTATTATGAACGTTTTAAACTCTTGTTGCTTCTTGTCCACAGCATCAGATGAAGGAGGAGTTGCTTCTGCAATACTTCTACGAGGGGCTCCTACCAAGTGAACGACAAATGCTCGACGCATCGGTGGGTGGAGCATTGGTGGACAAGACACCCATGGCGGCCAAGGTCTTGATCCCTAACCGAGCGTTGAACGCTCAACAATACGAAGGAGTAGGCCAAAGAGGACCCCCATGGCAGCAAGTTCATGAGGTAAGTTCCACACCCGACATTCATTCACAATTAGCTAATCTTACTTCCATTGTGTCTCAGATGGCCGAGGGAATGAGGATGCAAGGACCAATTGTATGCGGGGTGTGTTCTATGCAAGGCCATGCTTCTGAGAAGTGCCCACAACTCATCGAAAATGGTGGATGGGAAAGCGCAAATGCAATTGGATTTCAGGGCCAAAACCAACCAAGGAACGATCCGTATTCTAACACCTATAATCCAGGTTGGAAAGACCACCCAAACTTCAATTGGAGGGAGCCCCAACAACCACCACAACAAGGAGGCTTTAGGCAACAACCCCCGGGCTTCTTCACCAAGCCATACGCACCCACACAAGCTCCACAACAATCTGCCCCAAATGCTTCAGGTATGTCCCTAGACAATGATACACTTCTTAAGTTACTAACTAATTTGTCTCAGGGGCAAGAGAATCAAGCCAAAGCAATGCAAAATCAAGAAAAAAAGGTGGATCAATTGGAGAAACAAATTGGGCAGATTGCAGAGTTTGTAGGGCAATTCCGAGACCAAGGCAAGCTCCCAAGCTCAACCATTCCAAACCCGAAGGGAGGCTTTGAAACCACCAACGCAATTACCTTAAGAAGTGGCAAGGAAGTTGGAACCACCCCACAATGATAGGAGCATATTTAGGCAACTTAGTTGGCTTGTTCTTGTGCATTTACGTTGTTATTTCTTAGTTCTTTAAGTCTTTTAAGTTATTTTCGTATGTTTTCAGGTTCTAATGGCTAAAGGAGCAAAGAAGTGCATTTTGGAGCCTTTTGGAGCACTTTTGGGCTAAGGATGGATAGCTTATACTTGGAGCCAAAGTGTTGGACGAAATTGAAGGCCTTGTATGCACTTTAGGACATAAAACAAAGGGCTTAGCCCAATCATTCATCCCTTGCCGTGCATCACACATCAATTCCAGCTTCCCACTTCATCATTGCACCACATTCTCTTCCATATTCCCTCTTTAATCCACATGCATTCATTATCATTCACCCTAGCTATCTTTCACATGCTTTCACATTCATTTCCAGCATCATTCATCCCTTGCCGTGCATCACACATCAATTCCAGCTTCCCACTTCATCATTGCACCACATTCTCTTCCATATTCCCTCTTTAATCCACATGCATTCATCATCATTCACCCTAGCTGTCTTTCACATGCTTTCACATTCATTTCCAGCATCATTCATCCCTTGCCGTGCATCACACATCAATTCCAGCTTTTCTCCTTCATTGCAGCCACACTTCCACATGCATTCCCTCTTTAATCATTCTTTTCCTAGTTGTTTTTCCATCATTATTTCAGCCACATGCACTCTCAATCATAAGAGCCACATGCACTCTTAAACAATCAGCCACATATTCTCCTATTCCCCCTATAAAAACCCATGCATTCATACACACTAGACACCATCTTCCCCTTAGAACTTCATTGCCGTGCAAAACAGCATTCTTCCCTTCCAATTCCAGCATTCTTCCCTTCCATTTCCACCACTCCCCATCCCTCCAAAACACTACCCAACCATTCCCCACTCCATTCCACATACAAACACCAACCCAAAACCTATCCTTAGACCTTGTGCCACAACAAAGAGGAGGAGAAGGGCCTAAACGTTCATACAATTCAAGTTTGAGTTGTTGGAATTTTTAGGTGTTTCTTTTCCTTGATTTCAATGGTTAAATTTACTTATCTTTGTTTTGTACGTATGAGGAACTAAACCCCCCATTAGCTAGGGGGTGATTCGAAACCATGTTTATGCTTGCAATATGAATTGATTACCTTTGGTTGGAATTTCATGAGTTTCATAATTCATCGAAAGACCAACCGAAAATCATCTTGTATGCAAGTGTAACATGTGGTGAGAAGAACCTTCTAGCTAGCATTCATCCATATTTTCATCACATTCATATTTACATTTTGCCCTTAATTACAATATGTGCATTTTAGTTTAATTTCGTCAAAACCTCAATCCCCCCCCATATTTTGTTTAGTCTTAATCTATCTTATTTTGTGTTTTTAAGTATTTGGAGTCTTGTGGACTTATTTTGAGTTTTCGTTAAGTGAATTAAGTGTTTAAATATTAGTTTTATTTATTTGAGTCAAGTGTTTAGCACCCCTAGTTAATCCCCGGTTAGAACGATCCCTACTTACATCATTACTACAATTGTCACAAATAGGGTTTAATTTATGTGTCACATTCGTAACGCATCACACAACTGATAGGAGCATATTTAGGCGACTTACTTAGCTTGTTTTTGTGCATTTATGTTGTTAATTCATGGTTGTTTTAGTATTTTAAGCCATTTTCGTATGTTTTTAGGTTCTAATGGCAAAGGGAGCAATAAAGTGCATTTTGAGGCTATTTGGAGCATTTTTGGGCATGGATTGGATAGCTTAACCATGGAGCAAAGAGGATGGACGAAATTCAAGACTAGAAGAGCTAGGAAAGGCTACAAATCTGGTGGAAGAAGTTCTACTCCAATGAAGATAAGGAAGAAGCAAGAAACAAGGAACCTTATCCAACCTTATCTTATCCTATCCTAGAAACCTTATCCTATCCTATCCAAATCAGATTGGGACTTAAACCTAGCTAATTAGGGGGAATCAATTACACATTTAAGCACCTATTTCAGTTTCTAGAAGACTTATCCATACCAATGCCGTAAGACACCATTCCTTGTAGGTTTAGGAATCACAATCCTTTTCCTACTCTTATATCACATGTCCTAGGCCCTTTAGGATTAGGAATCTGCCTTAAACACAGTTTCTAGAACACCTTATCCTATCCCTACATGTGTGCCGCACTTAGCCTTCTAGAACTCCCTAATTCCTAGCCGCACTACCTATTCCAATTCCCACTTGATTTCTGCCATTGAATTAACCCTTTTTCAATGGGAAAGTGCAATCGTTCTCCTTCACTAAGTGTGCCAAACTAGCCTATATAAACAGCCTTGCCGTGCCATTTAATGACCACCACCCTTCACACAACAATCATTCATTCATAAACACAACCATCCTTTGTCGTGACCTTACAACCACCCATCCATCATTCCCCTACTTCCACACCTCCATCCCAACCTCCATACACCACCATCAACCCTTGCCGCACCACCATACATACCTAAATCCATCCAAAACCCAGAAAATCATCCACAAACCCACCATAGACCTTGTGCCGTGACTTAGCAAGGAAGAGGAGAAGGAAGACCAAACCTTGGGCGTTTGTGCATTCGAGTTGGAGTGTTGGACGTTTCTAGGTGTAATCTATCTTTATTTTCAATGTTTAATTCTATATTGCTTTGTTTTGTCATGAACATGAGAGGCTAAACTCGTTTTAGCCTAGGGATGCTTTGAAACCATGATTACATTTATAATATGAGTTGATTAAGTCCAGTTGTTATTTCGTAAATTGTGAACGCAATTTACTTAACTGTTTGACGGATAACTTATTCTTGTATGTTTATTAGGGAGGCCTACTTAATTTGCATGCTTGAATTTGGAGCTAGAATATTAGGGTGTTTCACATAATCGTCACAAACTAATATTCACAAGTAGTTAAGGTTGTTTTCACAATCATGTTAAGTAAATTCTTGGCATAAGTTTCATGCAATTCATAGTAACGAGTGCTTCGTCAATGCTTATGGTTTTCAAAGAACTTAATGATTCTTGCTTGTATCTCTATTATGCAATTCATGTAGGGAACTTGTGGGGAATGCTTTGGGTTGTTGTATGCAATCATCCAATTCAATAACGTGAGGAAAATCTGAGGGTTAATTAGTGCAATTCACGGTTAATCTGGGGTGTTCAGGTTCATGGTTTATCGAAAAAGCAACTGGAAATCATTTTATGTTAGAAAGTATCATGTGTAGAGAAGTATCCCTTGGCTATCCCATCATCCATTAGTTTTTCTCAAATTCGTCCAAAATCTATTTTAAAGTTTTAAGTTACTTGTTTTCTTTTAAATTCGTCCAAAATCAAAACCCCTTTTCTTACTTGTTCCAAATCTGTCCAAAAGAGTCTTTTTGAGTCTTTAGAGTCAAAACTAAGTGTATTTTCGTCCAAACTAAGTCATAGAGTCTAAATTGAGTCTTTTTGGTTGTTTTGAGTTGTTTTGAGTCTTTAAAGTTTGTTTTGAGTCATACAAGTTAGTAAGAGTCTTGTGAGTTTATTTAAAGTGTTTTAAAGCCTATTTTCACTTCTTTGAGTCAATTTTCATTAGATTAGCAATCCCTCCTAATCCCCGGCCTAGAACGATCCCTACTTATATCTATACTACAATTGTCAAAAAGAGGGTTTAATTTGTGTGCTATCTTTTATCACATCAACAACCGCCAAAATCAAGCCAAGAAGAGGATGAAAGGTTGCTGCAAGAGGAAGAAAGGAAGGGCAAAGCCACGGCAAGGGCGGAGCAACCTTTGCCGCAACCACTTCAAGCTCATAGGCCGTCCAACAAATGTAAGGTAGGTCCAAACTCAATTGTTTCTAATGTGATTCCACCAAACGTGCCTTTCCCTAGCAGGTTTATTGATGCGAGAATTATACGCACACAAATTAAACCCTCTTTTTATCAATTGTAGTAAGTACGTAAGTAGGGATCGTTCTGGACCGGGAATTAGGAGGGATTGTTAATCACTTGGATTTGACTCAAAAACGTAAAAACACAATATAAAACACTATACTAGACTCAAAGAATGCAAAACTAAACTTTAAAACACCAAAACAAACCAAAAGACTCAAAACAGCACCAAAACACTCAAAACGGCCTTAAAAACACTTTCTGGGCAGTTTTGAGCACTTTGAGTACTTTGGACGAATTTGGGTAACAAATTGAATCAAAACACTTATAAACACAAACCAAAACACTTTGTAACTAATTTGAACAATACAAAGACTCAAAGGACTCAAAACAAGTTCAAAAGACTCAAAACTGCCTAAAAACACTAACTAGGCAGTTTCTGACCTTAAACCCAAATTTGGACGAAATTAAGTTGTAACTTGACTCAAGACTCTTAAAAACACAAACTAAATTGATTTCTAACTAATTTGGACATTAAAGTAAGGGGGGATTGAGTTTTGGACGAAATTAAACTAATTGCACAGATTCTAATTAAAAACAGAATGTAAATATGAATGTGATGGATTTGAATGGATGGGATGACTAGCTAAGGGGTTCATCTCCACACATGTTACACTTGCATAATAAAAAGATTTCCAATTGCATTTCAATAAACCATGAATTCTCAACGCCCCGGGTTAATTAGGTCCGCTTAAATTAACCGTCAAGTTTTCCTTAAGTTAATGAATTGGATGATTGCATACGACAACCCAAAGCATTCCTCACAAGTTCCCTATATGAATTGCATAATAGAGATACAAGCAAGAATCATTAAGCAACATGAAAACTATAAGTGTTGACGAGGCATTCGTTACTATGATTGCATGAAACTTATGCCAAGAATATGTTTAACGCGATTGTTTATAAGCAACCTCCACTACTTGTGAATATAAGTTCATAACTATTACGTGAAACTCACTTATATTCTAGCATCAAATTCATGCATGAAAATTAAGCGTGAACTCTCAATAAGCATACATAAATAGGTTATCAATCAAATAGTTAAACAAATTGAATTCACAACTTATGAAACGCAATTAGAAGTAATCAAATCAAAATGCAAGCATAAACATATATTTCGAATCCCCCCCTAACCTGGGGGGGTTTAGTTCCTCATGATACAAAACAAAGAGAATCAAAGAAACGCCTAAACATTCCAACAACTCAAACTTCAATTGTATGAACGTTTAGGCCCTCTTCTCTTCCATTCCTCATTTGTACAAAACAAAGGGTATTGAAATTAAACATTGAAATCAAAGAAACACCTAAACATTCCAACAACTCAAACTTGAATTGTATGAACGTTTAGGCACTCTTCTCCTCCTCTTCGTTGTAGCATAAGGTCTAAGGTGAGTTTTGGGGTGTTGAATGGATTGGGGAATTATGGAAATGGATGAGGGAGGCCACGGCACTAGTTGGTGTGTATGGATGATTTTCTGAAATGGAAGAGTGAATGAGAATGAATGGGAATGAATGAATTGTGGCTGCAATGGATGCTTATTTATAGGTGAAAAGGAGGGAATATGACAGCTAGGAACTTGGTGGAAATCTGGAATGGTGATGGGAGATGCATGTGGCTGATTTGTGCATGTGATTAAAGGGTAATGACAGCTAGGTTATGATGATGAATGCATGTGCAAAGTTGGTTGAATGATTATGGGTGCATGTGGCTGATTTATTTGAAGGGAATGCATGTGGATTAAAGTGGAATGACAGCTAGGTTATGATGATGAATGCATGTGCAAAGTTGGTTGAATGATTATGGGTGCATGTGGCTGATTTATTTGAAGGGAATGCATGTGCAAAACAGCTAGGAAAAGTTGTGGAATGGCTTTAAGCATATGCAATCCATTTAATGCCCCAAACTACTCCATAACTGAATTCAAGCCTTTCAAATTCGTCCATCCTCATGCCTCCATGCTTGCACTATCCAATCTTGGCCCAAAAATGCTCTAGAATGCTCCAAATTGCTTCTTTTTGCATACTTTGACACAAAAACCTGAAAACACACAAAAAAAGCATAAAGGACTAAAATAACTAAAGAAACATAATGTAAATGCACGAGAACAAGCCATTTAAGTCGCATGAATATGCTTCTATCATTTATGCAAACAAAGAAGGAGGAGCAGGAGAAAGACATTTTGGAGACATTTAGGAAGGTCCAAGTAAACATTCCTTTACTTGATGCCATTAAGCAAGTGCCCAGGTATGCAAAGTTTTTAAAAGAGTTATGCATAACTAGGAAAAGAATTTCAAACAAGGAAGTTGTGAAAGTAAGTGAAAATGTATCTGCGGTTTTGCAACGAAAGTTACCTCCAAAATGTAAGGATCCAGGGAGCTTTACTATCCTATGCATAATTGGAAACACTAAATTTGAACAATGCATGTTAGATTTAGGTGCTTCTATTAATGTCATGCCATATTCCATTTATGCATCTATGAACCTTGGTGAGTTAAAACAAGATGGCGTTATAATTCAATTGGCCGATCGTTCTAATGTTTATCCTAAGGGAGTTCTTGAGGATGTTTTAGTGCAGGTCAATCATCTCATTTTTCCTGCAGATTTTTATGTCTTAGAAATGGAGGATTCGAGCCATGCTCCATCATTGCCACTCTTGCTAGGCCGTCCGTTCATGAAAACAGCTCAAACAAAGATTGATGTGGCCAAGGAAGCACTAACAATGGAGTTTGGTGGTGATATAATTAAATTTAATGTTTATGACTCTATTAAGAATCCTAACGATAGTCATTCTTGTTTTGTCATAGATGTGCATAAGGACATAGGGCCGAAGGGATCCACACCTATCAAGAAGGATGTATCAAGAACTACCATTGGAAATGAACTTGGAGTGATTGCCCTACAACCACCCAATATGGCCGAAAGTAGCCATAGTAACATTGTTGATAGGGCTGCCACTTTTGAGCCCTCACCACACTATGATTGTAAGTCTTCAATTCCAATCTCAATTCCTATTTCAACTAATAGGTTGTTACCTTCATTGGTGCAGGTGCCCAACCGATATAAAGGTGGTGGTCGGAATCGAAACACCACCATCAGGGAGGATCACTATCCCATCCCATTCATTGAGCCGTATTATGGAAGTGTTGAAAGGCATGTTGGGGAGGAGATCCCGTTGCATGCCGTGAGCCCTAGTGAAGATTAAAAAAGGTTTCGTCCGGCTGGAAGACGTTAAAGCAAGCGCTTCGTGGGAGGCAACCCATGCATTCAACAAGGAGAAGATGGAATTTACACTCCATAACCAGATTTGCGTCCCTAACCTCTTCTCTTTGTTATTTACATTCTGCCATGTTTAATGAGTTTAGTTGCTGTTTATGTGTTTGCTTGTGTTTGGTGTGATTTTAGGCTTAAAACATTGAGGACAATGTTTGATTTAAGTGTGGGGGGGTAACTAATGTTGTTGATGCAAATTCGTGGGATTTTATCACCCATAAATTCCAATGTTGTTCCTTGATGTTTTTAAATTTTTTTAAGCTATTTTAGAGTGTTTTAGTGTGTGTTGACTTAAAAATCCGAAAAAACCATAAAAATTTGAAAGATTGTTTTGAAAGACCCAAAAAGAGTTGTTTTTGTGTGTTGTTTGTGTCGTAGGTCACCTTCCAACACAATGATGAGGATTTGGTTTTTAATTGCATGATGGTTAAAGAAAGTTACAAACATGGATGGACGTTTGATATACTCTTTGGTTTATGCTTGGTTGTAGTTATAGTTTACGAATTCACATGTAATCACAAAGAAAAAATTAGTTTTTGTAACATGCTGATAACTCACATATTGCATGCGTTTATATCTTCCATATTTGGCTTCTTTGTGATGTTTTTGAATTAAACTGGTTGCATTTTACATTATTTGGTGTTATTGTGCAGCCAAGTGTGTAATTGATGCGAGATTTATACGCACTCAAATTAAACCCTCTTTTTGACAATTGTAGTATAGATATAAGTAGGGATCGTTCTAGGCTGGGGATTAGGAGGGATTGCTAATCTAATGAAAATTGACTCAAAGATGTAAAAATATGTTTTAAAACACTTTAAATAGACTCACAAGACTCTTACTAACTTATATGACTCAAAACAAACTTTAAAGACTCAAAACAACCAAAAACAACCAAAAAGACTCAATTTAGACTCTAGGACTTAATTTGGACGAAAATACACTTGGTTTTGACTCTAAAGATTCAAAAGGACTCTTTTGGACAGATTTGGAACACATAAGAAGGGGGGTTTTGATTTTGGACGAATTTAAAAGAAAATAAGTGACTTAAAACTTTAAAACAGATTTTGGACGAAAATAAGAAAAACTAATGGATGATGGTATAGCCAAGGGATACTTCTCCACACATGATACTTTCTAACATAAATTTATTTCCAGTTGCTTTTCCGATAAACCATGAACCTCAACACCCCAGATTAACCGTGAATTGCACTAATTAACCCTCAGATTTTCCTAACGTTATTGAATTGGATGATTGCATACGACAACCCAAAACATTCCCCACAAGTCCCCTACATGATTGCATAATAGAGATACAAGCAAGAATCATTAAGTTCTATGAAAACCATAAGCATTGATGAAGCACTTGTTACTATGATTGCATGAAACTTATGCCAAGAATTTACTTAACATGATTGTGAAAACAACCTTAACTACTTGTGAATATTAGTTTGTGACGATTAGGTGAAACACCCTAATATTCTAGCTCCAAATTCAAGCATGCAAATTAAGTAGGCCACCCTAATTGATAGGAGCATATTCATGCGACTTAAATGGCTTGTTCTCGTGCATTTACGTTATGTTTCTTTAGTTATTTTAGTCCTTTATGCTTCTTTTGTGTGTTTTCAGGTTCTAAGGGCAAAGTATGCAAAAGGGTGCATTTTGGAGTAGTTTGGGGCGTTAAATGGATTGCATATACTTGAAGCCAAGTAGATGGACGAAATTGAAGACCAAAGGAGGCCCTTTGTACCAGAAATTCACACCAACACATCCCATTTCAGATTGCATTCCAATCATTCCAGCCAAGCCACATGCACTCCCTTTAATTTATTCAACCTAGCTGTCAAAGCACATGCACATTCACCCTAATCATTCACATACACAATCTGCCATCATTCACACATTCATTCCACATGCATTCATCAACATATCTAGCAACCACTTCACATGCATTCCCTTCATATAAATCAGCCACATGCACCCATAATCATTCAACCAACTTTGCACATGCATTCATCATCATAACCTAGCTGTCATTACCCTTTAATCACATGCATAAATCAGCCACATGCATCTCCCATCACCATTCCAGATTTCCACCAAGTTCCTAGCTGTCATATTCCCTCCTTACCACCTCTCATACACATTCATTCACGCCAGAAATTCATTCCCTCTCTCTAACACAACCATACTTCACCATTCTTCATATTTTCTGCCCAAAAACACGCTAATCCCTTGGATTGTTTTATTTTCGTTTGTTTTTATTTTATTCCAGATTCTTAATCTTGTTTTGTTTCTTGTTCTAGGTACTAGTTTATGACTCAGAGTTCTCATCCGATTCGTGAACATATCCTGGAGTGATTGGGTTCTTCGTCCGGCTGCAAGACGTAAAAGAAAGCGCTACTTGGGAGGCAACCCAATGCACTGAATAAAACAAAGCTTGTTCTAAAAAAAAAAAAAAAAAAAAAAAAAAAAAAAAAAATTTATCAACAACAAAGAGAAAGATGGAGTCTTCACAAAGGTTGTTTGCGTGAAGACCCACCACGAGGCAAAACTCTAGAAGCGGAAGGCATCAGAGCAGAAGGCATCGGAGCGGAAGGCATCGGAGATAGAGCATTCGAGGCCTCAAAACCTGGCGGAACGCTGGATGACCCAGGAAAAAGGTGCCTCTGGAAGAAAGCCGCAAGCCTTTGACGATCATCAAGCTCATCAAGCTTCCTCTTCATGCCTGTCGAATAATTGTTGGCAAGCAGGTGCAAACTTCGATTCTCGTACTTAAGCTGTTTGATTTCTTGCTTAAGATTCTCCACCTCCGCCATCAATGATTCAACCTGACGGGAGCGAGCAAGTAGGCGTTGGCCCATGTTGGACACAGAGCCAGCGCACTGAACACTGAGAGCCAGGGACTCTTGAACGGTCAACTCATCGGACCGTCCTGAAAGCAGCTGACTATCTTTGGGAGTGAGGAGGTTCCGAGCTACTATTTTAGCTGTTGTGGCATCCTGCATCACGGAGTCTTCACCTGTAAAAGGACCGTTAGAAGATAAGAAAAAAGGGCGCCATACGTTACCTTGACGCGGCGCGCCCGTATCACTGCTGAGACTCAATTCTAAGCTAAGGTTCGATGGGTTTGCCATTTTTCAAAAGTGTTCAAAGAGAAGGGCTGGATGGAGTTAAATTTCAAAGGGCCGGAGACTATTTTCACAGATGGGCAGTCTTCAGAGTGTGTATGTTGGTGGTGATCGATAGCTCTATAAAAAGCCAAGGTGACGCTCTCTCGACTTTTCAGAAAACGCGTTCAACTTTGTCAAAAGATCTCTGACAAAGTTGAAGACACGTGGAGGCCATCATCGCAACTACACATCTTTAGCCGACAAGCGCAAAGTTCGGCGACGCTTTCTCTGCTTTTCAGAAAACGCGTGTAACTTTGTCAAAAATGGCACTCGTTCAGATATCGAAGAGGCGTCGTTCAGAAATCGAAGGGGCGCATTCAAAGATCGAAGAGTCATTACTATTTCAAAAAGCCGGATTTACGGGATCAAAACGTTTGTCGACAACGGTAAAAGAACAGTACCACCACTTGCTATTGGGAAATCCCTATATATGTCGACCTTCATCTTTTATGGCAAGGCAGACCTGAAGAAAATGCCCAACTCTTCCTCACCTTTGAGGGCACACTCCCAGCAAAGCCTTTCGAAACACTCAATTCTTTCTTCTTCCCCAAAGATGATACTAGATGCCTGGAGTACAGATGACCCAGGAGGAAGCAGCACAACAAATACATGTGCTGATTCATTCACCGCTTCTTCAAAAGCAAAGGTATCTCATATCATCAAGGTCAAAAGCAAAAGTATCTCATATCATGCTCTTTCCCTATCTTTTTCTTTGTCCTTGTTCTTACTCGCATGGAAAGTGAAAGAAGCAATCAGCCGGCACTTGGAGTCAGTCTTCCGATTTGGTTCCGACTGCCTGGAATCTATTCCCTGGTTGCTTACCTAGCGTTGCTCTCGAGTAGTCATCTTCAACGGTTGATACACTTCTAGAGAAGGGACCACTTCTGCAAGGGAGAGCAAGTAACGCAAGTAAAAATGATACATTGAAGCATGTGGAGACAAGCAACAACTGCATATGCTGAGCTATCCTCTAACCCTCTTCAATACGAATTGGAAAGATTGAACAAAGAAACAGATAAAAGGAGAAAGCTCAGACCTTCGGGGGAGACCAAAAGAATCCTGCTGCCCAGTTCAAGAGTAGCACAAAGGAAAATCAACGAGTGGAGGAGACCAAAAGAATCCTCCAGCCCAGTTCAAGAGTAAGCCTGTGGAATCACCAAGATCATGCCCATGCATTCAACAAAGGAAGGCCGAGAAAGCACTCCAATTCCAGATTTGCGTTCCTAAACTCTTCTCTTTGTTGTTGATTTTGTTTATGCCATGTTAGGTTGTTAGATGTTGTTTTGTTTGTTTGTTTGTTATTTGTGTGAGTCTATGCTTGAAACATTGAGGACAATGTTTGATTTAAGTGTGGGGGGGTAACTAAGTATATTTGATGCAAATTCGTGGGATTTTATCACCCATAACTTCAAATGTTGTTCTTTGTTGTTTTAAGGTGTTTTTAAGATGTTTTAGAGTGTTTTAGTATGTTTTGTTTTGATAACTCTGAAAATCACATAAAAATTTGAAAAACATGTTTTGAAAAGCCTAAAAAGAGTGTTTTGAGTCGTTTTTGTGTGTTTGTGTCTTAGGGTACCTTCCAACAAAATGATAAGGATTTGGTTTGTAATTGCATGACTGTTAAAAAGAGTTATAAACATAGAGAAAAGTTTGATTTACTCTTGGTATATGCTTGGTTATGGTTATAATGTATGACTTCACATGCAATCATAAAAGAAAAATTCGTTTTTGTAACATGCTTGAAGGAAGGAAGTCAAACAAACGCTACAACCCTGTGAGACTCGAGCCATTACCTTTTTTGGAGAGTTATAATCTGTGATTCTTTGTTTTCTAAAGTTGTTGCATGATCTCATTATTCCTTGCTTGGTTGCTACTTAGAATGCAATTGTATCATGATAGAACTAAATGCTAGAACTTATATCCGTTTCATTCAAAGCATGACATTGAATTGCATAACATATATCAAGATGAAGTTGTGTAGTTGCTACCATAGCCAAATAGCCTTACTTCCCATATTTCGTATTTGTTGTAAGTTTTAACCCCGTTGAGCCTTGTTTAGCCTTTATTCTTTGTTTACCCACATTATCCTCACCTAGCCTAGTGTAGGACAGTCCACACCCTTGTTCTTAAAAGATAGTGAGCATGACTTAAATGAATTCCTTTTGAGTACATTATGAAAGAAAATGAGTGTGGGGGAAGGAATGCTTGTTCTTAAGTATGTTTTGAGATTCAAAAGAAAAGAAAAACAGAAAAGAAAAGAAAGAAAGAAAGAAAAAAAAAAAAAAAAAGCTTGAAAAAAATGAAAGAATGAGTGATTGAAGAAAGGGTCCAAAACACCAATTCTGGCCCTAAATTGTCTAAATTCTCCCTTTTTGTTCAAAAGTTGAGTTTTCATTCAAAAGTGAATTCTAAGTTGATTAAATTGCTTTGCTCACTATTTCTTTAAGAACCTTTGTTTTCCATATCACTTCTTTGTTAGCCAAACACCCCAAGCCCCATTACAACCCTTATGCTTCTATCTTGAGTGTTATGTGTTTCAATTTGTGGAGTTTGAACTTGGTATGAGCTTATGGAATCACTGGTTCTTGTTCTAAGTAGTAACATTCCATTCATGAGATCATATTCATATTATTGTCATAAATCCAGAAAATGCTTTCTTTGATATAACATATGTGAGTGTTAGTCTTCATATTTACATCAATCTTCTCACATATACCTAGTGTAGGGTGTGAAGTCAGAAAATCTGTGTGAAAATAGAGTGCATTCTAGTGAGGAATTGAGCAAATTCTCTAAGGCATGTTACTACATTCAAAACATGGTTTTAAATGCTTAATTGTGAACTAGTATGTGGTGACTATGAGTAAGAATGTACTTAAGTGTAAAGATGGCTAAAATCTGTGGGAATAATGAGTTTTAACTTGTCATGTGCATTGGAAATCCCTGAGACGATTGTTGGAAGGTGTAGGTTGTGTTTTGTTCGTTTTGTTTTGTTTTTGGTTTCTTTTGCTTTGTTTTGCTCGAGGACTAGCAAAAGCTAAGTGTGGGGGAATTTGATAGGAGCATATTCATGCGCCTTAAATGGCTTGTTCTCGTGCATTTACGTTATGTTTCTTTAGTTATTTTAGTCCTTTATGCTTCTTTTGTGTGTTTTCAGGTTCTAAGGGCAAAGTATGCAAAATGGTGCATTTTGGTGCATTTTGGAGTAGTTTGGGGCGTTAAATGGATTGCATATACTTGAAGCCAAGTAGATGGACGAAATTGAAGACCAAAGGAGGCCCTTTGTACCAGAAATTCACACCAACACATCCCATTTCAGATTGCATTCCAATCATTCCAGCCAAGCCACATGCACTCCCTTTAATTTATTCAACCTAGCTGTCAAAGCACATGCACATTCACCCTAATCATTCACATACACAATCTGCCATCATTCACACATTCATTCCACATGCATTCATCAACATATCTAGCAACCACTTCACATGCATTCCCTTCATATAAATCAGCCACATGCACCCCTAATCATTCAACCAACTTTGCACATGCATTCATCATCATAACCTAGCTGTCATTACCCTTTAATCACATGCATAAATCAGCCACATGCATCTCCCATCACCATTCCAGATTTCCACCAAGTTCCTAGCTGTCATATTCCCTCCTTTTCACCTATAAATAAGCATCCATTGCAGCCACAATTGATTCATTCCCATTCATACACAATTCATTCTTCCATTTTCAGAAATTCACCAAAGTGCTCAAAACTGCCCAGAAAGTGTTTTTAAGGCAGTTTTGAGTGTTTTGGGTGATGTTTGAGTCTTTTGGTTTGTTTTAGTGTTTTAAGCGTTTAGTTTTGCTTTCTTTGAGTTTAGTTTAGTGTTTTAAACTTTATTTTACGTTTTTAAGTCAGTTTCCAAGAGATTTGCAATCCCTCCTAATCCCCGGTTAAGAACGATCCCTACTTATATCTATACTACAATTGTCAAAAAGAGGGTTTAATTTGTGTGCGTATAATTCTCGCATCACTAATAAACATACAAGAATAAGTTATCCGTCAAACGGTTAAGTAAATTGCGTTCACAATTTATGAAATCACAACTGGACTTAATTAACTCATATTATAAATGTAATCATGGTTTCAAAGCATCCCTTAGCCATGGGGGGTTTAGTTCCTCATACGTACAAAACAGAGATATGTAAATTTAATCATTGAAATCAAGGAAAAGAAAACACCTAAAAATTCCAACAACTCAAACTTGAATTGTATGAACGTTTAGGCCCTTCTCCTCCTCTTTGTTGCGGCAAAAGGTCTAAGGATAGGTTTTGGATTGGTCTTTGTATGGAGGAATGGTTGGATAGTGTTTTGGAGGGTTGGGGAGTGGTGGAAATAGAAGAGAAGAATGATAGAAATGGAGTGGGGATGCACGGCAAAGGAATTCAGGATGTGTTTTGTGTTGTGTTGTGTATGAATGGAGGTGTGGAAAATGAATGGATGCACGGCACCAAGGGATCCTCTTCTTTGATGGTGAGGGAATGCATGGTTTTATAGGGAGAATGGGAGAATATGTGGCTGAAATAATGAAGGGAATGCATGTGAAAAACAGCTAGGAAAGAATGATTAAAGAGGGAATGCATGTGCAATGACAGCTAGGTTGGTTGGTGGAAAGCTGGAATTGCAAAAGGGGAATGCATGTGCACGGCAAGGTGTGGAGAAAGGGGTGAATGGCTGAATGTGGTGCAATGATGAAGGAATAATGTCATGGTGGCTGAAATGATGAAGTGGGATAGCTGGAATTGCAAGGGGAATGCATGTGGAATGACAGCTAGGTTGCTTGGTGGAAAGCTGGAATTGCCAAGGTTATGCACGGCAAAGGCTTGTTTGGGTGCATGTGATGATTTATGTGGTGGGTTATGCACGGCAAGGCTGGAATGTGGTGCAATGATGAAGGAATAATGTCATGGTGGTTGAAATGATGAAGTGGGATGGCTGGAATTAGGGGTGAATGTGCACGGCAATGGTTGTGTGATATAGAAATGGGAGAAAATGGATGAATGATTAAGAGTGCATGTGGGTTATGGCTGAAATATGTATGACAAAGTAAGGTGTTTAAGTGTTTAAAATAGGGAACAAAGCCCTTCCTTGTATGGCAAGGAAGGGAGACACAAGGAAACACACGGCATGGCTTAAGGTTACAAGTTTTGTGACCTAGAATAGGTAGGAGCCCTTGATATTGCTGAAACTTGGAGTCTTTAATTTCGTCCATTCCTTTTGCTCCAAACATAAGCTATCCATTCCAAGTCCAATTTTGCTCCAAAATGCTCCAAAATGCATCTTTTTGCTTCCTTAGCCATATGAACCTAAAAACACACGAAAATGGTTTAAACTACTAAAACAACTAGGAATTAACAATATAAATGCACGAAAACAAGCTAAGTAAGTCGCCTAAATATGCTCCTATCAGTAATAGGATCAATTGGAAGGCAAATGAAGTAAAAACACTCCTTTTGGTAGCTGAGCATTATTCCAAACATGGAGAGGATTCTGGGGAATTAATTTGGAGTCCAAATGAGGAATCTAGGACTAATTTGGCTGCTGGAATTTCAGGAAAAGATGTGGAAGGAAAGTGGTGCAATTTGGCCATATTGGGTGGTTCTAAACAAGGCAAAAACGTTGGAGTCAGATTTGGTGGTTCCACACAAGGCAAGAAGGTGTAAACCTGATTTGTAAATTGTGAAAACAAGGAAAAAACGCTCAAAACACATGCCATATGTGGAAATACCATTTACATCAGTTTTGAGCCATTTAACTCACCTTAAACACTTACCTTGTTTGTCATCCTCTCAACCATATTTTAAAGTAGTGAAAACCTGATTTGGAGGTGGAAAATAAGGAAACAAAGTTCAAAACAAATGCCATTCTCAGAAATACCTTTAAATCAGATTCTAGCTTTTATATCACCATCAACACTTACCTTTTATGCATCTTTCCAGCCCCTATTTAAACCAAGCGAATTAGGCATTTCAGAAACAACTTCTTCTTGGCTTCATTCCATTATTCCCACACCCTAGCCGCTCCACCTCTGTCCATTTTCTCTCCCATTTGCAGAAACCATTCAACCCTAGCCTCTCCACCTTCATTTACAACACACTTGGAGAGCCAACGCCGAAGGCCACCCTTAAGGGTTTTCGATATCAGTTTTGCTTCAAGGGTTCCTTCTCCTTAATTCTATGTTCACTCATGTTGTATATTTTTATGTCAAACATCCTGTAAACATGAAGTGTAACTAATCTCTTTCTAGGGATTCGATGTAGCCTTGCAAGATTGCCATGTGGTTAAGTTAGAATGCTCAGTTGACCCATCTATTTCTTGTTTCATTCTCTTATTTAATTGTGACTTTGTGTGTTGATTTTAATGTTGATCACCATTTGAATTAACCACAAGTTGTTTAGCCAAGATTAGAGCACACATCATGCATATTCTTGGTGGATATGTGAATGAATGAAGGGAATGTTTTGCAAACAACCTGCCGAGTGTTTCCTTTGGTTTTATGAAAGTTTGTTTTGAGTCATATAATTTAGTAAGAGTCTTGTGAGTCTATTTAAAGTGTTTTAAAACATATTTTTACATCTTTGAGTCAATTTTCATTAGATTAGCAATCCCTCCTAATCCCCGGCCTAGAACGATCCCTACTTATATCTATACTACAATTGTCAAAAAGAGGGTTTAATTTGTGTGCGTATAATGCTCGCATCAAATTTTGGCGCCGTTGCCGGGGACTACCAACTTTGCTAATCCCTTGGATTATTACTTCCCGTTTAGTTTTATTTTGTTTCTGTGTACATATTTTAGTTTTGTTTTGTTGATTTTAGGTACTAGAAAAGCAAGACATGGCACTTGATAATGCTTCTCTTTTGTCACAGCTCATGGAAAGGTCCCAAATGCAAAGAGTTGGTACATTTGATCATAATCAATCAAGGAATGACGTGTTTTCCAATACTTACAATTCAGATTGGAGTGATCATTCAAACTCTATGTGGTGGGAACCTCAACATATTCAACAAGAAGGATATTGGCAGCCATATGAGGAGTTCTATTCAACGTCTATGCATCCACCACAACCTAATATACAATATGCCCAACCAAACTCAGGTTTGTCAATAGATTATAATCAAGTTCTTAATGAATTAATTTCTTTGGTGTAGGGCTCACAAAACCAAGTCAAGGAGGCTCAACAAGGAGAATATTGGCAACCATATGAGGAGTTCTATACAACACCTATGCAGCCACCACAACCTGCCCAAACAAATTCAAGTAAGTCTTTGTATAATGATACGGTTAGTAAGTTACTTACCAATTTGTCTCAGGGGCAAGAAGATCAAAACAAAGCAATGCAAAATCAAGACAAAAGGTTGGACCACTTGGAAAAGCAAATTGGGCAGATAGCGGAGTTCGTAGGACAATTTCAAGACCAAGGGAAACTCCCTATTTCAACCATTGCAAATCCGAATGAAGGATTTGAAACTGCCAAGGAAATCATCTTGAGAAGTAGCAAGGAGGTTGGAACAGACCCTAAACCATCAAAATCAAATTACAAGGAAGATGAAAGATTGCAATTTAAGGAAGAGGAACACACGCAACCTATGGCAAGGGTGGAAACACCTTTGTTGCAGGCACCTATTGCTCCTACGCCATCCAATTCAGGTAAGGTTGTTCCAAATTTAATTATTTCTAACCCCGTTCCACCGAATGTCCCTATTCCTTGCAGAATCATGCAATCCAAGGAAGAAGAGGGTGAGAAAGGCATCTTCGAATCCTTTCCAAAGAATCAAGAGCAAGATGTGACTGGGGAATGTCTAGAATTCATCAAAGAGGATATACTTGAGACAACAATTCGCAAAGAAATTGGATTTTACGACACAGGACAAGTCATAACTCTCAAAACACCAAATCTAGCTGAATTTTCTAGTCCAACAACTTTCGAAGGGGTGTTTATTCTTGAGTTTATGTCGGAGCACACAGGTAAGCCACCTCCCCGAATTTCAATTTTGTTTTATACTAATATGTTGTTAATGATTCAGGCACCCACTCTAGAATTTAAACCATTACCGGATCATCTCAAGTATCACCCCCCATTCAAAGATCAATTCCATGTCGTGGGTCCTAAGTGAGAAAAGAAGGTCTCGTCCGGTTGCAAGACGTAAAAGAAAGCGCTACTTGGGAGGCAACCCAATACACTGAATAAAACAAAGCATGTTCATTGATTTCCGAGAAATTACAAGTGCGAAAAAAAAAAAAAAATGCAGCCTTCACAAAGGTTGTTTACGTGAAGCCCCACTACGTGGCAAAACTCTAGGAGCGGAGGCATCGAAGCAAGAGGCATCGGAATAGAAGGCATCGAAGCGAGAGGCATAGGAGCGGGAGGCACCGAAGATAGATCATTCGAGCCCCAATACTTGGTGGAACGCTAGATAACGCAGGAAAAATGTGCCTCTGGAAGAAAGACGCAAGCCTTTGACGGTCACTTTGAATTCGACCTTGAGATTCTTGCATCTCATCAAGCTTCCTCTTCATGCCTGTCGAATAATTATTTGCAAGTACGTGCAAACTTCTATTCTCATGCTTAAGCTGTTTGATCTCTTGCTTGAGATTTTCCACCTCTGCCATCAATGATTCAACCTGACGGGATCGAGCAAGTAGGCGTTGGCCCATGTTGGACACAGAGCCCGCGCACTGAACACTAAGAGCTAGGGACTCTTGAATGGCCAACTCATCGGACCGTCCTGAAAGCAGCTGACCATCTTTAGGAGTGAGGGGGTTCCGAGCTACTATCGTAGCTGTTGTTGCATCCGTCATCACAGAGTCTTCACCTGTAAGAGGGCCATTAGAAGATAAGAAAGACGGGCACCATGCCTTACCCTGACGCGGCGCGACCGGATCACTGCTGAGACTCAAATCTAAGCAAATGTTAGATGGGTTAGATGGGTTAGCCATTTTTCAAGAAGTTAAAAGAGAAGGGTTGGATGGAGTAAAATCTCAACGGGCCGAAGACGATTTTCACGAATGGGCAATCTTCAAAGTTGATAGGAGCATATTCATGCGACTTAAATGGCTTGTTCTCGTACATTTACGTTATGTTTCTTTAGTTATTTTAGTCCTTTATGCTTCTTTTGTGTGTTTTCAGGTTCTAAGGGCAAAGTATGCAAAAGGGTGTATTTTGGTGCATTTTGGAGTAGTTTGGGGCGTTAAATGGATTGCATATACTTGAAGCCAAGTAGATGGACGAAATTGAAGACCAAAGGAGGCCCTTTGTACCAGAAATTCACACCAACACATCCCATTTCAGATTGCATTCCAATCATTCCAGCCAAGCCACATGCACTCCCTTTAATTTATTCAACCTAGTTGTCAAAGCACATGCACATTCACCCTAATCATTCACATACACAATCTGCCATCATTCACACATTCATTCCACATGCATTCCCTTCATATAAATCAGCCACATGCACCCATAATCATTCAACCAACTTTGCACATGCATTCATCATCATAACCTAGCTGTCATTCCACTTTAATCCACATGCATTCCCTTCACAAATCAGCCACATGCATCTCCCATCACCATTCCAGATTTCCACCAAGTTCCTAGCTGTCATATTCCCTCCTTTTCACCTATAAATAAGTATCCATTGCAGCCACAATGGATTCATTCCCATTCATTCTCATTCACTCTTCCATTTCAGAAAATCATCCATACACACCAACCAGTGCCGTGGCCTCCCTCATCCATTTCCATAATTCCCCAATCCATTCAACACACCAAAACTCACCTTAGACCTTGTGCTACAACGAAGAGGAGGAGAAGAGTGCCTAAACGTTCATACAATTCAAGTTTGAGTTGTTGGAATGTTTAGGTGTTTCTTTGATTTCAATGTTTAATTTCAATACCCTTTGTTTTGTACGAATGAGGAATGGAAGAGAAGAGGGCCTAAACGTTTATACAATTCAAGTTTGAGTTGTTGGAATGTTTAAGAGTTTCTTTGATTCTCTTTGTTTTGTATCATGAGGAACTAAAACCCCCCTGGTTAGGGGGGGATTCGAAATAAATGTTTATGCTTGCATTTTGATTTGATTACTTCTAATTGCGTTTCATAAGTTGTGAATTCAATTTGTTTAACTATTTGATTGATAACCTATTTATGTATGCTTATTGAGAGTTCACGCTTAATTTTCATGCATGAATTTGACGCTAGAATATAAGTGAGTTTCACGTAATAGTTATGAACTTATATTCACAAGTAGTGGAGGTTGCTTATAAACAATCGCGTTAAACATATTCTTGGCATAAGTTTCATGCAATCATAGTAACGAATGCCTCGTCAACACTTATAGTTTTCATGTTGCTTAATGATTCTTGCTTGTATCTCTATTATGCAATTCATGTAGGGAACTTGTGAGGAATGCTTTGGGTTGTCGTATGCAATCATCCAATTCATTAACTTAAGGAAAACTTGACGGTTAATTTAAGCGGACCTAATTAACCCGTGGCGTTGAGAATTCATGGTTTATTGAAATGCAATTGGAAATCTTTTTATTATGCAAGTGTAACATGTGTGGAGATGAACCCCTTAGCTAGTCATCCCATCCATTCAAATCCATCACATTCATATTTACATTCTGTTTTTAATTAGAATCTGTGCAATTAGTTTAATTTCGTCCAAAACTCAATCCCCCCTTACTTTAATGTCTAAATTAGTTAGAAATCAATTTAGTTTGTGTTTTTAAGAGTCTTGAGTCAAGTTACAACTTAAATTCGTCCAAAATTGGGTTTAAGGTCAGAAACTGCCTAGTTAGTGTTTTTAGGCAGTTTTGAGTCTTTTGAACTTGTTTTGAGTCCTTTGAGTCTTTGTATTGTCCAAATTAGTTAGAAAGTGTCTTAGTTTGTGTTTATAAGTGTTTTGATTCAATTTGTTACCCAAATTCGTCCAAAGTACTCAAAATGCTCAAAACTGCCCAGAAAGTGTTTTTAAGGCAGTTTTGAGTGTTTTGGTGCTGTTTTGAGTCTTTTGGTTTGTTTTAGTGTTTTAAAGTTTAGTTTTGCATTCTTTGAGTCTAGTAGAGTGTTTTATATTGTGTTTTTACGTTTTTGAGTGAAATCCAAGTGATTAACAATCCCTCCTAATCCCCGGTCCTGAACGATCCCTACTTACATTCTATACTACAATTGTCAAAAAGAGGGTTTAATTTGTGTGCGTATAATTCTCGCATCAAAAGTGTGCATGTTAGAAGTGATCGATCACCTCTATAAAAGGAGAGGCGACACAATCACCAATTCAGAATTGAAGAGACGCCACTCTTCAACGCCGGATTTTCTTGCGTAAAGTTCGCCAACTCTTCAAACACAATCTCGGCTTTTCAGATAAAGCGTTCAACTTTGTCAAAAGATCTCTGACAAAGTTGAAGACGCGTGGAGTGATAGGAGCATATTTATGCACCTTAGTTTAGCTTGTCTTGTGCATTTAAAGTGTTTTTCCTTAGTAAAGTAGTCTTTTAAGCTAGTTTTATGTATTTTCAGGATTTAAGGGCAAAGTATGCAAAAGGATGCATTTTGGAGCAAAATTGGGCTTGGAATGGATAGCATATGCTTGGAGCAAAAGGAATGGACGAAATTGAAGACCTAAAGGAGGATTTGGAGTTACATCCTTTCCTAAACTAAGTAATAAAGCCTTAGGATATTTTCTACCCAATATTTCCCACCATAGCAGCACCCTACATGCATTCACTCTTGACAATTCACTCACATGCTCTCCCATCATCATTCCACACCTCCATTGCAGCCACCAACCAACCTAGCTGTCACCCACATGCTCTCCCATCATCATCCCCTCTCTATAACACATCCATACTTCACCATTCTTCATATTTTCTGCCCAAAAATAAGCCTTGCCATCCCCTACATCCATCCCTATCCTAAACACATCATTCTACACCATCCATAACCCCCAAAACTCACAACAAACCCTTGTGCCGCAACAAAGAGGAGGAGAAGAGGGCTTAAACGTTCATACAATTCAAGTTTGAGTTGTTGGAATTTTTAGGTGTTTTCCTCTCCTTGATTTCAATGTTTAAATTCAATTCTCTTTGTTTTGTGCGTATGAGGAACTAAACCCCCCCTTGGCTAGGGGGGGATTCGAAATACATGTTTATGCTTGCGATATGATTTGATTACTTCTAATTGCGTTTCATAAGTTGTGAATTCAATTTACTTATCTATGTGAATCACATTGATTTATGTGTGTTGGTTGAGAGTGCACGATTAATTATCATGCATAAATTGGATGCTAGGATATAAGGAAATTTCACCTAATCGTTATGGAATTATATTCACAAGTAGTAAAGGTTGATGATCTCAATCGCGTTAAGTAAATTCTTGGCATAAGTTTCATGCAATCATAGTAACAAGTGCTTCGTCAATGCTTATGGTTTTCAAAGAACTTAATGATTCTTGCTTGTATCTCTATTATGCATTCATGTAGGGGACTTGTGGGGAATGTTTTGGGTTGTCGTATGCAATCATCCAATTCAATAACGTTAGGAAAATCTGAAGGTTAATTGTTATTGAATTGGATGATTGCATACGACAACCCAAAACATTCCCCACAAGTCCCCTACATGATTGCATAATAGAGATACAAGCAAGAATCATTAAGTTCTATGAAAACCATAAGCATTGACGAAGCACTTGTTACTATGATTGCATGAAACTTATGCCAAGAATTTACTTAACGCGATTGAGATCATCAACCTTTACTACTTGTGAATATAATTCCATAACGATTAGGTGAAATTTCCTTATATCCTAGCATCCAATTTATGCATGATAATTAAGCGTGCACTCTCAACCAACACACACAAATCAATGTAATTCACATAGATAAGTAAATTGAATTCACAACTTATGAAACGCAATTAGAAGTAATCAAATCATATTTCAAGCATAAACATGTGCTTCGAATCCCCCCCTAGCCAAGGGGGGTTTAGTTCCTCATACGCACAAAACAAAGAGAATTGAAATTAAACATTGAAATCAAAGGAAAAGAAACACCTAGAAATTCCAGCGACGCGAACTTGAATTGCATGAACTTCCGAGCTTCCTTCTCCTCCTCCTTGGTGCGGCAAGGGTCTAGGGACAGGTTTTAGGGCCTTAGGTGTATGGATGTATGGTTATGGAGGGATGTAGTAGTGTTTAGGGGAAGGGGATGGTGCGGCAAAGGTCTAAAACTAAGGAAAAAGGTGTTTGGTGGCTGCGGCAAGGGTGTAGAGAGGTTTGGACGAATTTCTGGAATGAATGAATGTGTATGAGAGGTGGTAATCTGATCTAGGGGTTAACATGAGTATATATAGGCACTTAAAACCCTAGGGGAATCAGATATGGACTTAAATAACCCAAATCCACCAGGAAATAGGCTTAGAAATCAGAAATAAAGTGGAATAATGCTTCCTAGGTGCGGCAGGTAAGGGATAATGTGATAAGGCTTCTAGAATGCCTTGCAAGGCAAGGGAAATCAGATTTCTAGAAGGGTTTGGGCGCCACCTTTGTAAGAGATAAGATAAGGTTCCTAGAATCATGATTTAAGTGCCAAATTTGTAGGGAAAAAGAGATAAGGGTGCGGCAAGGCTTAGGGATAATGTTTACGGCTTCTAGAAAGCCTAAAACTAAGGGGAATTGGATAAAACCCACGGCAAGGATAGGATAGGGCATCTAAGGCTTCTAGAAACCCTCCAAGATAAGGTAAAGTGCATGGCATCCCTATAGGATTAGGATAAGGTGTCCTAAATGGATAAGGACTCCTCATTGTACTTGGAAACTTTGCCTATTAGGATTAGGAAACCTTGTCTTCATCATTCCTTCTTCATCTTGGACTCCTTTTCCTTCTTGGACTTGGAAAACTTCTTTGTTGCTTCACTTAAGACCATTTGGATTTTGACTTTCCTACTTCAAGTAGGAAACCTTATTTGAGTAGGAATCTTCATTCTTCTAGGAATTCATCTTCAACTAGGAAACCCATTTTCATTAGGGACTTTCCTACTTCAACTAGGAAACCTTGTTCAAGTAGGAAACATCATCTTCAAATCTTCAATTTCGTCCATCCTTTTGGCTCCAAGCATATGATGTCCATTCCAAGCTCTAATTTGCTCCAAAATGCATCCTTTTGCATACTTTGCCCTTAAAACCTGAAAACACATAGAGCTAGCTTAAAAGACCACTTTACTAAGGAAAAACACTATAAATGCACAAGAACAAGCTAAACTAAGGTGCATAAATATGCTCCTATCACAATTCACGGTTAATCTGGGGCGTTGAGAATTCATGGTTTATTGAAAAGCAATTAGAAATCGTTTTGTGTGCAAGTGTGACATGTGTGGAGAAGAACCCTCTAGCTAGCATTTCATCCATATTTTCATCAAATTCATCTTTACAATCTGTTTGAATTACATTCTGTGCATTTTATTTAATTTCGTCAAAACCTCAATCCCCCTTCACTTTAGTGTCCAATTTAGTTAGAAAGTGTCTTAGTTTGTGTTTCTAAGTGTTTTGATTCAATTTATTACCCAAATTCGTCCAAAGTAGTCAAAGTGCTCAAAACTGCCCAGATTGTGTTTTTAAGGCAGTTTTGAGTGTTTCGGTGCTGTTTTGAGTCTTTTGATTTGTTTTAGTGTTTTAAGTGTTTAGTTTTGCATTCTTTGAGTCTAGTTTAGTGTTTTAACCTTTGTTTTACGTTTTTGAGTCAGTTTCCAAGTGATTTAGCAATCCCTCCTAATCCCCGGTTAAGAACGATCCCTACTTACATTCTTCACTACAATTGATAAAAAGAGGGTTTAATTTGTGTGCGTATAATTCTTGCATCAAATTTTGGCGCCGTTGCCGGGGATTAGCAACTTTGCTAATCCCTTGGATTATTAACTCCTGTTTAGTTTTATTTTGTTTCTGTGTATATATTTTAGTTTTGTTTTGTTGATTTTAGGTACTAGAGAAGCAAGACATGGCACTTGATAATGCTTCTCTTTTGTCACAGCTCATGGAAAGGTCCCAAATGCAAAGAGTTGGTACATTTGATCATAATCAATCAAGGAATGACGTGTTTTCCAATACTTACAATTCAGATTAGTGGCATTCAGCAAAACCAAGGTGAATCATTTCCAACTTATTATGAACGTTTTAAAACTCTTTTTGCTTCATGTCCATGATAGGAGCATATTTATGCACCTTAGTTTAGCTTGTCTTGTGCATTTAAAGTGTTTTTCCTTAGTAAAGTAGTCTTTTAAGCTAGTTTTATGTATTTTCAGGATTTAAGGGCAAAGTATGCAAAAGGATGCATTTTGGAGCATTTTGGAGCAAAATTGGTCTTGGAATGGATAACATATGCTTGGAGCAAAAGGAATGGACGAAATTGAAGACCTAAAGGAGAATTTGGAGTTACATCCTTTCCTAAACTAAGTAATAAAGCCTTAGGATATTTTCTGCCCAATATTTCCCACCATAGCTGCACCCTACATGCATTCACTCTTCATAATTCACTCACATGCTCTCCCATCATCATTCCACACCTCCATTGCAGCCACCAACCAACCTAGCTGTCACCCACATGCTCTCCCATCATCATTCCCTCTTTAACCCATTCAACCACATCCATGCACTCTTCATGATGGCAGCCACCAACCAACCTAGCTGTCATATTCCCTCTTTAATCATTCATCCACCTATAAATAAACATCCATTGCAGCCACAAAAGAACCATTCATTCACCAATTCACACCAGAAATTCATCCCCTCTCTATAACACATACATACTTCACCATTCTTCATATTTTCTGCCCAAAAATAAGCCTTGCCATCCCCTACATCCATCCCTATCCTAAACACATCATTCTACACCATCCATAACCCCCAAAATTCACAACAAACAACAAACCCTTGTGCCGCAACAAAGAGGAGGAGAAGAGGGCTTAAACGTTCATACAATTCAAGTTTGAGTTGTTGGAATTTTTAGGTGTTTTCCTCTCCTTGATTTCAATGGTTAAATTTACTTATCTTTGTCTTGTACGTATGAGGAACTAAACCCCCCTTGGCTAGGGGAGGATTTGAAACCATGATCATGCTTGCTATATGATTTGATTACCTCTAATTGCGTTTCATAAGTTGTGAATTCAATTTACTTATCTATTTGAATTAAACTGATTTGTGTGTGTTGGTTGAGAGTGCACGCTTAATTATCATGCGTAAATCTAATGCTAGGATATAAGGAAGTTTCACCTAATCGTTACAAACTTATATTCACAAGTAGTAAAGGTTGATGACCTCAATTGCGTTAAGTAAATTCTTGGCATAAGTTTCATGTAATTCATAGTAACGAGTGCTCCGTCAATGCTTATGGTTTTTAAAGAACTTAATGATTCTTGCTTGTATCTCTATTATGCAATTCATGTAGGGAACTTGTGAGGAATGCTTTGGGTTGTCGTATGCAATCATCCAATTCAATAACGTTAGGAAAATCTAAGGGTTAATTAGTGCAATTCACGGTTAATCTGGGGCGTTGAGAATTCATGGGTTATTGAAAAGCAATTAGAAATCGTTTTGTGTGCAAGTATGGCATGTGTGGTGATGAACCCCTTAGCTAGCTTCCATTCCATTCATTAAATCCAAATTCGTTTTAAAATCTGTTCGTTTTACAAAGTTTTAAGTTTTGTTTTCAAATTCGTCAAAAACTCAATCCCCCTTTGCTTTAGTGTCCAACTTAGTTAGAAAGTGTCTTAGTTTGTGTTTTTAAGTGTTTTGATTCATTTTATTACCCAATTTCGTCCAAAGTAGTCAAAGTGCTCAAAACTGCCCAGAAAGTGTTTTTAAGGCTGTTTTGAGTGTTTTGGGTGCTGTTTGAGTCTTTTGGTTTGTTTTAGTGTTTTAAGTGTTTAGTTTTGCATTCTTTGAGTCTAGTTTAGTGTTTTAAAACTTTATTTTACGTTTTTGAGTCAGTTTCCAAGTGATTTTGCAATCCCTCCTAATCCCCGGTTAAGAACGATCCCTACTTATACTTATACTACAATTGTCACAAGAGGGTTTTAATTTGTGTGCTTATTTAGTTCGCATCAGTGACACATTCTTGATTAGGAACCGAAGTTGCACATCACAATTAGGTTCAAGATTAGGAACATTTGATCAAATCCACACATCATATGGTTGATCATATCTAAGTGAAACAAACTCAGGAAATAGGTAGATGGCTGAGTATAAACTGACTTAACAAACATGGACTTGGTTTAGCAAGGGTGAAATCGAATCCCTAGCTTCATCTCCATTGGTGTTACCCCATTTTATTATTTGTTGATTCATTTTCTTGTGTTTACTTCATTTTCTTGTGCTTCCAAGTTACAACAACAAATCTGTCTAAATTGATTAGTTTTATTCTCTAATAGGGTTCTTGCAGAACAAGTGGTTGTATAGGTCCAATTAGTCCCTGTGGATTCGACACCCTTACTTGTGCCATTATACTAAACACATTTTAGCACTAGGAAGGAATATAACAACACATGCTTGAAGGAATGAACTCAAACTAACGCTACATCCCGGTGAGACTTGAGCCTAAATGTTTATTTGGAGAGTAAAAATCTGTGCATCATTGTTTTCTAAAGTCGTTGCATGATCTCATTATTCATTGCTTGGTTACTACTTAGAAGGCGTTTCATCACTTAGTTCCAAATGCTAGAACTCATGCCCATTTCATTCAAAGCATGTCATTGATTTGCATAACACATATTCAAGATGAAGTTGTGTAGTGACCACCATCAAAGCCAAACAGCCATGTGCCCTTCATTCATTTTGTGTTTAAGTTTAACCCCATTGAGCCGTGTTAGCCCATGTTTTTTGTTAACCCACATTATCCTCACCTAGCCTAGAATAGGACCATCCTTACCCTTGTTCTTGAAGCATAGTAAGCAATGAATTCCTTTTGATTAATGTGTTGCAGAAAATAAGTGTGGGGGAAAGAGTATTTATGTGAGTTGATGTGCCATAGGCACGGCTAGATAAAAAAAAAAAAAAAAAAAAAAAAAAAAAAGAAAGAAAGAAAGAAAAAAAAAAGTGAAAAAAGAGTTGAAAAAAAAAAGTGAAAGAGTTGCAAAGTATTGTTTGTTGAAGTAAGGGCCCAAAACAATGAATTAGGCCTTAGGAGTTGTTTGAATCTCCCCTGTTTGTCTAAAAGTTGATTTCTGCATTCTAAGGGAATTCTAGGTCTCAATTTCATTACTTTGCTTGCTATTGTTTAAAGAACTTTTGTTTATCCCTACCTTTCCTTGTTAGCCAATACCCCAAGCCCTGTTACAACCCTTGACTTCTATCTTGAGTGTTGTGCAATTCAATTGTGGAGTTTGAATTTGGTATGAGCATATGGTGTCACTGGTTCTCGCATTTAAGTAGTAGCATTCCATTCATGAGATCATATCCAAACACGTTTAATTACTCCATAAATTGCGTTCTTTGTTATAACATATGTGAGTACTAGTCTTTCATGTTTACATCAATCTTCTCACATATAACTCCTGTAGGGTGTGTAGTCAGAAAATCTGAGTGCAAATTGAGTGCATAACTAGTGAGGAATTGAGGGAATTCTCTAAGGCATGTTACTTCATTCAAAATGTGTTTTATTTGATTAAATGCGAACTAGTGAATGGTGACTATGATTAAGTATGTGCTCGAGGGGAAGGAAGACTAAAAGCTATGTGAGTAATGATCTTTGACATGTCATGTTGATAGAAGCATATTTAGGCAACTTAGTTGGCTTGTTCTTGTGCATTTACGTTGTTATTTCTTTGTTCTTTAAGTCTTTTAAGTTATTTTCATATGTTTTCAGGTTCTAAGGGCTAAAGGAGCAAAGAAGTGCATTTTGGAGCCTTTTGGAGCACTTTTGGGCTAAGGATGGATAGCTTATGCTTGGAGCCAAAGTGTTGGACGAAATTGAAGGCCTTGTATGCACTTTAGGACATACAACAAAGGGCCTAGCCCATTCTCTTCCCAAAAACCAACCCCAAGGCCGTGCCTTCCCTTGCAATTCCAGCATCCACAATCACTTCAAAGCCATGCAAAACCTTTCAACACCATAAATCAACACCTTGCCGTGGCCTCCCCTTGCCTTTCCAGCTTTCCCACTTCATCATTGCAGCACATTCTCTTCCATATTCCCTCTTTAATCCACATGCATCTTTACTCATTCACTCACATGCTTTCCTAACAAATAATTCAGCCACATGCACCCAAACAATCCTTTGACATGGCTTTCACATTCATTTCCAGCACATCCACACCTTGCCGTGCATCCCATTCCATTTTCCAGCTTTTCTCCTTCTCTTTGCAGCCACAGTTCCACATGCATTCCCTCTTTAATCATACTTTTCCTAGCTGTTTTTCCATCATTATTTCAGCCACATGCACTCTCAATCATTGATAGGAGCATATTTATGCGCCTTAGTTTGCTTGTTTTCTTGCATTTATGTTGCTAGTACTTAGTAATTTTAGTACTTTAAGCTATTTTCGTGTGTTTGTAGGTCCAAAGGGCTAAAGGAGCAAGAAAGTGCATTTTGGTGCATTTTGGAGTAGTTTGGGGCATTAAATGGATTGCATATGCTTAAAGCCAAGTAGATGGACGAAATTGAAGACCAAAGGAGGCTAGGAATAAATAAAGGGATGAAGAAATGAAAATGAAGAACAAAGAGTTCACATTCATCACCAACACAACCATGCATCCACACATTCTTTCTCCATCATTGTCGTGCATAACTCCATCAATTCCAGCCACATTCCACATGCATAACCAACCTAGCTGTCAAAGCACATGCACTCCCATCCTTTAATCCATTGCAGCCACATGCACTCCCATTCTCTCCCAAAACCGTGCATCCCATCACCCATTCACCTTTGCCGTGCATTACTCCCTTCATTCCAGCCAATCCACACACATTTCCAACCTAGCAGCACCCTTTAATCATTCACCCTAGCTGTCACTCCCATGCTCTCCCATTAATTAATTCAAGTCCATATCTGATTACCCTAGGGTTCTAAGTGCCTATATATACTCATATTAACCCCTAGATCAGAGAACCACCTCTCATACACATTCATTCATGCCAGAAATTCATTCCCTCTCTCTAACACATCCATACTTCACCATTCTTCATATTTTCTGCCCAAAAACACTCCTTGCCTTCCCCTACATCCATCCCTACCCTAAACACATCATTCTACATCATCCATAACCCCCAAAACTCACCAAAACCCCTTGTGCCGCAGCAACTAGAGGAGAAGAGGCTTAAACGTTCATACAATTCAAGATTGAGTTGTTGGAATTTTTAGGTGTACTTTGATTCTTGTTTTCAATGTTTACTTTGTTATTACTCTCTAAGTTTGTTGTAATCATGAGTGGCTAAACCCCTAATTAGTTAGGGGAAAGTTTGAAGCCATGAACATGTTTGAAATATGAATTGATTTCTTCCAATTGTGATTTGTTAAGTTGTGATTGCAATTCAATTATCTGTTTATTAAAAACTTGTTTTTGTATGTTAATTAGGGATGCATACTTAGTCTTCATGCATAAACTCGATGCTAGTTTATAAACGAGTTTCACCTAATCGTCACAAGTTTATAAACATGAGTAGTGAAGGTTGCTAGTCACAACCGCGTTAATTGAATTCTTGGCAAGAGTATCATGCATTCATAGTTACAATTGCCTCGTCAACACTTATAATTTTCATAGAGCATAATGATCTCTCATTGTATCTCTTCTATGCATTCATGTTGAGAACCATTGGAGAATGATTTGAATTGTCACATGCATCATCCAATTCAATAACATAAGGAAAATTTGAGAGTTAATTAGTGCATCACGGTTAACTTGGGGTGTTGAGCATCATAGTTAATGAAAAGCAATTGGAGAATCGATTCATATACAAATGTGTCTTGTGTGGAGAATGGACCTCTAACTAATCCATCCATCATCTTGTTTCTCAAATCCATTTTATAACCTGCCTAGTTTTACAACTTGCTTTGTTATTTCAATTTTCATCAAATCAAAACCCCCCTTTACTTTCTTGTTCTTTAGTGCTTAGAATCTGTTTAGTTTATGTTTTAAAATGTTTTGAATCAAGCCATAATCTTAAATTCGTCCAAAATTGGGTTTAAGGTCAGAAACTGCCTAGTTAGTGTTTTTAGGCAGTTTTGAGTCTTTTGAACTTGTTTTGAGTCCTTTGAGTCTTTGTGAACGTTTTTAACCTTGTTTTTATGTTTTTGAGTCAGTTTAGAGGTTTTAGCAAGCCCTCCTAATCCCTGGTCTAGAACAATCCCCACTTGCATCCTTACTACAATTTGACAACAAGAGGGTTAATTTGTGTGCTTAACTATTTTCGCATTAATCATAAGAGCCACATGCACTCTTAAACAATCAGCCACATATTCTCCCATTCCCCCTATAAAAACCCATCCATTCATACACATTTCACACCATCTTCCCCTTAGAACACCTCCTAGCCGTGGCTTACCCAACCATTTCCAGCATCTCATCTTCCATTTCCACCACTCCCCATCCCTCCAAAACACTACCCAACCATTCCCCACTCCATTCCACATACAAACACCAACCCAAAACCTATCCTTAGACCTTGTGCCGCAACAAAGAGGAAGAGAAGGGCCTAAACATTCATACAATTCAAGTTTGAGTTGTTGGAATTTTTAGGTGTTTCTTTTCCTTGATTTCAATGGTTAAATTTACTTATCTTTGTTTTGTACGTATGAGGAACTAAACCCCCCATTAGCTAGGGGGTGATTCGAAACCATGTTTATGCTTGCAATATGAATTGATTACCTTTGGTTGGAATTTCATGAGTTGTGGATTCAATTTGTTTAACTATTTGATTGATAACTTATTTATGTATGTTTATTGAGAGTGCATGCTTAATTTTCATGCATGAATATGACGCTAGAATATAAGTGAGTTTCACCTAATGATGCGTTAAATATATAAGCACACAAATTAACCCTCTTTTTATCAATTGTAGTAAGTATGTAAGTAGGGATCGTTCTAGGCCGGAGATTAGGAGGAATTGCAAAATCACTTGAAAACTGACTCAAATACGTAAAAACAAGTTTAAAACACTATACTAGACTCAAAGAATGCAAAACTAAACTTTAAAACACTAAAACAAACCAAAGGACTCAAAACAGCCCCAAAACACTCAAAACTGCCTTAAAAACACAATCTGGGCAGTTTTGAGCACTTTGGTGAATTTGGACGAATTTGTGTAATAAATTGAATCAAAACACTTATAAACACAAACTAAGACACTTTCTAACTAAATTGGACACTAAAGTAAAGGGGGATTGAGGTTTTGACGAAATTAAACTAAATGCACAGATATAAAGGGCAGATTCTAAATATGAACTTAATGAAAATATGGATGATGGAATAGCTGAGGGGTTCATCTCCACACATGCCATACTTGCACACAAAACGATTTCTAATTGCTTTTCAATAACCCATGAATTCTCAACGCCCCAGATTAATCGTGAATTGCACTAATTAACCCTCAGATTTTCCTAACGTTATTGAATTGGATGATTGCATACGACAACCCAAAACATTCCCCACAAGTCCCCTACATGATTGCATAATAGAGATACAAGCAAGAATCATTAAGTTCTATGAAAACCATAAGCATTGACGAAGCACTTGTTACTATGATTGCATGAAACTTATGCCAAGAATTTACTCGACGCGATTAAGATCATCAACCTTTACTACTTGTGAATATAATTCCATAACGATTAGGTGAAATTTCCTTATATCCTAGCATCCAATTTATGCATGATAATTAAGCGTGCACTCTCAACCAACACACACAAATCAATTTAATTCACATAGATAAGTAAATTGAATTCACAACTTATGAAACGCAATTAGAAGTAATCAAATCATATCGCAAGCATAAACATGTATTTCGAATCCCCCCCTAGCCAAGGGGGGGTTTAGTTCCTCATACGTACAAAACAAAGAGAATTGAATTTAAACATTGAAATCAAGGAGGGGAAAACACCTAAAAATTCCAACAACTCAAACTTGAATTGTATGAACGTTTAAGCCCTTTTCTCCTCCTCTTCATTGTGGCATAAGGGTTTGTTGTGAGTTTTGGGGATTATGGATGGTGTAGAATGATGTGTTTAGGATAGGGATGGATGTAGGGGACTTCAAGGCTTATTTTTTGGGCAGAAAATATGAAGAATGGTGAAGTATGGATGTGTTATAGAGAGGGGATGAATTTCTGGCGTGAATGGTGAATGAATGAATGTGGAAGTGTGGCTGAAATGAAGGAGTGGGAAGGTTGGAAAGTGGAAAGGGAAGGCACGGCAAGGGATGAATTTGTGTGTGTATGGGAATTTCTGGTTCTAAGGCTTTGTTTGATTTGGGCTAGGCCCTTTGTTTTATGTCCTAAAGTGCATACAAGGCTTCAATTTCGTCCAACACTTTGGCTCCAAGCATAAGCTATCCATTCTAAGCCCAATTTTGCTCCAAAATGCTCCAAATTGCACCTTTTTGCTTCCTTAGCCATATGAACCTAGAAACACACGAAAATGGCATAAAGGACTAAAATAACTAAAGAAACACAACGTAAATGCACGAGAACAGGCCAATTAAGTCGCATAAATATGCTCCTATCAAATTCCCCCACACTTAGCTTTTGCTAGTCCTCGAGCAAAACAAACAAACTAAACAAAACAAAACGAAACAAAACAAACAGAAGACAATCTAAACCTTCCAACGTTGCCTCCGGGATTTCCAATGCACATGACATGTCAAAATTCGTTATCTCCACAGATTTTAGTCATCTTCACACTTAAGTACATACTTACTCATAGTCACCACATACTAGTTCACAATTAGGCATGCTTTTAGAGAATTTGCTCAATTCCTTACAAGATATGCACTCAATTTTTACTCAGATTTTCTAACTACACACCCTAGTCTAGTCATATGTGAGAAGATTGATGTAAACATGAAAACGAACACTCACATATATGTATCACAAAGAAAGCAATTTCTGGAGTTAATAAGCATGTTTAGATATGATCTCATGAATGGAATGCTACTACTTAGACGCGAGAACCAGTGACACCATATGCTCATACCAAGTTCAAACTCCACAAATTGAAACACATAACACTCAAGATTGAAGTCACGGGTTGTAATGGGGCTAGGGGCGTGTGGATAACAAAGAAGGGATATGGAAAACAAAGGTTCTTAAAGAAATAGTGAGCAAAGCACTTGAATCAACTTAGAATTCACTTTTGAATGAAAACTGAACTTTTGAACAAAAAGGGAGAATTTAGACAATTTAGGGCCAGAATTGGTGTTTTGGACCCTTTCTTCAATCACTCATTCTTTCATTTTTTCAAGCTCTTTTCTTTCTTTCTTTCTTTCTTTTCTTTTCTGTTTTTCTTTTCTTTTGAATCTCAAAACATACATAAACACTTAAGAACAAACATTCTCTCCCCCACACTCATTTTCTTTCATAATGTAACTCAAAAGGAATTCATTTAAGTCATGCTCACTATCTTTTAAGAACAAGGGTGTGGACTGTCCTAAACTAGGCTAGGTGAGGATAGTGTGGATTAACAAAGAATGTAAGCTTAACAAGGCTCAATGGGGTTAACTTAAACATATAATGAAGTAGGATACACGGCAATTTGGCTTTGGTGGTGGTCACTACACAACTTCTTCTTGAATATGTGTTATGCAAAACAATAACATGCTTTGAATGAAATGGGCATGAGTTCTAGCATTTGGAACTATATGATGAAACGTGATAGGAGCATATTCATGCGACTTAAATGGCTTGTTCTCGTGCATTTACGTTATGTTTCTCTAGTTATTTTAGTCCGTTATGCTTCTTTTGTGTGTTTTCAGGTTCTAAGGGCTTAGGGAGCAAGAAAGTGCATTTTGAGGCTATTTGGGGCACTTTTGGGCATGGATTGGATAGCTTAATCATGGAGCAAAGAGGATGGACGAAATTAAAGCCTTGTATGCTCTTTGGGGACATAAAACAAAGGGCCTAGCCCAATCAAACAAATCCCTTGAGCCATGGAAAACCCCTAGCCCAATCAAACATTCTATGCCATGCAAATCAACCTATTTTAGGCCCATTCTATGTACTTAAACCCTAGCCCTTTAAACTTGCAGCCCTATTATGATTTATACACCCCACATGTCCCTTTAATTCAACCACATTCCAATTCAACACATGCATACATACACTATCTTCCCCTTTACAAAACCCTTTGCCATGCATCACATGCATTTCCAACACTTCCCATTTTGGTGCCGTGCCTTCCCTTCACTTTCCAGCCACATTCTTCCACCCCCTTAAATCATTTAACTCACCTACATTCCACCTAATCCACATGCCTTCCCAACAATACAAAACAGCCAACACATGCACCAAAACACTCTTTGCCGTGCCTTTCAAAGCAATTCCAGCATCTTCACATGTTTTCCAGCTTTCCACCTTGCATTTCCAGATTATTCCTTCATCATTGCATCCATTCCTCATGCATTCTTCATCATTGCACCACAATTCAATTAATCCCACACTTCATGCCGTGGCTTACTCACATTTCTAACACCTTCACATGCCATTTTCAGCTTTCCACCTAGCTTTCCACCTCACAACCACCAGAAATCAACCATGCCGTGCATTCCCTTTCAAATCTGTCAACATACAAACACCTTCACATGCATTTCCCACTTAACATTTCCCCCTTTAATGCACATGCATGCCCTTCATAAATCAGCCACATTCACACACCTTTTCTCCACCCTTTGCCGTGCAAATCACCACATATTTCCAGCTTTCCAAATCAGCCACCTTCACATGCATTCACTCATAATCATTCACTCACCTTGCAGCCACATTTCCACCCACCTCCTAGCTATCATGTTCCCTCCACTCCTCCTATAAATACTGATAGGAGCATATTCATGCGACTTAATTAGCTTGTTCTCGTGCATTTATGTTGTGTTTACTTAGTTGTTTTAGTGTTTAAGGCCACTTTTGTGTATTTTCAGATTATAAGGCCAAAGTGTGCAAGAAGATGCAAATTGGAGTCTTTTGGAGCGAAATAGGAACGAATGAGTTGAAGACTTGAAGAAATGACGAAATCCTACTCCAACGATGAATTCTTACCAAAACGAGGAATCCTACTCAAACAAGGCTTCCTATTTTAGGAAAGTTGACCCTAAGTTTCCCGTTTTGGTAACCTTTCCTAATTCTAAACGTCCATATTTTCTAGCCACTTTATAGGCCTCGTATGCACTTTAGGACACAAAACCAAGGCCCTAGCCCTATTTCCCTTCCTAGCCGCACCTTTATATTTATGTTTTAATTTCCTATTTTCGTAAGCCTTTGATTTAATTTAAAATAAGCTAGGGTTTATTTTCTAAAACCCTACATATTTTTACAACCAAGCCACCATTATTCTCTCCAAAAACCCTAAGCTAATGTAGCCAATTCCCATTAATATCAGCCGCACTATATCCCATTTTTATTATCAATCCGCAAATCCCATTCCTTTGTTTTTTTAGCCGCAAATCCCATTTGACTTTTATTCCATTCTTTCCCATTTTTTTACCCTAATTCACGTGCATCCATATTCAACCTAATATCCCATATTTCTTGTCCTTTAGTCGCAGCCATATTTTTCCCATAAAAAAACCCAATCAGCCGCAATACTTTCACCCTAAGCCGTGACATCATTCATCCATTCCAGTCCCGTGCCTTTCCCTCCTAAGCCGCAAGCCACTCCATTAATATTCACCCTTATTTCTCCAATCCCTGGCATTCCACCAACCCTAATTTTAATCAGCCATCTATCCCAGTTTGACTCCCAAAAAAACCGTGAGCCTTCACAACCTAAAAAAACCCTTGCAGCCGCAACACCTTCCCACATATAAACATCAGCCGCACCATTCTCCCAGGTTTCCAATCTGCCGCAGCCATCATTTTGTCCCCAAAAACTGTCCAGCCGTGCATTCCTACCCTACTCCATATTCTCCCCTGCAATTCCAGCCTTCCTCCATATTCACGCAGCAACCTAAAACAATTCAAAGCAGCGGCAGCAACCATTTTTCCCAAATTCTGTCCAGCCGCAGCCTTCCTTCACACTTTCCACCACCATACAAACCTTCACACACCACCCCATAGCCTTGCCGCATCCCTAAACCACCTTAAATCTATCCCTAACCCAGAAAACCATCCAAAAACCACCCATAACCAAACTGTCGCAGCAAGGAGAAGAGGAAAGAGGACTTAGACGCGCAGAAATTCAAGTGGATTCGTTGGGCGTTCTAGGTGTAATCCATCCTTTGTTCTTTATGTTTAAATTCAATTTTATTTTTCTTGTTGTGACCATGAGAGGCTAAATCCCCCTAGTTAGCTAGGGGGTGATTCGAAACCATGTTTATGCTTGCAATATGAATTGATTACTTTTGGTTGGAATTTCATGAATGTTGGATTCAATTCGTTTAACTGTTTGATTGATAACTTATTTATGTATGTTTATTGAGAGTGCACGCTTAATTTTCATGCATGAATATGACGCTAGAATATAAGTGAGTTTCACCTAATAGTTATGAACTTATATTCATAAGTAGTGGAGGTTGCTTATAAACAATCGCGTTAAATGAATTCTTGGCACTAGTTTCATGCTCATCATAGTAACGAATGCCTTGTCAACACTTATAGTTTTCATGATGCTTAATGATCTTTGATTGTATCTTTATTGTGCTTTTCACGTAAAGGACTTTTGGAGAATGTTTTGAATTGCGTTGCGCTAACCCATCCAATTCATTAACTTAAGGAGAACTTGACGGTTAATTTAAGCGGACCTAATTAACCCGGGGTGTTGAGTTTCATAATTTATCGAAAGACCAACTGAAAATCAAAGTGTATGCAAGTGTGACATGTGTGGAGAAGAACCTTCTAGCTAGCATTCATCCATATTTTCATCACATTCATATTTACATTCTACCTTTAAATTACAATCGTTGCATTTAATTTAATTTCATCAAAACCACAATCCCCCTTTACTTTAGTATCCAATTTAGTTAGAAAGTGTTTTAATTTGTGTTTATAAGTGTTTTGTATTCTTTGAGTCTTTTGGTTTGTTTGAGTGTTTTATTGTTTAGTTTTGCATTCTTTGAGTCTAGTTTAGTGTTTTTAACGTTTATTTTACGTTTTTGAGTCAGTTTCCAAGCGATTTTGCAATCCCTCCTAATCCCCGGTTAAGAACGATCCCTACTTATTTATATACTACAATTGTCACAAGAGGGTTTTAATTTGTGTGCTTACTTAGTTCGCATCAAATTTTTGGCGCCGTTGCCGGGGATTAGCAACTTTGCTAATCCCTTGGATTGTTTAATTTCTGTTTATTTATTTATTTTGTTAAAGTTTCTGATTTTGTTTTGTTTTCCTTGTTTTAGGTACTAGTGCATGACTCGGAGTTCTCAACCGATTCGTGAGCATATCTCAGACTTTGACAGCGATTTTGAGAGAACTTTGAGACGAAGGAAGAAGCACCACGAGTCGAATCCACCAAGCCCAGAACCTGAGCTTGAAGAACAAGGCCTAGAAGAGGAAGAAGAGGCCACGGCTGGGATCTTTGAGGAACCCACGGCAAGAGTATTTGAAGAAGTCCAAGACATGGCCGTAGACAACCGGACACTTAAGGAGCTTTCCGCTTCGGGATTGGCTAATGCAGCACCTTTGTGCATCCAATATCCCCCACCGGCTGAAGGGAAGACCGAGGAGTTTGAGTTGAAGTCAAGCTTGCTCCACCACATTCCGAAGTACCATGGGATGTCCATGGAGGATCCGAACAAGCATCTAAAGGAATTCGAGGTGGTGTGCTCAAGCATGACTCCCGTCAACGTTGACGGAAGTATATTGAAGATGAAGGCTTTTCCATTCTCTTTAATGGACAAAGCCAAGGATTGGTTGTACGACTTAGCTCCCGGAACCGTTACATCGTGGGAGAGCATGAAGAGGGCTTTTCTGGAGAAGTTCTTCCCAACTTCTCGAATCATCCTTTTGCGTAAAAGGATAAGTGGCATTCAACAAGATGAAGGTGAGTCATTTCCTACATACTATGAACGTTTTAAATCTCTTGTTGCTTCATGTCCACAGCATCAGATGAAGGAGGAGTTGCTTCTGCAATACTTCTATGAGGGGCTCCTACCAATCGAACGACAAATGCTCGACGCATCGGCGGGAGGAGCACTGGTGGACAAGACGCCCATGGCGGCCAAGGTCTTGATCGCGAACCGAGCGTTGAACGCTCAACAATATGAGGGAGTAGGCCAAAGAGGACCCCCACGGCAGCAAGTGCATGAGGTAAGTTCTACACCCGATATTCATTCCCAGTTAGCTAATCTTACGTCCATTGTGTCTCAGATGGCCGAAGGCATGAGGATGCAAGGACCGGTTGTATGCGGGGTGTGTTCGATCCAAGGACATGCTTCTGATAAGTGCCCGCAACTCATAGAAAATGGTGGATGGGAAAGCGCCAACGCGATTGGATTTCAGGGTCAAAACCAACCAAGGAACGACCCGTACTCGAACACTTACAATCCGGGTTGGAGAGACCACCCAAACTTCAAATGGAGAGAGCCCCAACAACCACCACAACAAGGGGGCTTTAGGCAACAACCTCCGGGCTTCTTCACCAAGCCATTCGCACCCACACAAGCACCTCCACAATCTGCCCAAACAAGTTCAGGTAACTCTTTAGACAATGATACACTTATTAAGATACTAACTAAGTTGTCTAATGGGCAGGAAGATCAAGCAAAGGCTATGCAAAACCAAGATAAGAGGGTGGATCAACTTGAGAAACAAATTGGGCAGATTGCCGAGTTTGTAGGTAAGTTTCGAGATCCCGGACAACTCCCTAGTTCCACCATTCCAAATCCGAAGGGAGGTTTCGAATCAGCTAAAGCAATCACCCTAAGAAGTGGTAAGGAAGTTGGGGCAGGTCTTACATCAAAAACAGGTCATAACGAGGATGAAAAGCTGCAACATGAAGAAGAGGAAGAGAACAAGCCCATGGCAAGGGTACAAACACCTTTGCCGCAACTACCAAGGGACATTAATGCACCCAACTCATCTCATTCGGCCACCAAAGGTAAGTTGGGGTCAAAATTGATTAATTCTAACTTTGTTCCACCCGATGTTCCTTTTCCTAGCAGATTTTTGCAATCCACGAAAGAAGAGGAGGAAAAAGATGTTCTAGAGACATTTAGAAAAGTTCAAGTCAACATACCCCTTTTGGATGCAATCAAGCAAATCCCGAAGTATGCGAAGTTCTTGAAAAAGCTTTGTACAACAAGGAAACGGATTCAAGAAAAAGAGGTGGTTCATGTAAGTGAGAATGTCTCTGCCATCTTGCAACGCAAACTACCACCCAAATGCAAAGATCCAGGTAGTTTCACGATCCCGTGTGTAATTGGAAATACAAAGTTCGAACATGCTATGCTAGATTTAGGTGCATCAATTAATGTCATGCCATACTCTGTTTATGCATCTATGAATCTAGGAGAGCTTAAAAATGATGGTGTTGTTATACAATTAGCTGATCGATCTAATGCATACCCGAGAGGAGTCTTGGAAGATGTTTTGGTGCAGGTAGAACATTTGATTTTTCCTGCAGATTTCTATGTGCTTGACATGGATGATTCAACCTACTCTCCACCATCATCGCTCTTACTTGGACGACCTTTCATGAAAACAGCCCACACCAAGATTGATGTGGCCAAGGGAGCTTTAACTATGGAGTTTGGTGGTGATACAATTAACTTTAAAGTTTCTGAATCCATTAAGAGTACTAATGATGTTCATTCTTGTTGTGTTATAGATGTGCATAAGGACTTAGGGCCGAAAGGATCCGCACCAATCAAGAAGGATGCATCTAGAATCACCATCAAGGAAGGAATTGGATTGGAGCACAAAGAGCACGCCATTACCATAAAAACATCCAATATGGCCGTGCCTTGTGCTAAAATTGGCGAGATAGTGGCTGCCCTAGGGACATTGCCACAACATCCTAGTAAGTCTCCAATCCCAATTCCGATTCCCATTTCAAGTAATAGGTTGTTACCTTCTGTGGTGCAGGTGAAAAACCAATTTAGAGGTGGTGGGAGCATGTACATGGAGTGTCGGAACCCAAGCACCAAAATCAGGGAGGATCACTATCCCCTCCCATTCATCGAGCCGTACTACGAGAAATTTCAAGGAGTATACCGTGGAGGACATAACCCTCCATTCCGTGAGCCAGAGTGAGGAGTAAAAGAAGGTTTCGTCCGGCTGGAAGACGTTAAAGCAAGCGCTTCGTGGGAGGCAACCCATGCAATCAACAAAGGAAGAACTCGGGAATCGCTCCACACTCAGATTTGCGTCCCTAAACCCTTTCCTTTGTTGCTTATTTTATGTTATGTGTATTATGTTTTTAATTGTGTCTAAAACATTGAGGACAATGTTTAGTTTAAGTGTGGGGGGGTAACATTCTGTTTTGAGATATTTGTGCCTGAAATTCGTAGGGTTTTACCACCTAACATGTCTAAACTTGTTCTTTGCTGTTTTTAAGTGTTTTTAAGCCATTTTAGAGTGTTTTAGTGTGTGTTGACTTAAAAATCCGAAAATATCATAAAAATTTGAAAAATTGTTTTGAAAAAACCCAAAAAGAGTTGTTTTTGTGTGTTTGTTTGTGTCGTAGGTCACCTTCCAACACAATGATGAGGATTTGGTTTTTAATTGCATGATGGTTAAAGAAAGTTACAAACATAGATGGACGTTTGATATACTCTTTGGTTTATGCTTGGTTGTAGTTATAGTTTACGAATTCACATGTAATCACAAAGAAAAAATTAGTTTTTGTAACATGCTTGAAGGAAGGAACTTAAACAAACGCTACATCCCTGTGAGACTTGAGCTTAAACGTTATTTGGAGAGTTAAAATCTATGCATCATTGTTTTCTAAGTCGTTGTATGATCTCATTATTCATTGCTTGGTTACTACTTAGAAGGCGTTTCATCACTTAGTTCCAAATGCTAGAACTCATGCCCATTTCATTCAAAGCATGTCATTGATTTGCATAACACGTATTCAAGATGAAGTTGTGTAGTGACCACCACCAAAAGCCAAATAGCCGTGTGCCCTTCACTCATTTTGTGTTTAAGTTTAACCCCCTTTGAGCCGTGTTAGCCATGTTCTTTGTTAACCCATATCATCCTCACCTAGCCTAGATTAGGACCATCCGTACCCTTGTTCTTGAAGCATAGTAAGCATGAATGAATTCCCTTTGATTAATGTGTGCAGAAAATAAGTGTGGGGGAAAGTGTATTCATGTGAGTTTTTGTGCCATAGGCACGGTTAGAAAAAAAAAAGAAGAAAAAAAAAAAAAAAAAAAAAAAAAAAAAAAAGAAAGAAAGAAAAAGAAAAGAAAAAAAGTGGAAAAAGAGTTGAAAATAGTTGAAAAGTATTGGTTGTTGAAGTAAGGGCCCAAAACAATGAATTAGGCCCTAAGAGTTGTTTGAATCTCCCCTATTTGTCTAAAAGTTGATTTCTGCATTCTAAGGGAATTCTAAGTCTCAATTTCATTACTTTACTTGCTAATGCTTAAAGAACTTTTGTGTATCCCTACCTTTCCTTGTGAGCCAATACCCCAAGCCCTGTTACAACCCTTGACTTCTATCTTGAGTGTTGTGCATTTCAATTGTGGAGTTTGAATTTGGTATGAGCATATGGTGTCACTGGTTCTCGCATCTAAGTAGTAGCATTCCATTCATGAGATCATATCTAAACACGTTTAATTACTCCAGAAATTGCGATTCTTTGTTATAACATATGTGAGTACTAGTCTTTCAAGTTTAAATCAATCTTCTCACATATAACTAGTGTAGGGTGTGTAGTCAGAAAATCTGAGTGAAAATTGAGTGCATAACTAGTGAGGAATTGAGGGAATTCTCTAAGGCATGTTACTACATTCAAAATGTGTTTTATTTGATTAAATGCGAACTAGTGAATGGTGACTATGATTAAGTATGTGCTTGAGGGGAAGGAAGACTAAAAGCTATGTGAGTAATGATCTTTGACATGTCATGTTTCATTGGAAATCCCTGAGGCAAACGTTGGAAGGTTTAGGTTATGTTTTGTTTGTTTTGTTGCGTTTTGTTTACTTTAGTTGTTTTGTTTTGCTCGAGGACTAGCAAAAGTTAAGTGTGGGGGAATTTGATAGGAGCATATTCATGCGACTTAATTAGCTTGTTCTCGTGCATTTATGTTGTGTTTACTTAGTTGTTTTAGTGTTTAAGGCCACTTTTGTGTATTTTCAGATTATAAGGCCAAAGTGTGCAAGAAGATGCAAATTGGAGTCTTTTGGAGCGAAATAGGAACGAATGAGTTGAAGACTTGAAGAAATGACGAAATCCTACTCCAACGATGAATTCTTACCAAACGAGGAATCCTACTCAAACAAGGCTTCCTATTTTAGGAAAGTTGACCCTAAGTTTCCCGTTTTGGTAACCTTTCCTAATTCTAAACGTCCATATTTTCTAGCCACTTTATAGGCCTCGTATGCACTTTAGGACACAAAACCAAGGCCCTAGCCCTATTTCCCTTCCTAGCCGCACCTTTATATTTATGTTTTAATTTCCTATTTTCGTAAGCCTTTGATTTAATTTAAAATAAGCTAGGGTTTATTTTCTAAAACCCTACATATTTTTACAACCAAGCCACCATTATTCTCTCCAAAAACCCTAAGCTAATGTAGCCAATTCCCATTAATATCAGCCGCACTATATCCCATTTTTATTATCAATCCGCAAATCCCATTCCTTTGTTTTTTTAGCCGCAAATCCCATTTGACTTTTATTCCATTCTTTCCCATTTTTTTACCCTAATTCACGTGCATCCATATTCAACCTAATATCCCATATTTCTTGTCCTTTAGTCGCAGCCATATTTTTCCCATAAAAAAACCCAATCAGCCGCAATACTTTCACCCTAAGCCGTGACATCATTCATCCATTCCAGTCCCGTGCCTTTCCCTCCTAAGCCGCAAGCCACTCCATTAATATTCACCCTTATTTCTCCAATCCCTGGCATTCCACCAACCCTAATTTTAATCAGCCATCTATCCCAGTTTGACTCCCAAAAAAAACCGTGAGCCTTCACAACCTAAAAAAACCCTTGCAGCCGCAACACCTTCCCACATATAAACATCAGCCGCACCATTCTCCCAGGTTTCCAATCTGCCGCAGCCATCATTTTGTCCCCAAAAACTGTCCAGCCGTGCATTCCTACCCTACTCCATATTCTCCCCTGCAATTCCAGCCTTCCTCCATATTCACGCAGCAACCTAAAACAATTCAAAGCAGCGGCAGCAACCATTTTTCCCAAATTCTGTCCAGCCGCAGCCTTCCTTCACACTTTCCACCACCATACAAACCTTCACACACCACCCCATAGCCTTGCCGCATCCCTAAACCACCTTAAATCTATCCCTAACCCAGAAAACCATCCAAAAACCACCCATAACCAAACTGTCGCAGCAAGGAGAAGAGGAAAGAGGACTTAGACGCGCAGAAATTCAAGTGGATTCGTTGGGCGTTCTAGGTGTAATCCATCCTTTGTTCTTTATGTTTAAATTCAATTTTATTTTTCTTGTTGTGACCATGAGAGGCTAAATCCCCCTAGTTAGCTAGGGGGTGATTCGAAACCATGTTTATGCTTGCAATATGAATTGATTACTTTTGGTTGGAATTTCATGAATGTTGGATTCAATTCGTTTAACTGTTTGATTGATAACTTATTTATGTATGTTTATTGAGAGTGCACGCTTAATTTTCATGCATGAATATGACGCTAGAATATAAGTGAGTTTCACCTAATAGTTATGAACTTATATTCATAAGTAGTGGAGGTTGCTTATAAACAATCGCGTTAAATGAATTCTTGGCACTAGTTTCATGCTCATCATAGTAACGAATGCCTTGTCAACACTTATAGTTTTCATGATGCTTAATGATCTTTGATTGTATCTTTATTGTGCTTTTCACGTAAAGGACTTTTGGAGAATGTTTTGAATTGCGTTGCGCTAACCCATCCAATTCATTAACTTAAGGAGAACTTGACGGTTAATTTAAGCGGACCTAATTAACCCGGGGTGTTGAGTTTCATAATTTATCGAAAGACCAACTGAAAATCAAAGTGTATGCAAGTGTGACATGTGTGGAGAAGAACCTTCTAGCTAGCATTCATCCATATTTTCATCACATTCATATTTACATTCTACCTTTAAATTACAATCGTTGCATTTAATTTAATTTCATCAAAACCACAATCCCCCTTTACTTTAGTATCCAATTTAGTTAGAAAGTGTTTTAATTTGTGTTTATAAGTGTTTTGTATTCTTTGAGTCTTTTGGTTTGTTTGAGTGTTTTATTGTTTAGTTTTGCATTCTTTGAGTCTAGTTTAGTGTTTTTAACGTTTATTTTACGTTTTTGAGTCAGTTTCCAAGCGATTTTGCAATCCCTCCTAATCCCCGGTTAAGAACGATCCCTACTTATTTATATACTACAATTGTCACAAGAGGGTTTTAATTTGTGTGCTTACTTAGTTCGCATCAAATACCCTTGCATTCATTCATTCATGCATCATTCCATTCACAACACAACACACAACACAAACACAACCTTGTGCCGTGCATCACCTTCCATTTCTGCACCATTTCTTCTCCTCCATTGCAGCCACTCCAATCATTCCCCACTCCATTCCACATACACCTAAAGCCCTAAACATCTCCTTAGACCTTGTGCCACAACGAAGAGGAAGAGAAGAGGGCCTAAACGTTCATACAATTCAAGTTTGAGTTGTTGGAATGTTTAGGTGTTTCTTTGATTTCAATGTTTAATTTCAATTCTCTTTGTTTTGTAAGTATGAGGAACTAAACCCCCCTTAGCTAGGGGGTGATTTGAAATATATGTTTATGCTTGCAATATGATTTGATTACTTCTAATTACGTTTCATAAGTTGTGAATCCAATTTGTTTAACTGTTTGATTGATAACCTACTTATGTATGTTTATTGAGAATGAACGCTTAATTTTCATGCATGAATATGACGCTAGAATTTAAGTGAGTTTCACGTAATAGTTATGAACTTATATTCACAAGTAGTGGAGGTTGCTTATAAACAATCGCGTTAAACAAATTCTTGGCATAAGTTTCATGCAATCATAGTAACGAATGCCTCGTCAACACTTATAGTTTTCATGTTGCTTAATGATTCTTGCTTGTATCTCTATTATGCAATTCATGTAGGGAACTTGTGAGGAATGCTTTGGGTTGTCGTATGCAATCATCCAATTCATTAACTTAAGGAAAACTTGACGGTTAATTTAAGCGGACCTAATTAACCCAGGGCGTTGAGAAATCATGGTTTATTGAAAAGCAATTAGAAATCGTTTTGTATGCAAGTATAACATGTGTGGAGATGAACCCCTTAGCTAGCTTCCCATCCATTCATTTTCGTCAAATCCGTATTTACAATTTGTTTTCTTTGCAATCTATCCATTTTAGTTTAATTTCGTCTGAACTCAATCCCCCCCCATACTTTGTTTAGTCTTAGTCTTAGTCTTAATCTATCTTATTTTGAGTGTTACATTCTTTGAATCTAGTATAGTGTTTTATATTGTGTTTTTACGTTTTTCAGTCAAATCCAAGAGGTTAACAATCCCTCCTAATCCCCGGTCCAGAACGATCCCTACTTACGTACTTACTACAATTGACAAAAAGAGGGTTTAATTTGTGTGCGCATAAATCACGCATTAAACAAAATCAAGGTGAATCGTTTCCTTCTTATTATGAACGTTTTAAATCACTTGTTGCTTCTTGTCCACAGCATCAAATGAAGGAGGAGCTGCTCATTCAATACTTCTATGAAGGACTCCTTCCAATGGAACGCCAAATGCAAATTTTGGCGCCGTTGCCGGGGATTAGCAACTTTGCTAATCTCTTGGATTGTTTTATTTTCTTTTGTTTTTATTTTATTCCAAATTCTTAATCTTGTTTTGTTTCTTGTTTTAGGTACTAGTTTATGACTCGGAGTTCTCATCCGATTCGTGAACATATCTCGAGCTTTAACGCCGATTTCGAGCGAGAATTGAGACGAAAGAGAAAGAACTCAGAACCTAGCGAATCAAGTGAAAGTTCCGAGTCCGTTTCTGAATCCGAAGAAGAACCCAAGATAACAGTGGGTGAAGAAGACATGGCAGCAGATAACCGAACAATCAAGGAGCTTTCCGCTTCGGGATTGGCTAATGCCGCCCCATTATGCATTCAATACCTGATAAGCGCATATTCATGCGACTTAATTAGCTTGTTCTCGTGCATTTATGTTGTGTTTACTTATCTATTTCAGTGTTTAAGGCCACTTTTGTGTATTTTCAGATTATAAGGCCAAAGTGTGCAAGAAGATGCAAATTGGAGTCTTTTGGAGCGAAAGAGGAATGAATGAGTTGAAGACTTGAAGAAACGACGAATTCCTACGCCAACGATGAATTCTTACCAAAACGAAGAATCCTACTCAAACAAGGCTTCCTATTTTAGGAAAGTTGACCCTAAGTTTCCCGTTTTGGTAACCTTTCCTAATCTTAAACGTCCGTATTTTCTAGCCACTTTGAAGTCCTTGTAGGCGCTTTAGGACACAAAACCAAGGCCCTAGCCGCACCATTTTAATCTTCCCCCTTTAATTTCTGATTTTATTCCCTAATTCTAGCAGCCTTTAGGTGAATTTTAGTTAATAAAAATAAACTAGGGTTTGAATTTCTAAAACCCTAGGGTTTCCACCATTTAGCCACGTCCTAGGGACCTCTCATCATTTATTTTCATATTTTTTCAGCCACAAAAAGGATCACAGCCGTTATTCCCTTTCAAAAAGACCCTAGCTCCCCTACTTTTCATTCATATCATGCAGCCACCTAAAAATCTAATTTAATTCCTCTTGCCGCAGCAACATACCCCATTAGCCATTCACCATAATAAATTATTCTACCATTCAATTCCAGCGGCATGCATTCATATTTTCAGAATTCATAACAGCCGCACGTAATCAGCCACTTTTCCCATTTATTTCAATCAATCCGTGCATGTTTTCTACCCTAATTCCCATTATTGCCGTGACATTCCATCACCAAATAATCACAGCCGCAAGCCACATTCCACAGATTATCACCCTAACAGCCGCAGCACCCTTTTCCCATCCCATTATTTTTCATTCAGCCACTAACAGCCGCACCATAGGCCTTTCATCCAACAGCCGCAATCCATTCTCCCAGGATTCCAAATAGCGCAGCAGCAACCATTATCAAAGAAACTGTCCAGCCGCACCTTTTTCCTTCTCTGCAGCAGCCTTCCTCCACTTTCCACCACCATACAAACCTTCACACACCACCCCATAGCCTTGCCGCATCCCTAAACCACCTTAAATCTATCCCTAACCCAGAAAACCATCCAAAAACCACCCATAACCAAACTGTCGCAGCAAGGAGAAGAGGAAAGAGGACTTAGACGCGCAGAAATTCAAGTGGATTCGTTGGGCGTTCTAGGTGTAATCCATCCTTTGTTCTTTATCTTTAAATTCAATTTTATTTTTCTTGTTGTGACCATGAGAGGCTAAATCCCCCTAGTTAGCTAGGGGGTGATTCGAAACCATGTTTATGCTTGCAATATGAATTGATTATTTTTGGTTGGAATTTCATGAATGGTGAATTCAATTTGTTTAACTGCTTGTTCGATAACTTATTTATGTATGTTGATTGAGAGTGCACGCTTAATTTTCATGCATGAATATGATGCTAGAGTATAAGTGAGTTTCACCTAATAGTTATGAACTTGTATTCACAAGTAGTGGAGGTTGCTTATAAACAATCGCGTTAAATGAATTCTTGGCACTAGTTTCATGCTCATCATAGTAACGAATGCCTCGTCAACACTTATAGTTTTCATGATGCTTAATGATCTTTGATTGTATCTTTATTGTGCTTTTCACGTAAAGGACTTTTGGAGAATGTTTTGAATTGCGTTGCGCTAACCCATCCAATTCATTAACTTAAGGAGAACTTGACGGTTAATTTAAGCGGACCTAATTAACTTGGGGTGTTGAGTTTCATAATTTATCGAAAGACCAACTGAAAATCAAATTGTATGCAAGTGTGACATGTGTGGAGAAGAACCTTCTAGCTAGCATTCATCCATATTTTCATCACATTCATATTTACATTCTACCTTTAAATTACAATCGTTGCATTTAGTTTAATTTCATCAAAACCTCAATCCCCCTTTACTTTAGTATCCAATTTAGTTAGAAAGTGTTTTAATTTGTGTTTATAAGTGTTTTGTATTCTTTGAGTCTTTTGATTTGTTTGAGTGTTTTTATTGTTAGTTTTGCATTCTTTGAGTCTAGTTTAATATTTCAAACTTTATTTTACGTTTTTGAGTCAGTTTCCAAGTGATTTTGCAATCCCTCCTAATCCCCGGTTAAGAACGATCCCTACTTATTTATATACTACAATTGTCACAAGAGGGTTTTAATTTGTGTGCTTACTTAGTTCGCATCAATACCCCTTGGCTGCCCAAGGCAAGACCGATGAATTCGAGTTGAAGTCAAGCTTGTTGCACCACATTCCGAAATACCATGGGCTTTCCATGGAAGATCCCAACAAGCATCTCAAGGAGTTCGAGGTTGTTTGTTCGAGCATGACACCCATAAATATCGACGGAAACATTCTGATGATGAAGGCTTTTCCATTCTCACTTTTGGAAAAAGCGAAGGATTGGTTGTTCGAATTAGCACCCGGAACGGTTACATCTTGGGATAGTATGAAAAGAGCTTTCTTGGAGAAGTTTTTCCCAACTTCAAGAATCATTCTCTTGAGGAAACGGATTAGTGGTATCCAACAAAATCAAGGTGAATCGTTTCCTTCTTATTATGAACGTTTTAAATCACTTGTTGCTTCTTGTCCACAGCATCAAATGAAGGAGGAGCTGCTCATTCAATACTTCTATGAAGGACTCATTCCAATGGAACGCCAAATGCTTGATGCCTCGGCGGGAGGTGCGTTGGTGGATAAAACTCCGTGGGCTGCAAAAGTTCTAATTGCCAACCGAACGCATAATGCACAACAATACGAAGGTGTTGGACAAAGAGACCCCCCACGGCAACAACAAGTCAACGAGGTAAGTGCCATAACCGAACTTCAAAATCAAATGGCTAACCTTACTACGTTGCTTTCTCAGGTGGTGGAAGGTCCAAAAGTCAAAACCGTAGCTCCTTGTGGAGTATGTTCCATGCAAGGACACCCTACAGACACGTGCCCACAATTGATTGAGAATGGGGGATGGGAGAGTGCAAATGCCATTGGATTTCCAAGCCACAATCAACCAAGGAATGATCCATATTCCAACACATACAATCCAGGTTGGAGAGACCATCCAAACTTCAAGTGGAGGGAGCCCCAACAACCTCAACAACAAGGAGGCTTTAGACAACAACCCCCGGGGTTTTACACCAGAACCCACAGCCAAGACCAAAACCAACCACAATCCAGCCAAAACCATCAAGGTATGTCTTTAGATAACGCTACAGTTCTTAAGTTACTTACTAGTCTGTCTCAGGGACAAGAAAATCAAAACAAGGCGATGCAAAACCAAGACCAAAGGGTGGACCAATTAGAGAAGCAAATAGGGCAGATTGCGGAGTTTGTGGGACAATTCCGAGATCAAGGCAAGCTTCCAAGCTCAACAATTGTCAATCCAAAGGGTGGCTTTGAAACCGCCAATGCAATCACCTTAAGAAGTGGCAAGGAAGTTGGAACCACCTCACAACCACCAAAATCTAGTCAAGACGAGGAGGACAAGTTGTTGCAAGAAGAAGCACAGGGAGCAAAGCCCACGGCCAAGGATGACCAAACCTTACCAAATTCATCTAGACCTCCTAAACCATCCCAAACCACCAAGGTAAGTCCCAATTCGACTTTTTCTAGTTCTATTCCACTAAACGTGCCCTTTCCTAGCAGGTTTAAGCAATCAAAGAAGGAAGAAGCCGAGAAGGACATTCTAGAGACCTTTCGGAAAGTTCAAGTCAATATCCTGCTCCTTGATGCGATTAAGCAAGTTCCGAGGTATGCTATGTTTTTAAAAGAACTTTGTACAACAAGGAAAAGGATCTCGAACAAAGAAGTGGTTCAGGTAAGTGAAAATGTCTCTGCTGTGTTACAAAGGAAATTACCCCCTAAATGCAAAGATCCGGGTAGTTTTACAATTCCGTGTGTTATTGGTAATACTAAGTTTGAACAATGCATGTTAGATCTAGGTGCTTCAATTAACGTCATGCCATACTCTATTTATGCTTCAATAAACCTTGGTGAATTGAAAAATGATGGTGTGATTATTCAATTGGCCGATAGATCTAATGCCTATCCAAAGGGCGTATTGGAAGATGTCTTAGTACAGGTGAATAATTTGATCTTCCTGGCGGATTTCTATGTCCTTGAAATGGAGGAAACCACCCATGCTCCACCCTTGCCGATTCTTCTTGGGAGGCCATTCATGAAGACGGCCCGAACAAAGATAGATGTGTTTAAAGGCACTTTAACGATGGAATTCGATGGGGAAGTGATTGATTTCAATATTTCTGAAACTATGAAAGTTCCTAATGATAATCACTCATGTTTCTCTATTGATATTCTTGATTCTTTGGTGCAGGTACCCGATCTATTCCACGCCATGGGTTCCAATTGAGCCTAAGAAGGTCTCGTCCGGCTGCATGACGTAAAAGAAAGCGCTACTTGGGAGGCAACCCAATACAGTGAATAAAGCTTGTTCATTGATTTCCGAGTGATTACAAACAAACAAAAAAAAAAAAAAAAAAAAAAAAAAAAAAAAAACATGGCAGAAAGATGGAGCCTTCACAAGGGTTGTGTATGTGAGGCCCCACTACGTGGCAACACTCTCGGAGCATGAGGCATCGGAGCAGGAGCCATAGGAGCGGGAGGCATATGAGCGGGAGGCACCGAAGATAGATCATTCAAGGCCCCAAACCTTGGTGGAACGCTGGATGACCCAGGAAAGAGGTGCCTCTGGAAGAAAGCTGCAAGCCTTTGACGGTCATCAAGCTCATCAAGCTTCCTCTTCATGCCTGTCGAATAATTGTTGGCAAGCACGTGCAAACTTCGGTTCTCGTACTTAAGCTGTTTGATCTCCTGCTTAAGACTCTCCACCTCCGCCATCAAGGATTCAACCTGACGGGAGCGAGCAAGAAGGCGTTGGCCCATGTTGGACACAGAGCCAGCACACTGAACGCTAAGAGCCAAGGACTCTTGAACGACCAACTCATCGGACCGTCCTGAAAGCAGCTGACTATCTTTGGGAGTGAGGAGGTTCCGAGCTACTATCGTAGCCGTTGTTGCATCCGTCATCACATAGTCCTCATCTGTAAGAGGGCCATGAGAAAATAAGAAAGACGGGCACCATACCTTATCTTGACGCGGCGCAACAGGATCATTGCTTAGACTCAAATCTAAGCAAATGTTCGATGGGTTAGATGAGCTAGCCATTTTTCAAGAAGTTAAAAAAGAAGGGCTGGATGGAGTGAAATCTCGACGGGCCGGAGACGATTACTGGGCAATTTTCAAGTGTGCATACTAGAGGTGATCGATCACCTCTATTAAAGGAGAGGCGTTCACCGATTCAGAAATGAAGAGACACCACTCTTCAAAACCGGAATTTCCGGCGTAAAGATCGCCAGCTCGTCAGACACAATCCCGGCTTTTCAGAAAGCGTGTGTAACTTTGTCAAAAGCTCCCAGCTTTTCAGAAGACGCGTGGAAGGCGAGAAATCAGCTGCACACTTTAGCCGACAAGCGTGGGAGACAAAGCCGAAAGCTCCCGGCTTTTCAGAAAGCGTGTGCCACTTTGTCGAAAGCTCCCGGTTTTTCAGAAAACACGTGGAAGACATTGCCGCATCCGCACTGCCATTTGCCATTACAATTCCTATATACATCAACATTCATGGCAAAGCATACACCCACAAACGCATAACTTTCCTTCTCGGCCGAAAATGTAAGCAGCAACCAACCCTTGATAAGTCACATTTTGCATGCATTTATATCTTCCTTATTTGGCGTCTTTGTGATGTTTTTGGATTAAACTAGTTGCATTTTACATTATTTGGTGTTAGTGTGCAGCCAAGTGTGAATTTGGATCAATGGGAAGGCAAATGAATTAAAAACATTCCTTTTGGTAGCTGAGCATTATTCCAAACGTGGAGAGGATTCTAGGGAGTTAAATTGAAGTTCAAATGAAGAATCTAGGAAACATTTGACTGCTGGAATTTCAGGAAATGATGTGGAACTGTTAAGTGGTGCAATTCGGCCATATTGGGTGATTCTAAACAAGGCAAGAAACATTGAAGTCAGATTAGGTGGTTCCAACACCAAAACATGCATTCACATGCATGTTTACAACCTTGCCGTGCAGTCCCATGTGGTTCCAGCTCACTAATGCACTTCTAGCTCTAAAACAGCTTCCACACATCCATTCCGTGCATTCCATTACCTTTCCAGCTCCCTTTTGCACCAAGAACATGCACTTTCATTACTTAATTCATTCAGCCATATTTTCACCAACAAACACAATCATGCCATGCAAATCCCTTGTCCCAGCTTGGTGCAACCAATTCCAGGTTGTCCACTCCTTTGTTGCAGATATCACACATGCATCTTTAATTAAATAAACCACATACATGCAGATTATCTTTGTGCCATGCAATTCCAGCTCACATTATGCCATTCCAGCTCCCTCTTGTCTATGCCGTGCACCTTCATGTCCTTTCCAGATTTGGACAACCAATTCCAGGTTGTCCATTTCAGCTTTGCAGCCAATACACATGCATGATTCAATTAAAATAGCAACATGCTTGGACATTGCCCATGCCGTGCGTCCACCACCTCAGAAACCCATTCATTCCAGCTCATTTATGCACTTCCATCTCACATGTGCAATTCCAGCTGAATTCTTAATGATGGCAGTGACATTTCCCTTCTATAAAACCATGCACATTTCACACACAAATCTTCTTCCATCATTCCATGATTCACACGCATAACCACTCCATTTCACTCCATCTCTGTCCATTTGTTCTCCCAAGTGCAGAAACCATTCAACCATAGCCAATCTACCTTCATTTACATCACACTTGGAGAACCAACACCGAAGGCACTCTTCAAGGAATTCAACATCAGTTTTGCTTCAAGGGTTTCTTCTTATTAATTCTATGTTCACTCATGTTTTATATTTTTATGTCAAACCTTTTGTAAACATGAAGTGTAACTAATCTCCCTTTAGGGATTCGATGTAGCCTTGCAAAGTTTGCCAGGTAATCAAGTTAGAATGCTCAGTTTGTCCATCTATTTCTTGTTTCATTCTCTGATTTAATTGTGACTTTGTGAGTTGATTATAATGTTTGATCACCATTTGAATTAACCACAGGTTGTTTAGCCAAGATTAGGGCACACATCATGCATATTCTTGGTAGATATGTGAATGGATGAAGGGAATACTTTGCAAACAACCTGCCAAGTATTACCTTTGGTTTTATGAAAGTTTCTTGTTCGTAACACCTTCTTGATTAGGAACCAAAGTTGCACATCACAACTAGGCTCATGATTAAGGACATGTGATCAAATTGATGCGGGAATTATACGCACACAAATTAAACCCTCTTTTCGTCAATTGTAGTAAGTATGAGAGTAGGGATCGTTCTGGACCGGGGATTAGGAGGGATTGTTAACCACTTGGATTTGACTTCAAAAACGTAAAAACAAGTTTAAAACACTATAATAAACTCGAAGAATGCAAAACTAAAAGTAAGAAAGATTAAGACTAAAACTTAAACAAAATATGGGGGGGGGGGGGGATTTAGGTTTGGACGAGATTAAACTAAAATGGATAGATTGCAAAGAAAACAAATTGTAAATACAAAATTGACGGAAATGAATGGATGGGAAGCTAGCTAAGGGGTTCATCTCCACACATGTTATACTTGCATACAAAACGAATCTAATTGCTTTTCAATAAACCATGAATTCTCAACGCCCCGGGTTAATTAGGTCCGCTTAAATTAACCGTCAAGTTTTCCTTAAGTTAATGAATTGGATGATTGCATACGACAACCCAAAGCATTCCTCACAAGTTCCCTACATGAATTGCATAATAGAGATACAAGCAAGAATCATTAAGCATCATGAAAACTATAAGTGTTGACGAGGCATTCGTTACTATGATTGCATGAAACTTATGCCAAGAATTTGTTTAACGCGATTGTTTATAAGGAACCTCCACTACTTGTGAATATAAGTTCATAACTATTACGTGAAACTCACTTATATTCTAGCGTCAAATTCATGCATGAAAATTAAGCGTGAACTCTCAATAAACATACATGAATAGGTTATCAATCAAATAGTTAAACAAATTGAATTCACAACTTATGAAACGTAATCAGAAGTACTCAAATCATATTGCAAGCATAAACATATATTTCGAATCACCCCCTAGCTAAGGGGGGTTTAGTTCCTCATACTTACAAAACAAAGAGAATTGAAATTAAACATTGAAATCAAAGAAACACCTAAACATTCCAACAACTCAAACTTGAATTGTATGAACGTTTAGGCCCTCTTCTCTTCCTCTTCTTTGTAGCATAAGGTCTAAGGATAGTTGGTTTGGGGGAATGGAAGTGTGGAATGAAGTGAGGAGTGATGGAAGTGGAAGAGGATTGGTGTTTGGATTATAAGAGAAGGGGGACTCACGGCTAAGGAAAGAATGGAAGTGTTTGTGGTGTGTTGTGTATGAAATGAGATGATGTTGAATGAATGGGAATGAAAGGGTTTTTATAGGGAGAGAATGGGTGAGAATGGCTGTTTGTTTAAGCATGCAAGTGGCTAGTTAATGATGGAAAAACAGCTAGGAAAGCATGTGAAAGCTGGAATTGCATGTGAAGATGTTGGAATGTCAATGTGAAGTGCACGGCATTGAGTGTTTTCTTGCTTATTTTCTGGCTACATGATGAAAGGTTAATGAATAATGCATGTAGGTGGCTGCAATGATGAAGAATGAGAGCAGGAAATGAGAGGGAAAGTTGGAAAGGCATGTGAAGATGTTGGAATGTCAATGTGAAGTGCACGGCAAGGATTTTCAGGATGGGTCTTTGTGTTGTGTAGTGTGTTGTTGTGGTTTTGTTGTTGGTTAAAGCTTGTGAAAGCATGATTAAAGATGCATGTGAATGAATTATACAATGGGAAAGTATGTGATTGACAATTAGGGTGAAGTGGCTGCAATGATGAAGTGTGATGGTTGAAAATGGCAAGGGAAGGCACGGCACAAGGATGTTTTGTGAATGATGGCAGGTTGTGTGATGGTGTTTTTGTTGGTTAAAGCTTGTGAAAGCATGTGCAAAGTGTGGTGGATGAATGAGATTGCATGTGGCTTTATGGTTGAATGATTAAAGGGTGCATGTGGTGGATATGTGGCTGAAATGATGAATTGGATAACCTGGAAATGCAAAGGAAATGCACGGATTAGACTTGTTGTTTGTGTGAAGTGTGTGTGAATGCATGTGAATTAAAGGGATGAAGGTGGGTTATGCATGGCATGGGTAGGAGTGGAATGAATATGGATTTGCATGGCTTTTGAAGTGATTGTGGGTTTTGGAATTGGAAGGAAATGCATGGCCTTGGGGTTGGTTTAAGAGAGAACGGGCTAGGCCCTTTGTTTTATGTCCAAAGTGAATACAAGGCCTTCAAATTCGTCCAACACTTTGGCTCCAATCATATGCTATCCCTTCCAAGCCCAATTTTGCTCCAAAATGCTCCAAAATGCATCTTTTTGCTTCCTTAGCCATATGAACCTAAAAACACACGAAAATGGCTTAAACTACTAAAACAACTATGAATTAACAACATAGATGCACGAAAACAAGCTAAGTAAGTCGCCTAAATATGCTCCTATCAAACTCCCCCACACTTATCTTTTGCTAGTCTGATGCGAACTAAGTAAGCACACAAATTAAAACCCTCTTGTGACAATTGTAGTATATAAATAAGTAGGGATCGTTCTTAACCGGGGATTAGGAGGGATTGCAGAATCACTTGGAAACTGACTCAAAAACGTAAAATAAAGTTTGAAATACTAAACTAGACTCAAAGAATGCAAAACTAACAATAAAAACACTCAAACAAATCAAAAGACTCAAAGAATACAAAACACTTATAAACACAAATTAAAACACTTTCTAACTAAATTAGACACTAAGGTAAAGGGGGATTGTAGTTTTGACGAAATTAAACTAAATGCAACGATTGTAATTTAAAGGCAGAATGTAAATATGAATGTGATGAAATATGGAATGAATGCTAGCTAGAAGGTTCTTCTCCACACATGTCACACTTGCATACAAAATGATTTTCAGTTGGTCTTTCGATAAATTATGAAACTCAACACCCCAGGTTAATTAGGTCCGCTTAAATTAACCGTCAAGTTTTCCTTAAGTTAATGAATTGGATGGGTTAGCGCAACGCAATTCAAAACATTCTCCAAAAGTCCTTTACGTGAAAAGCACAATAAAGATACAATCAAAGATCATTAAGCAACATGAAAACTATAAGTGTTGACGAGGCATTCGTTACTATGATGACATGAAACTTATGCCAAGAATTTATTTAACGCGATTGTTTATAAGCAACCTCCACTACTTGTGAAAATAAGTTCATAACTATTAGGTGAAATTCACTTATATTCTAGCGTCATATTCATGCATGAAAATTAAGCGTGCACTCTCAATCAACATACATAAATAAGTTATCGATCAAGCAATTAAACAAATTGAATCCACAACTTATGAAATTCCAACCAAATATAATCAATTCATATTGCAAGCATAAACATGGTTTCGAATTACCCCCTAGCTAACTAGGGGGATTTAGCCTCTCATGTTCACAACAAGAAAAATAAAATTGAATTTAAACATAAAGAACAAAGGATGGATTACACCTAGAACGCCCAACGAATACACTTGAATTTCTGCGCGTCGAAGCTCCTCTTTCCTCTTCTCCTTGCTGCGACAGTGAAGTTAAATGGTGTTTTTGGTTGATTTTCTGGTTTGGGAATGGGTTTAGGGTAGTGTGGTGGTGTGGCAAGGTGGTGGATTGATGGAGGAAAGGTTGTTGCGGCAGGATGGATTCTTGGATGGTGTTGCCGCTGTTATGAATCTAAAGTGGCTGGAATAGTTGGGAAAAGGCACGGCTGGAATGGTTTTTGAATGGGAAAAATGGCGGCTGTTATTGTAAAAAAATGGGTGGAAAATGGGATAGTATTTTGCGGCTTAGGGAGAATGGAAGTCACCGCCTAGGGTGGGATAATGGGAAAGAATATGTGGCTGTGATGGAGAAAAAAATTAATGGGCGATGTGTTGGTGGCTGCAGACATGGAATAAAATATGAGAGATTCCTTGCGGCAATAATAGGAAATTAGGGTTATATGGTTGAATAGAAAAATATAGGAAACTAATGGTTGCATGCGGCTGATTAGAATAAATGGGATATGGGCTGAATATTAGGATCAAATAAAATGGGAGGCACGGCTTAATTGTAAAATAGGTTTTGTGGCTGCATGATGTGAGAAAAAGGATGGGGTTTTGCGGCTAGGGTTATTAGGGAAATGTATGATTTCAGAAAACTAATCCTAGCTTATTTAAAATTAAATCAAAGGCTTACGAAAATAGGAAATTAAAACATAAATATAAAGGTGCGGCTAGGAAGGGAAATAGGGCTAGGGCCTTGGTTTTGTGTCCTAAAGTGCCTATAAGGCCGTCAAAGTGGCTAGAAAATACGGACGTTTAAGTTTAGGAAAGGTTACCAAAACGGGAAACTTTAGGGTTAACTTTCCTAAAATAGGAAACCTTGTTTGAGTAGGATTCCTCGTTTTGGTAAGAATTCATCGTTGGAGTAGGATTTCGTCGTTTCTTCAAGTCTTCAACTCATTCGTTCCTCTTTCGCTCCAAAAGACTCCAATTTGCATCTTCTTGCACACTTTGGCCTTATAATCTGAAAATACACAAAAGTGGCCTTAAACACTAAAACAACTAAGTAAACACAACATAAATGCACGAGAACAAGCTAATTAAGTCTCATGAATATGCTCCTATCAAATTCCCCCACACTTAACTTTTGCTAGTCCTCGAGCAAAACAAAACAACTAAAGTAAACAAAACGAAACAAAACAAAGAAAACAACATAAACCTTCCAACGTTTGCCTCAGGGATTTCCAATGAAACATGACATGTCAAAAATCATTACTCCCATAGCTTTTAGTCTTCCTTCCCCTCGAGCACATACTTAATTATAGTCACCATTCACTAGTTCGCATTTAATCAATTAAAACACATTTTGAATGTAGTAACATGCCTTAGAGAATTCCCTCAATTCCTCACTAGTTATGCTCTCTATTTTCACTCAGATTTTATGACTACACACCCTACACTAGTTATATGTGAGAAGATTGATGTAAACATGAAAAACTAGTACTCACATACGTTATACAAAGAAAGCCATTTCTGGAGTAATTAAACGTGTTTGGATATGATCTCATGAATGGAATGTTACTACTTAGATGCGAGAACCAGTGACACCATATGCTCATACCAAATTCAAACTCCACAATTGAAACGCACAACACTCAAGATAGAAGTCAAGGGTTGTAACGGGGCTTGAGGTTTTGGCTAACAAGGGAAGGTAAGGATAAACAAATGTTCTTTAAGCAATAATAAGTAAAGTAATGAAATTAAGACCTAGAATTCCCTTAGAATGCAGAAATCAACTTTTAAACAAATAGGGGAGATTCAAACAACTCTTAGGGCCTAATTCATTGTTTTGGGCCCTTACTTCAACAACCAATACTTTGGAACTCTTTTTCACTTTTTTTTTTTATTCTTTTTTTTCTTTCTTTTTTTTTTTTTTTTTTTTTTCTCTTTTTTTTTTTTTTTTTTCTAACCGTGCCTATGGCACAAAAACTCACATGAATACACTTTCCCCCACACTTATTTTCTGCACACATTAATCAAAGGGAATTCATTCATGCTTACTATGCTTCAAGAACAAGGGTACGGATGGTCCTAATCTAGGCTAGGTGAAGATAATGTGGGTTAACAAAGAAAGTAGGCTACACAAGGCTCAACGGGGTTAAATCCTACAAAACAAATGAAAAGGGAAATATGGCAATTTGGCTATGGTGTTCACTACACAACTTCATCTTGAATACGTGTTATGCAAATCAATGACATGCTTTGCATGAAATGGGCATGAGTTCTAGCATTTGGAATAAGTGATGAAACGCCTTCTAAGTAGTAACCAAGCAAAGAATAATGAGATCATGCAACAACTTAGAAAACATTAATGCACAGATTTTAACTCTCCAAATAACATTTAGGCTCAAGTCTCACAGGGATGTAGCGTTTGTTTAAGTTCCTTCCTTCAAGCATGTTACAAAAACTAATTTTTTCTTTGTGATTACATGTTGATAAGCGCATATTCATGCGACTTAATTAGCTTGTTCTCGTGCATTTATGTTGTGTTTACTTATCTATTTCAGTGTTTAAGGCCACTTTTGTGTATTTTCAGATTATAAGGCCAAAGTGTGCAAGAAGATGCAAATTGGAGTCTTTTGGAGTGAAAGAGGAATGAATGAGTTGAAGACTTGAAGAAACGACGAATTCCTACGCCAACGATGAATTCTTTCCAAAACGAAGAATCCTACTCAAACAAGGCTTCCTATTTTAGGAAAGTTGACCCTAAGTTTCCCGTTTTGGTAACCTTTCCTAATCTTAAACGTCCATATCTTCTAGCCACTTTGACGGCCTTATAGGCACTTTAGGACACAAAACCAAGGCCCTAGCCCTATTTCCCTTCCTAGCCGCACCTTTATATTTATATTTTAATTTCCTATTTTCGTAAGCCTTTGATTTAATTTTAAATAAGCTAGGGTTAGTTTTCTGAAATCATACATTTTCCTAACCCTAGCCGCAAAACCCCATCCTTTTTCTCACATCATGCAGCCACCATCTCATTTTAATTATTATTCCATAAACCGTATCCATTCATTCCCATTAAACCACAACCTAATCCCATAATTCATCCATCTTTATGCAGCCACATTTTTAAAACCTACAAGCCGCAAGAAATATAGCATCCAATCTCTCATATTTTATTCCATTTTCACGCCACCACCATAACCTAAAAAAAACCAATCAGCCGCATAAATGATTAAGCCACTTTTTTCCAACAAAAGTCCCGTGCCTTTCCCCAAAGTATTGAAGCCATAATCCCATAAAACCCAAAAACCCGTGCATTCCATGATTTCTCCCAAAAAGCCGTGACTTCCATCTCCCATTCTCCCTAAGACACATCCATCCTATTTTTCCCTTAACAGCCGCCATTTTTCCTATAAAAAAACCTAATCAGCCATCTATCCCAGTTTTACTCCCAAAAACCGTGAGCCTTCAAAAAAAAAAACATCAACAGCCGCAAGACCAATTCCATCTTTTCCTTCTCTGCCGCAGCACCACCATCCATTGCAGCCACCATTCTACACCACTCAACACTTTCCTACCACCTTGCCGCACCACTTTAACCATCCATTGCAGCCACCATTCTACACCACTCAACACTTTCCTACCACCTTGCCGCACCACTTTAACACCCTAAATCCATCCCTCACCCAGAAATTCATCTAAAATCATCCATTTAACCTCACTGCCGCAGCAAGGAGAAGAGGAAAGAGGACTTAGACGCGCAGAAATTCAAGTGGATTCATTGGGCGTTTTAGGTGTAATCCATCCTTTGTTCTTTATGTTTAAATTCAATTTTATTTTTCTTGTTGTGAACATGAGAGGCTAAATCCCCCTAGTTAGCTAGGGGGTGATTCGAAACCATGTTTATGCTTGCAATATGAATTGATTACTTTTGGTTGGAATTTCATAAGTTGTGGATTCAATTCGTTCATCTATTTGATTGATAACTTATTTGTGTATGTTGATTGAGAGTGCACGCTTAATTTTCATGCATGAATATGATGCTAGATTATGAGGGAGTTTCACCTAATAGTTACAATCTTATAATCACAAGTAGTGAAGGTCGCTTGAAAACGATCGCGTTGAATGAATTCTTAGCATAAGTTTCATGCAATTCATAGTAACGAATGCTTCGTCAATGCTTATGTTTTTCATAGAACTTAATGATTCTTGCTTGTATCTCTATTATGCAATTCATGTAGGGAACTTGTAGGGAATGTTTTGGGTTGTCGTATGCAATCATCCAACTTAATAACTTGTGGAAAAACTGATGGTTAATTAGTGCAATTCACAGTTAACTTGGGGCGTTGAGTATTTATAATTTATCGAAAGACCAACTGAAAATCAAATTGTATGCAAGTGTGACATGTGTGGAGAAGAACCTTCTAGCTAGCATTCATCCATATTTTCATCACATTCATATTTACATTCTGCCTTTAAATTACAAACGTTGCATTTAGTTTAATTTCGTCAAAACCACAATCCCCCTTTACCTTAGTGTCTAATTTAGTTAGAAAGTGTTTTAATTTGTGTTTATAAGTGTTTTGTCTTCTTTGAGTCTTTTGATTTGTTTGAGTGTTTTTATTGTTAGTTTTGCATTCTTTGAGTCTAGTTTAGTATTTCAAACTTTATTTTACGTTTTTGAGTCAGTTTCCAAGTGATTTTGCAATCCCTCCTAATCCCCGGTTAAGAACGATCCCTACTTATTTATATACTACAATTGTCACAAGAGGGTTTTAATTTGTGTGCTTACTTAGTTCGCATCAAATTTTTGGCGCCGTTGCCGGGGATTAGCAACTTTGCTAATCCCTTGGATTGTTTAATTTTTGTTTATTTATTTATTTTGTTAAAGTTTCTGATTTTGTTTCGTTTTCCTTATTTTAGGTATTAGTGCATGACTCGGAGTTCTCAACCGATTTGTGAGCGTATCTCGGACGTTGACAGTGACTTTGAGAGGACTTTGAGACGAAGGAAGAAGCACCACGAGTCGAATCCACCAAGCCCAGAACCTGAGCTTGAAGAACAAGGCCTAGAAGAGGAAGAAGAGGCCACGGCAGGGATCTTTGAGGAGCCACAAGACATGGCCGTAGACAACCGGACACTTAAGGAGCTTTCCGCTTCGGGATTGGCTAATGCAGCACCCTTGTGCATCCAATATCCCCCACCGGCCGAAGGGAAGACCGAGGAGTTTGAGTTGAAGTCAAGCTTGCTCCATCATATTCCGAAGTACCATGGGTTGTCCATGGAGGATCCGAACAAGCACCTAAAGGAATTTGAGGTGGTGTGCTCAAGTATGACTCCCGTCAACGTTGACGGAAGTATATTGAAGATGAAGGCTTTTCCATTTTCTTTGATGGACAAAGCCAAGGATTGGTTGTACGATTTAGCTCCCGGAACCGTCACATCGTGGGAGAGCATGAAGAGGGCCTTTCTGGAGAAGTTTTTCCCAACTTCTCGAATCATCCTTTTACGAAAAAGGATAAGTGGTATACAGCAAGAAGATGGTGAGTCTTTTCCTACGTATTACGAACGTTTTAAATCTCTTGTTGCTTCTTGTCCACAGCATCAGATGAAGGAGGAGTTGCTTCTGCAATACTTCTACGAGGGGCTCCTGCCAATTGAACGACAAATGCTTGACGCATCGGCGGGTGGAGCATTGGTGGACAAGACACCCATGGCGGCCAAGGTCTTGATCGCGAACCGAGCGTTGAACGCTCAACAATATGAGGGAGTAGGCCAAAGAGGACCCCCACGACAGCAAGTGCATGAGGTAAGTTCCACCCCCGATATTCATTCCCAGTTAGCTAATCTTACATCCATTGTGTCTCAGATGGCCGAAGGCATGAGGATGCAAGGACCGGTTGTATGCGGGGTGTGTTCGATCCAAGGACATGCTTCTGATAAGTGCCCGCAACTCATAGAAAGTGGTGGATGGGAAAGCGCCAACGCGATTGGACTTCAGGGTCAAAACCAACCAAGGAACGACCCGTACTCGAACACTTACAATTCGGGTTGGAGAGACCACCCAAACTTCAAATGGAGAGAGCCCCAACAACCACCACAACAAGGGGGCTTTAGGCAACAACCTCCGGGCTTCTTCACCAAGCCATTCGCACCCACACAAGCACCTCCACAATCTGCCCAAACAAGTTCAGGTAACTCTTTAGACAATGATACACTTATTAAGATACTAACGAAGTTGTCTAATGGGCAGGAAGATCAAGCGAAGGCTATGCAAAACCAAGATAAGAGGGTGGATCAACTTGAGAAACAAATTGGGCAGATTGCCGAGTTTGTAGGTAAGTTTCGAGATCCCGGACAACTCCCTAGTTCAACCATTCCAAACCCAAAGGGAGGGTTCGAAACGGCCAACGCAATCACCTTGAGAAGTGGAAAAGAAGTTGGCATTACATCCAAACCATCACCATCAAGCCCCGAAGAGGAGGAAAAATTGAGAATCGAAGAGGAGGAGATAGGCCAACCCACGGCAAAGGTGTTTCCACCTTTGCCGCAAGTTTGTATTGATCCAAACTTGTCTAATTCGGCCAAAAAGAGTAAGAATGTGTCAAATTCGGTTCCGACTAATGTTTTTCCTTTCAATGTGCCTTTTCCTAGTAGGTTCATGCAAACAAAGAAGGAGGAGCAGGAAAAAGACATTCTGGAGACGTTTCGGAAAGTCCAAGTAAACATTCCTTTACTTGATGCCATTAAGCAAGTGCCCAGGTATGCAAAGTTTCTAAAAGAGTTATGCACAACTAGGAAAAGAATTGCAAACAAAGAAGTTGTGAAAGTGAGTGAAAATGTATCAGCGGTTTTGCAACGAAAGTTGCCTCCAAAGTGTAAGGATCCAGGGAGCTTTACTATACCATGCACAATTGGAAACACGAGATTTAAACAATGCATGTTAGATTTAGGTGCTTCTATTAATGTCATGCCATACTCCATTTATGCATCTATGAACCTTGGTGAGTTAAAACAAGATGGTGTTATAATTCAGTTGGCAGATCGTTCTAATGTTTATCCCAAGGGAGTCCTTGAGGATGTTTTAGTGCAGGTCAATCATCTCATCTTTCCTGCAGATTTTTATGTCTTAGAAATGGAGGATTCGAGTGATGCTCCATCATTGCCACTCTTGCTAGGCCGTCCGTTCATGAAAACGGCTCAAACGAAGATTGATGTGGCCAAGGGAGCACTAACAATGGAGTTTGGTGGTGACATAATTAAATTCAATGTTTATGATTCTGTTAAGACTCCTAATGATAGCCATTCTTGTTTTGTCGTAGATGTGTCTAAGGACAAAGGGCCGAAAGGATCCACACTTACCACGAAGGATGTATTGAGAACTACCGTTGGAGAAGAACTTGGAGTGATTGCCCTACAACCACCAAATATGGCCGAAACTTCAAATAGAAACATTGTTGATAGGGCGGCCACTTTTGAGCCCTCACCACACTATTTTTGTAAGTCTTCAATTCCAATCTCAATTCCTATTTCCACTAATAGGTTGTTACCTTCTGTGGTGCAGGTGAAAAACCAATTTAAAGGTGGTGGGAGCATGTACATGGAGTGTCAGAATCCAAGCACCAAAATCAGGGAGGATCACTATCCCCTCCCATTCATCGAGCCGTACTATGAGAAATGTCAAGGAGTATACCGTGGAGGACATAACCCTCCATTCCGTGAGCCCTAGTAAGGAGTGAAGAACGTTTCGTCCGGCTGGAAGACGTTAAAGCAAGCGCTTCGTGGGAGGCAACCCATGCAATCAACAAAGGAAGAACTTGGGAATCGCTCCACACTCAGATTTGCGTCCCTAAACCCTTCCCTTTGTTGCTTACTTTATGTTTTGTGTAATGTTTTTAATTGTGTCTAAAACATTGAGGACAATGTTTAGTTTAAGTGTGGGGGGGTAACATTCTGTTTTGAGATATTTGTGCATGAAATTCGTAGGGTTTTACCACCTAGCATGTCTAAACTTGTTTCCCACTGTTTTTAAGTGTTTTTAAGCTATTTTAGAGTGTTTTAGAGTGTGTTGATTTAAAAATCCGAAAATACCATAAAAATTTGAAAAACATTGTTTTGAAAAACCCAAAAAGAGTTGTTTTTATGTGTTTGTGTCGTAGGTCACCTTCCAACACAATGATGAGGATTTGGTTTTTAAGTGCATGATGGTTAAAGAAAGTTACAAACATGGTTGGACGTTTGATATACTCTTTGGTTTATGCTTGTTTGTAGTTATAGTTTACGAATTCACATGTAATCACAAATGATAAAAATCAGTTTTTGTAACATGCTTGAAGGAAGGAACTTAAACAAACGCTACATCCCTGTGAGACTTGAGCCTAAACGTTATTTGGAGAGTTATAATCTATGCATCATTGTTTTCTAAGTCGTTGCATGATCTCATTATTCATTGCTTGGTTACTACTTAGAAGGCGTTTCATCACTTAGTTCCAAATGCTAGAACTCATGCCCATTTCATTCAAAGCATGTTATTGATTTGCATAACACATATTCAAGATGAAGTTGTGTAGTGAACACCATAGCCAAATTGCCATATTTCCCTTTTCATTTGTTTTGTAGGATTTAACCCCATTGAGCCTTGTGTAGCCTATGTTCTTTGTTAACCCATATTATCCTCGCCTAGCCTAGATTAGGACCATCCTTACCCTTGTTCTTGAAGCATAGTAAGCATGAATGAATTCCCTTTGATTAATGTGTGCAGAAAATAAGTGTGGGGGAAAGAGTATTCATGTGAGTTTATGTGCCATAGGCATGGCTAGAAAAAAAAAAAAAAAAAAAAAAAAAAAAAAAAAAGTGAAAAAGAGTTCCAAAGTATTGGTTGTTGAAGTAAGGGCCCAAAACAATGAATTAGGCCCTAAGAGTTGTTTGAATTTTCCCTATTTGTTTAAAAGTTGATTTCTGCATTTTAAGGGAATTCTAGGTCTTAATTTCATTACTTTACTTATTATTGCTTAAAGAACTTTTGTGTATCCCTACCTTTCCTTGTTAGCCAAAACCCCAAGCCCCGTTACAACCCTTGACTTCTATCTTGAGTGTTGTGCATTTCAATTGTGGAGTTTGAATTTGGTATGAGCATATGGTGTCACTGGTTCTCGCATCTAAGTAGTAGCATTCCATTCATGAGATCATATCCAAACACGTTTAATTACTCTAGAAATTGCTTTCTTTGTTATAACATATGTGAGTACTAGTCGTTCATGTTACATCAATCTGCTCACATATAACTAGTGTAGGGTGTGTAGTCAGAAAATCTGAGTGAAAATTGAGTGCATAACTAGTGAGGAATTGAGGGAATTCTCTAAGGCATGTTACGACTTTCAAAATGTGTTTTAATTGATTAAATGCGAACTAGTGAATGGTGACTATGATTAAGTATGTGCTCGAGGGGAAGGAAGACTAAAAGCTATGTGTGTAATGATCTTAGACATGTCATGTTTCATTGGAAATCCCTGAGGCAAACGTTGGAAGGATTAGGTTATGTTTTGTTGTTTTGTTTCGTCTTATTTTCTTTAAGTTGTTTTGTTTTGCTCGAGGACTAGCAAAAGTTAAGTGTGGGGGAATTTGATAAGCGCATATTCATGCGACTTAATTAGCTTGTTCTCGTGCATTTATGTTGTGTTTACTTATCTATTTCAGTGTTTAAGGCCACTTTTGTGTATTTTCAGATTATAAGGCCAAAGTGTGCAAGAAGATGCAAATTGGAGTCTTTTGGAGTGAAAGAGGAATGAATGAGTTGAAGACTTGAAGAAACGACGAATTCCTACGCCAACGATGAATTCTTACCAAAACGAAGAATCCTACTCAAACAAGGCTTCCTATTTTAGGAAAGTTGACCCTAAGTTTCCCGTTTTGGTAACCTTTCCTAATCTTAAACGTCCATATCTTCTAGCCACTTTGACGGCCTTATAGGCACTTTAGGACACAAAACCAAGGCCCTAGCCCTATTTCCCTTCCTAGCCGCACCTTTATATTTATATTTTAATTTCCTATTTTCGTAAGCCTTTGATTTAATTTTAAATAAGCTAGGGTTAGTTTTCTGAAATCATACATTTTCCTAACCCTAGCCGCAAAACCCCATCCTTTTTCTCACATCATGCAGCCACCATCTCATTTTAATTATTATTCCATAAACCGTATCCATTCATTCCCATTAAACCACAACCTAATCCCATAATTCATCCATCTTTATGCAGCCACATTTTTAAAACCTACAAGCCGCAAGAAATATAGCATCCAATCTCTCATATTTTATTCCATTTTCACGCCACCACCATAACCTAAAAAAAACCAATCAGCCGCATAAATGATTAAGCCACTTTTTTCCAACAAAAGTCCCGTGCCTTTCCCCAAAGTATTGAAGCCATAATCCCATAAAACCCAAAAACCCGTGCATTCCATGATTTCTCCCAAAAAGCCGTGACTTCCATCTCCCATTCTCCCTAAGACACATCCATCCTATTTTTCCCTTAACAGCCGCCATTTTTCCTATAAAAAAACCTAATCAGCCATCTATCCCAGTTTTACTCCCAAAAACCGTGAGCCTTCAAAAAAAAAAACATCAACAGCCGCAAGACCAATTCCATCTTTTCCTTCTCTGCCGCAGCACCACCATCCATTGCAGCCACCATTCTACACCACTCAACACTTTCCTACCACCTTGCCGCACCACTTTAACACCCTAAATCCATCCCTCACCCAGAAATTCATCTAAAATCATCCATTTAACCTCACTGCCGCAGCAAGGAGAAGAGGAAAGAGGACTTAGACGCGCAGAAATTCAAGTGGATTCATTGGGCGTTTTAGGTGTAATCCATCCTTTGTTCTTTATGTTTAAATTCAATTTTATTTTTCTTGTTGTGAACATGAGAGGCTAAATCCCCCTAGTTAGCTAGGGGGTGATTCGAAACCATGTTTATGCTTGCAATATGAATTGATTACTTTTGGTTGGAATTTCATAAGTTGTGGATTCAATTCGTTCATCTATTTGATTGATAACTTATTTGTGTATGTTGATTGAGAGTGCACGCTTAATTTTCATGCATGAATATGATGCTAGATTATGAGGGAGTTTCACCTAATAGTTACAATCTTATAATCACAAGTAGTGAAGGTCGCTTGAAAACGATCGCGTTGAATGAATTCTTAGCATAAGTTTCATGCAATTCATAGTAACGAATGCTTCGTCAATGCTTATGTTTTTCATAGAACTTAATGATTCTTGCTTGTATCTCTATTATGCAATTCATGTAGGGAACTTGTAGGGAATGTTTTGGGTTGTCGTATGCAATCATCCAACTTAATAACTTGTGGAAAAACTGATGGTTAATTAGTGCAATTCACAGTTAACTTGGGGCGTTGAGTATTTATAATTTATCGAAAGACCAACTGAAAATCAAATTGTATGCAAGTGTGACATGTGTGGAGAAGAACCTTCTAGCTAGCATTCATCCATATTTTCATCACATTCATATTTACATTCTGCCTTTAAATTACAAACGTTGCATTTAGTTTAATTTCGTCAAAACCACAATCCCCCTTTACCTTAGTGTCTAATTTAGTTAGAAAGTGTTTTAATTTGTGTTTATAAGTGTTTTGTCTTCTTTGAGTCTTTTGATTTGTTTGAGTGTTTTTATTGTTAGTTTTGCATTCTTTGAGTCTAGTTTAGTATTTCAAACTTTATTTTACGTTTTTGAGTCAGTTTCCAAGTGATTTTGCAATCCCTCCTAATCCCCGGTTAAGAACGATCCCTACTTATTTATATACTACAATTGTCACAAGAGGGTTTTAATTTGTGTGCTTACTTAGTTCGCATCACATGTGAATTCGTAAACTATAACTACAACCAAGCATAAACCAAAGAGTAAATCAAACGTCCATCCATGTTTGTAACTTTCTTTAACCATCATGCAATTAAAAACCAAATCCTCATCATTACGTTGGAAGGTGACCTACGACACAAACAAACACACAAAAACAACTCTTTTTGGGTTTTTCAAAACAATTTTTTCAAATTTTTATGGTATTTTCGGATTTTTAAGTCAACACACACTAAAACACTCTAAAATAGCTTAAAAACACTTAAAAACAGTGGGAAACAAGTTTAGACATGCTAGGTGGTAAAACCCTACGAATTTCATGCAAAACTATATCAAAACAGAATGTTACCCCCCCACACTTAAACTAAACATTGTCCTCAATGTTTTAGACACAATTAAAAACATTACACAAAGCATAAAGTAAGCAACAAAGGGAAGGGTTTAGGGACGCAAATCTGAGTGTGGAGCGATTCCCAAGTTCTTCCTTTGTTGATTGCATGGGTTGCCTCCCAAGTAGCGCTTGCTTTAACGTCTTCCAGCCGGACGAAACCTTCTTTTAATCTCCACTAGGGCTCACGGAATGGAGGGTTATGTCCTCCACGGTATACTCCTTGAAATTTCTCATAGTACGGCTCGATGAATGGGAGGGGATAGTGATCCTCCCTGATTTTGGTGCTTGGGTTCCGACACTCCATGTACATGCTCCCACCACCTTTAAATTGGTTTTTCACCTGCACCACAGAAGGTAACAACCTATTACTTGAAATGGGAATCGGAATCGGGATTGGAGACTTACTAGGATGTTGTGGCAATGTCCCTAGGGCAACCACTATCTCGCCAATTTTAGCAGAAGGCACGGCCATATTGGATGTTTTTATGGTAATGGCGTGCTCTTTGTGCTCCAATCCAATTCCTTCCTTGATGGTGATTCTAGATGCATCCTTCTTGATTGGTGCGGATCCTTTCGGCCCTAAGTCCTTATGCACATCTATAACACAACAAGAATGAACATCATTAGTACTCTTAATGGATTCAGAAACTTTAAAGTTAATTGTATCACCACCAAACTCCATAGTTAAAGCTTCCTTGGCCACATCAATCTTGGTGTGGGCTGTTTTCATGAAAGGTCGTCCAAGTAAGAGCGGTGATGGTGGAGAGTAGGTTGAATCATCCATGTCAAGCACATAGAAATCTGCAGGAAAAATCAAATGTTCTACCTGCACCAAAACATCCTCCAAGACTCCTCTCGGGTATGCATTAGATCGATCAGCTAATTGTATAACAACACCATCATTTTTAAGCTCTCCTAGATTCATAGATGCATAAACAGAGTATGGCATGACATTAATTGATGCACCTAAATCTAGCATAGCATGTTCGAACTTTGTATTTCCAATTACACACGGGATCGTGAAACTACCTGGATCTTTGCATTTGGGTGGTAGTTTGCGTTGCAAGATGGCAGAGACATTCTCACTTACATGAACCACCTCTTTTTCTTGAATCCGTTTCCTTGTTGTACAAAGCTTTTTCAAGAACTTCGCATACTTCGGGATTTGCTTGATTGCATCCAAAAGGGGTATGTTGACTTGAACTTTTCTAAATGTCTCTAGAACATCTTTTTCCTCCTCTTCTTTCGTGGATTGCAAAAATCTGCTAGGAAAAGGAACATCGGGTGGAACAAAGTTAGAATTAATCAATTTTGACCCCAACTTACCTTTGGTGGCCGAATGAGATGAGTTGGGTGCATTAATGTCCCTTGATAGTTGCGGCAAGGGTGCTTGTACCCTTGCCGTGGGCTTGCTTGCTTCCTCCTCTTCATGTTGCAGCTTTTCATCCTCGTTATGACCTGTTTTTGATGTAGGACCTGCCCCAACTTCCTTACCACTTCTTAGGGTGATTGCTTTAGCTGATTCGAAACCTCCCTTCGGATTTGGAATGGTGGAACTAGGGAGTTGTCCGGGATCTCGAAACTTACCTACAAACTCGGCAATCTGCCCAATTTGTTTCTCAAGTTGATCCACCCTCTTATCTTGGTTTTGCATAGCCTTCGCTTGATCTTCCTGCCCATTAGACAACTTAGTTAGTATCTTAATAAGTGTATCATTGTCTAAAGAGTTACCTGAACTTGTTTGGGCAGATTGTGGAGGTGCTTGTGTGGGTGCGAATGGCTTGGTGAAGAAGCCCGGAGGTTGTTGCCTAAAGCCCCCTTGTTGTGGTGGTTGTTGGGGCTCTCTCCATTTAAAGTTTGGGTGGTCTCTCCAACCCGGATTGTAAGTGTTCGAGTACGGGTCGTTCCTTGGTTGGTTTTGACCCTGAAATCCAATCGCGTTGGCGCTTTCCCATCCACCATTTTCTATGAGTTGCGGGCACTTATCAGAAGCATGTCCTTGGATCGAACACACCCCGCATACAACCGGTCCTTGCATCCTCATGCCTTCGGCCATCTGAGACACAATGGACGTAAGATTAGCTAACTGGGAATGAATATCGGGGGTGGAACTTACCTCATGCACTTGCTGCCGTGGGGTCCTCTTTGGCCTACTCCCTCATATTGTTGAGCGTTCAACGCTCGGTTCGCGATCAAGACCTTGGCCGCCATGGGTGTCTTGTCCACCAATGCTCCACCCGCCGATGCGTCAAGCATTTGTCGTTCAATTGGCAAGAGCCCCTCGTAGAAGTATTGCAGAAGCAACTCCTCCTTCATCTGGTGCTGTGGACAAGAAGCAACAAGAGATTTAAAACGTTCGTAATACGTAGGAAAAGACTCACCATCTTCTTGCTGTATACCACTTATCCTTTTTCGTAAAAGGATGATTCGAGAAGTTGGGAAAAACTTCTCCAGAAAGGCCCTCTTCATGCTCTCCCACGATGTGACGGTTCCGGGAGCTAAATCGTACAACCAATCCTTGGCTTTGTCCATCAAAGAAAATGGAAAAGCCTTCATCTTCAATATACTTCCGTCAACGTTGACGGGAGTCATACTTGAGCACACCACCTCAAATTCCTTTAGGTGCTTGTTCGGATCCTCCATGGACAACCCATGGTACTTCGGAATATGATGGAGCAAGCTTGACTTCAACTCAAACTCCTCGGTCTTCCCTTCGGCCGGTGGGGGATATTGGATGCACAAGGGTGCTGCATTAGCCAATCCCGAAGCGGAAAGCTCCTTAAGTGTCCGGTTGTCTACGGCCATGTCTTGTGGCTCCTCAAAGATCCCTGCCGTGGCCTCTTCTTCCTCTTCTAGGCCTTGTTCGTCAAGCTCAGGTTCCGGGCTTGGCGGATTTGATTCGTGATGCTTCTTCCTTCGTCTCAAAGTCCTCTCAAAGTCACTGTCAAAGTCCGAGATACGCTCACGAATTGGTTGAGAACTCCGAGTCATGCACTAGTACCTAAAACAAGGAAAACAAAACAAAATCAGAAACTTCAACAAAATAAATAAATAAACAGAAATTAAACGATCCAAGGGATTAGCAAAGTTGCTAATCCCCGGCAACGGCGCCAAAAATTTGATGCGAACTAAGTAAGCACACAAATTAAAACCCTCTTGTGACAATTGTAGTATATAAATAAGTAGGGATCGTTCTTAACCGGGGATTAGGAGGGATTGCAGAATCACTTGGAAACTGACTCAAAAACGTAAAATAAAGTTTGAAATACTAAACTAGACTCAAAGAATGCAAAACTAACAATAAAAACACTCAAACAAATCAAAAGACTCAAAGAATACAAAACACTTATAAACACAAATTAAAACACTTTCTAACTAAATTAGACACTAAGGTAAAGGGGGATTGTAGTTTTGACGAAATTAAACTAAATGCAACGATTGTAATTTAAAGGCAGAATGTAAATATGAATGTGATGAAATATGGAATGAATGCTAGCTAGAAGGTTCTTCTCCACACATGTCACACTTGCATACAAAATGATTTTCAGTTGGTCTTTCGATAAATTATGAAACTCAACACCCCAGGTTAATTAGGTCCGCTTAAATTAACCGTCAAGTTTTCCTTAAGTTAATGAATTGGATGGGTTAGCGCAACGCAATTCAAAACATTCTCCAAAAGTCCTTTACGTGAAAAGCACAATAAAGATACAATCAAAGATCATTAAGCAACATGAAAACTATAAGTGTTGACGAGGCATTCGTTACTATGATGACATGAAACTTATGCCAAGAATTTATTTAACGCGATTGTTTATAAGCAACCTCCACTACTTGTGAAAATAAGTTCATAACTATTAGGTGAAATTCACTTATATTCTAGCGTCATATTCATGCATGAAAATTAAGCGTGCACTCTCAATCAACATACATAAATAAGTTATCGATCAAGCAATTAAACAAATTGAATCCACAACTTATGAAATTCCAACCAAATATAATCAATTCATATTGCAAGCATAAACATGGTTTCGAATTACCCCCTAGCTAACTAGGGGGATTTAGCCTCTCATGTTCACAACAAGAAAAATAAAATTGAATTTAAACATAAAGAACAAAGGATGGATTACACCTAGAACGCCCAACGAATACACTTGAATTTCTGCGCGTCGAAGCTCCTCTTTCCTCTTCTCCTTGCTGCGACAGTGAAGTTAAATGGTGTTTTTGGTTGATTTTCTGGTTTGGGAATGGGTTTAGGGTAGTGTGGTGGTGTGGCAAGGTGGTGGATTGATGGAGGAAAGGTTGTTGCGGCAGGATGGATTCTTGGATGGTGTTGCCGCTGTTATGAATCTAAAGTGGCTGGAATAGTTGGGAAAAGGCACGGCTGGAATGGTTTTTGAATGGGAAAAATGGCGGCTGTTATTGTAAAAAAATGGGTGGAAAATGGGATAGTATTTTGCGGCTTAGGGAGAATGGAAGTCACCGCCTAGGGTGGGATAATGGGAAAGAATATGTGGCTGTGATGGAGAAAAAAATTAATGGGCGATGTGTTGGTGGCTGCAGACATGGAATAAAATATGAGAGATTCCTTGCGGCAATAATAGGAAATTAGGGTTATATGGTTGAATAGAAAAATATAGGAAACTAATGGTTGCATGCGGCTGATTAGAATAAATGGGATATGGGCTGAATATTAGGATCAAATAAAATGGGAGGCACGGCTTAATTGTAAAATAGGTTTTGTGGCTGCATGATGTGAGAAAAAGGATGGGGTTTTGCGGCTAGGGTTATTAGGGAAATGTATGATTTCAGAAAACTAATCCTAGCTTATTTAAAATTAAATCAAAGGCTTACGAAAATAGGAAATTAAAACATAAATATAAAGGTGCGGCTAGGAAGGGAAATAGGGCTAGGGCCTTGGTTTTGTGTCCTAAAGTGCCTATAAGGCCGTCAAAGTGGCTAGAAAATACGGACGTTTAAGTTTAGGAAAGGTTACCAAAACGGGAAACTTTAGGGTTAACTTTCCTAAAATAGGAAACCTTGTTTGAGTAGGATTCCTCGTTTTGGTAAGAATTCATCGTTGGAGTAGGATTTCGTCGTTTCTTCAAGTCTTCAACTCATTCGTTCCTCTTTCGCTCCAAAAGACTCCAATTTGCATCTTCTTGCACACTTTGGCCTTATAATCTGAAAATACACAAAAGTGGCCTTAAACACTAAAACAACTAAGTAAACACAACATAAATGCACGAGAACAAGCTAATTAAGTCTCATGAATATGCTCCTATCATAGTCCTCGAGCAAAACAGAATAAAAACAAATAAACAAAACGACACTAAACACGTAAAACACAACCGAAACCTTCCAACAACCGTCTTAAGGATTTCCAATGCACATGACATGTTAAAAATCATCATTCTCACAGATTTTAGTCATCTTCACACTTAAGTACATTCTTAATCATAGTCACCATATACTAGTTCACAATTTAAGCATTTAAAACCATGTTTTGAATGTAGTAACATGCCTTAGAGAATTTGCTCAATTCCTTACAAGATATGCACTCGATTTTCACTCAGAATTTCTAACTACACACCCTAATCTAGTCATATGTGAGAAGATTGATGTAAACATGAAAACGAACACTCACATATATGTATCACAAAGAACGCAATTTCTGGAGTTAATAAGCATGTTTAGATATGATCTCATGAATGGAATGCTACTACTTAGACACGAGAACCAGTGACACCATATGCTCATACCAAATTCAAACTCCACAATTGAAATGCACAACACTCAAGATAGAAGTCAAGGGTTGTAACGGGGCTTGGGATATTGGCTCACAAGGAAAGGTAGGGATAAACAAAAGTTCTTTAAACAATAGCAAGCAAAGTAATGAAATTAAGGCTTAGAATTCACTTGGCATGCAGAAATCAACTTATAGACATAAGGGGGAGATTCAACAACTCTTAGGGCCTAATTTATTGTTTTGGGCCCTTACTTCAACCAACAATACTTTTCAACTCTTTTTTTTTTTTTTTTTTTTTTTTTCTTTCTTTTTTGGCCATGCCTATGGCACATCAACTTACATAAACACTCTTTCCCCCACACTTATTTTCTGCAATACCTTAATCAAAAAGAATTCATTGCTTACTATGCTTCAAGAACAAGGGTAAGGACGGTCATATTCTAGGTTAGGTGAGGATAAAGTGGGTTAACAAAGAACATGGGCTAACACGGCTCAACAGGGGTAAAACTTACAACATATACGAAATATGGGAAGTGAAGCTATTTGGCTATGGTGGCAACTACACAACTTCATCTTGATATATGTTATGCAAATCAATAACATGCTTTGAATGAAATGGGCATGAGTTCTAGCATTTGGAACTATATGATGAAACGCATTCTAAGTAGTAACCAAGCAAAGAATAATGAGATCATGCAACGACTTTAGAAAACAAGAATTCACAGATTATACTCTCCAAAGAACGTTATAGGCTCAAGTCTCTCAGGGTTGTAGCGTTTGTTTGAGTTCCTTCCTTCAAGCATGTTACAAAAACGAATTTTTCTTTTATGATTGCATGTGAAGTCATACATTATAACCATAACCAAGCATATACCAAGAGTAAATCAAACTTTTCTCCATGTTTATAACTCTTTTTAACAGTCATGCAATTAGAAACCAAATCCTTATCATTGTGTTGGAAGGTGACCTACGACACAAAAACGACTCAAAACACTCTTTTTAGGCTTTTCAAAACATGTTTTTCAAATTTTTATGTGATTTTCGATTTTTAAGTCAAAACACACTAAACACACTTAAAAACAGCAAGAAACAACATTTGAAGTTATGGTGGATAAAACCCTACGAATTTGCATCAAAACACTTTAGTAACTCCCCCACACTTAAATCAAACATTGTCCTCAATGTTTTAAGCTTAAAACCACACTAAACACAAGCAAACATATAAACAACAATTAAACATACTAAACATGGTAGAATGTATCTAACAAAGAGAAGAGTTTAGGGATGCAAATCTGGTTATGGAGTGTAAATTCCATCTTCTCCTTGGTGATTGCAGTGAGGCTTCATCTTGAGTTTTTCCACTGGCTACTCTTGAACTGAGCTGGAGATTCTTTTGGTTTCCTCCGATCGTTGATTTTCCTTTGTGCTACTCTTGAACTGGGCAGCAGGATTCTTTTGGTCTCCCCCGAAGGTCTGAGCTTACTCCTTTTATCTGTTTCTTTGTTCAATCTCTCCAATTCGTATTGAAGAGGGTTAGAGGATAGCTCAGCATACGCTAGGTAAGCAACCAGGGAATAGAGTCCAGGTAGACTCCAAGTACCGGCTGATTGCTTCTTTCACTTTGCCATGCGAGTAATATCAAGGACAAAGGAAAAGACAGGGAAAGAGCATGATATGAGATACCTTTGCTTTCGCCCTTGATGATATGAGATACCTTTGCTTTCGAAGAGGCAGCGAATGAATCCACATGCTTCGATCCACCGTTTCCTCTTGCCTCCTTTGTACTCCAGGCATTTGGTATCTTCTTCGGGGGATACATCCATGGTTGAAAATGTGTTCTCAAGAGAAGGAGAAAACTGAGCATGTTTGAGAGGGTTGGTTGCAGCTTACATTTTCGACCGAGAAGGAAAGTTATGCGTTGGTGGGTGTATGCCTTGCCATGAATGTTGATGTATATAGGAATTATAATGGCAAGTGGCAGTGCGAATGCGGCAATGTCCTCCACGCGTCTTCTGAAAAGCCGGGAGCTTTTGACAAAGTGGTGCACGCTTTCTGAAAAGCCGGGAGCTTTTCACAAAGTTGCACTTGCTTTCTGGAAAGCCGGGAGCTTTCGGCTTTGTCACCCACGTTTGTCGGCTAAAGTGTGCAGCTGATTTCTCGCCTTCCACGCATCTTCTGAAAAGCCGGGAACTTTTGACAAAGTGGCACACGCTTCCTGAAAAGCCTGGATTGTGTCTGAAGAGCTGGCGATCTTTACGCCGGAAATTCCGGTTTTGAAGAGTGGTGTCTCTTCATTTCTGAATAGGTGAACGCATCTCCTTTAATAGAGGTGATCGATCACCTCTAGCATACACACTTGAAAATTGCCCAGAAATCGTCTCCGGCCCGTCGAGATTTCACTCCATCCAACCCTTCTCTTTTAACTTCTTGAAAAATGGCTAGCTCATCTAACCCATCGAACATTTGCTTAGATTTGAGTCTAAGCAATGATCCGGTTGCGCCGCGTCAGGATAAGGTATGGTGCCCGTCTTTCTTATCTTCTCATGGCCCTCTTACAGATGAGGACTCTATGATGACGAATGCAACAACAGCTACGATAGTAGCTCGGAACCTCCTCACTCCCAAAGATAGTCAGTTGCTTTCAGGACGGTCCGATGAGTTGCCCGTTCAAGAGTCCTTGGCTCTTAGCGTTCAGTGCGCTGGCTCTGTGTCCAACATGGGCCAACGCCATCTTGCTCGCTCCCGTCAGGTTGAATCCTTGATGACGGAGGTGGAGAGTCTTAAGCAGGAGATCAAACAGCTTAAGTACGAGAACCGAAGTTTGCACGTGCTTGCCAACAATTATTCGACAGGCATGAAGAGGAAGCTTGATGAGCTTGATGACCGTCAAAGACTTGCGGCTTTCTTCCAGAGGCACCTCTTTCCTGGGTCATCCAGCGTTCCACCAAGGTTTGGGGCCTTGAATGATCTATCTTCGGTTCCTCCCGCTCCTATGGCTCCTGCTTCGATGGCTCCCGCTCCGATGGCTCCCGCTTCGATGGCTCCCGCTCCGATGGCTCCCGCTCCGATGGTGTTGCCACGTAGTGGGGCCTCGCGTACACAACCCTTGTGAAGGCTCCATCTTTCTGCCATGTTTTTTTTTTTTTTTTTGCATGTAATCTCTCGGAATTCAATGAACAAGCTTTATTCACTGTATTGGGTTGCCTCCTAAGTAGCGTTTTCTTTTACATCTTGCAGCCGGACGGTACCTCCGTTTAAGCTTGACTAGGTTCCACGGCATGGAGGGGTACCTCCTCCACGACATGCTCCTCAAACGTCTCGTAATAGGGCTTCAATCGATGCCCATTCACTTTGAATTCTTGTTGCGTCCTTGAACTTTTGATTTGCACTGCACCATGAGGGAAAACATTAGTGACAATAAAAGGACCAACCCACTTAGAACGTAACTTACCGTGGAATAATCGAAGACGAGAATTGAATAACAACACTTTCTGCCCGATTGAGAAGGTTTTGCCTCTAATCATCTTGTCATGGACGACCTTGGTCTTCTCCTTGTAAATCCGGGCATTCTCATACGCCTCATGCCTAATCTCTTCAAGCTCGCTCAATTGTAGCTTCCTATGGTTTCCAGCCGCGTCCACATCCATATTGAAAGTCTTGACCGCCCAATGTGCCTTGTGCTCAAGCTCTACGGGTAGATGGCACGGCTTGCCATAAACTAGCCGAAATGGGGACATACCAATGGGCGTTTTGTACGCCGTTCGATAGGCCCATAGTGCATCCTCCAAGCGCAAGCTCCAATCTTTTCTATTCGGCTCAACGGTCTTTTCCAGGATTTGCTTGATTTCTCGATTTGAAACTTCGGCTTGGCCACTGGTTTGGGGGTGATAAGGTGTGGAAACCTTATGGATCACGTTGTACTTCTTGAGCAATGCTACAATGGTGCGGTTGCAAAAATGAGTCCCACCATCGCTTATGAGCACTCGAGGCATCCCAAATCTAGAGAAAATGTTAGATTTTACAAAGTCTGCAACAACTCTAGAATCATTAGTTTGGGTGGCTTTAGCTTCCACCCACTTTGACACATAATCAACGGCAAGTAAAATGTACGTAAAACCAAAAGACATAGGGAATGGACCCATAAAATCAATACCCCAAACATCAAAGATTTCAACAACAAGGATTGGGGTTTGCGGCATTTGGTCTCTTTGGCCTATACTTCCGGTCTTTTGACATCTATCACATGTTAAGCAAAAAGCCCTAGCATCTCTAAACAATGTAGGCCAATAAAAACCACTTTCAAGAACCTTAAACGCTGTGCGTTGTGTGCCAAAGTGTCCACCACATGCATATGTATGGCAAAAACTCAAAATGGAATTAAATTCAGATTCATGCACACAACGACGCACAATTTGGTCCGGGCATATTTTCCACAAATAAGGGTCATCTCAAACATAAAAACGTGCATCCTTTTTTAATTTATCACGTTGAGCCTTGCTTAAGGTGTTAGGAACTTGCTTAGACACCAAAAAATTAACTAAATCAGCATACCAAGGGTTACTTATCTCAACGGACAAAAGTTGTTCATCCGGAAACGTTTCTAAAATGGGAAGGTCTTCTTCTTCACGCACCATTCGACTTAGGTGGTCAGCCACCACGTTCTCACTCCCTTTCTTGTCTCGAATTTCAATATCAAACTTGATAGGAGCATATTCATGCGACTTAAATGGCTTGTTCTCGTGCATTTACGTTATGTTTCTCTAGTTATTTTAGTCCTTTATGCTTCTTTTGTGTGTTTTCAGGTTCTAAGGGCAAGGTATGCAAAAGGATGCCTTTTGGAGCCTTTTGGAGCAAATTAGAGATTGGAATGGATATCATATGCTTGGAGCCAAGAGGATGGACGAAATTAAAGACTTGAAGTAGGAAAGTTAAATCCTAAAAGACCTCATGTTTAAGCATCATTGAAGACTCCTACGCATTTTAGAACACAAAAACAACATTCCTTGCAACCTTAGGACATTGTCGTGTGTTTCCTTGTGTCTCCCTTCCTTGCCATGCAAGGAAGGGCTTTGTTCCCTATTTTAAACACTTAAAGCATTCACTTATCATATCATTCACTTAACATATCATTCACTTATCATATCATTCACATATCATATCATTCACTTATCATATCATTCACTTATCAAACCATTCACTTATCACTTCCATTCACTTATCACTCACCACATATCATTCATTTATCACTTAACATATCATTCATTTATCACTTAATACATCATTCACTTATCACTTATCATACTCATAATCATCTACACATTTCAACCATTTAAACATATGCATTTCAACTCACATGCACACCCACCTATTTCCACCTTGTTCATGCTTTCCTATTTCATTATTCATTCACTTTGCATTCATTCAATTCAGCCACATGCACTTATTCTCTTCATCATTGCACCACAAATCACCCACATGCACTCTTAATCATTCATCCATTTCACCACAAATCCCTCTTTGCCGTGCAAATGATATTCCCTCCACATTCTTTGTTCCCACCAATCACATGCATCATCATCATGCAACCAACCTTGCCACATGCTTTCCAAGCTTTCCCCCTTCATCATTAAGCCACATTCACTCCCATTTCTCTCCCCTTAACAGCCCTAAACCGTGCATAATTAAAGGATACCATTCAACACACACATGCACCAAAAGACAACATTGCCATGCATCACATGCATTCCATACTTCTCCTAGCTGTTTTCCATCATTATTTCAGCCACCATTCACTCTTTAACCCACACACACTTCACACAAACAACATTCACATGCATTCACATGCATTTCCAACACAAAACACACTCAAAACCGTGGCCCCCTTTGCATTTCAGCATTCCCATTTGCATTTTCAGATTTCCAGCTTTCCAACCTAGCCACATTCGCATGCATTCACTCATAATCATTCACCAAACTTGCAGCCACATTTCCACCCACCTCCTAGCTGTCATGTTCCCTCCATTACTCCTATAAATACCCTTGCATTCATTCATTCAAGGATATCTCATTTTCATACACAACACACCACAAAACACTTCCATCTTCTCCCTAAGCCGTGAGCTTCTCTTCATTTCTGTGCAGTTTTTCTCCTCCATTGCAGCCACTATCCAACCATTTCCCATCCCTCCAAAACACTTCACACCATCACACAACCTATCCTTAGACCTTTTGCTACAACGAAGAGGAAGATAAGAGGGCCTAAACGTTCATACAATTCAAGTTTGAGTTGTTGGAATGTTTAGGCGTTTCTTTGATTTCAATGTTTAATTTCAATTCTCTTTGTTTTGTAAGTATGAGGAACTAAACCCCCTTTAGCTAGGGGGTGATTCGAAATATATGTTTATGCTTGCAATATGATTTGATTACTTTTAATTACGTTTCATAAGTTGTGAATTCAATTTGTTTAACTATTTGATTGATATCCTATTTATGTATGTTTATTAAGAATGAACGCTTAATTTTCATGCATGAATATGATGCTAGAATATAAGTGAGTTTCACGTAATAGTTATGAACTTATATTCACAAGTAGTGGAGGTTGCTTATAAACAATCGCGTTAAACAAATTCTTGGCAGAAGTTTCATGCAATCATAGTAACGAATGCCTCGTCAACACTTATAGTTTTCATGTTGCTTAATGATTCTTGCTTGTATCTCTATTATGCAATTCATGTAGGGAACTTGTGAGGAATGCTTTGGATTGTCGTATGCAATCATCCAATTCATTAACTTAAGGAAAACTTGACGGTTAATTTAAGCGGACCTAATTAACCCGGGGCGTTGAGAATTCATGGTTTATTGAAAAGCAATTAGACATCGTTTTGTATGCAAGTATAACATATGTGGAGATGAACCCCTTAGCTAGCTTCCCATCCATTCATTTCCGTCAAATCCATATTTACAATTTGTTTTATTTCCAAGTTTCCATTTTTAGTTTAAATTCGTCCAAATCCAATCTCCCCCCTATTTCGTTGAAGTCTTATTCTTAATCTTTCTTATTTTTAGTTTTGCATTCTTTGAGCATTAAATAGTGTTTTATATTGTGTTTTTACGTTTTAAAGTTAAATCCAAGTATCCATTTTAGTTTAAAGTCGTCCAAATCCAATCCCCCTTTACTTAATTGTTCAATTTAGTTAGAAATCAATTTAGTTTGTGTTTTTAAAGCATTTTGAGTCTTTTGGTTTGTCTTAGTGTTTTAACGTTTAGTTTCACATTCTTTGAGTCTAGTTTAGTGTTTTATCTTGTTTTTACGTTTTTGAGTCAGTTTCCAAGAGATTAACAATCCCTCCTAATCCCCGGTCCAGAACGATCCCTACTTACATACTTACTACAATTGACGAAAAGAGGGTTTAATTTGTGCGCGTATAATTCTCGCATCAAATTTTGGCGCCGTTGCCGGGGATTAGCAACTTTGCTAATCTCTTGGATTGTTTTATTTTCTTTTGTTTTTATTTTATTCCAAATTCTTAATCTTGTTTTGTTTCTTGTTTTAGGTACTAGTTTATGACTCGGAGTTCTCATCCGATTCGTGAGCATATCTCGAGCTTTAACGCCGATTTCGAGCAAGAATTGAGATGAAAAAGAAAGAACTCAGAACCTAGCGAATCAAGTGAAAGTTCCGAGTCCGTTTCTGAATCCGAAGAAGAACCCAAGATAACAGTGGGTGAAGAAGACATGGCAGCAGACAACCGAACTATCAAGGAGCTTTCCGCTTCGGGAATGGCCAATGCCGCCCCATTATGCATTCAATACCCCGTGGCTGCCCAAGGCAAGACCGAGGAATTCGAGTTGAAGTCAAGCTTGTTGCACCACATTCCGAAATACCATGGGCTTTCCATGGAAGATCCCAACAAGCATCTCAAGGAGTTCGAGGTTGTTTGTTCGAGCATGACCCCCGTCACTGTGGATGGGAGTATATTGATGATGAAGGCTTTTCCATTCTCACTTATGGACAAGGCCAAAGATTGGCTCTACGAACTAGCCCCGGGAACTGTGACTTCGTGGGAGAGTATGAAGCGTGCTTTCTTGGAGAAATTCTTCCCTACTTCGAGAGTGATTCTCCTACGGAAGAAAATTAGTGGTATTCAATAGAATCATGGTGAGACATTCCCGTCTTATTATGAGCTCTTCAAAGGCCTTGTAGCTTCATGTCCTCAACATCAAATGAAGGAGGAACTTCTCCTTCAATATTTCTATGAGGGCCTCCTTCCTATCGAACGTCAAATGCTTGATGCATCAGCGGGAGGAGCATTGGTGGACAAAACACCAAGGGATGCCAAGATTCTCATAGCCAACCGAGCGCTCAACGCTCAACAATATGAAGGAGTGGGCCAAAGGGAAGCCCCACAGCAACAAAGTGTAAATGAGGTGAGTGCTATTTCTGAAATTCAATCACAACTTGCTAATCTTACTTCTCTTGTTTCTCAGGTTGTGATTGGTCCAAAAGCACAAGAACACCAAGTTTGTGGCGTGTGCTCAATTCAAGGGCATCCATCCGACAAGTGCCCTCAACTAATCGAGAATGGTGGGTGGGAATCTGCCAATGCAATTGGTTTCCAAGGACAAAATCAAAACAACCCATACTCGAACACTTACAATGCCGGATGGAGGGACCATCCAAACTTCAAATGGAGGGAGCCACAACAAACTACCCAACAAGGAGGATTTAGGCCAAACCCCCTTGGTTTTTATTCCAAGCCGTATGCACCCCAACAACCCCAACAACCTTTGGCATCATCTCATTCAGGTACGTCCTTGGAAAGTGATCAAGCTATGAAATTACTAACCTCTATTTCGTAGGGGTTGCAAAATCAAAACAACCGGATAGAAAATAACAAGAAGGAGATGATGGATATGAAGAAACAAATAGGGCAGATTTCTGAGTTCCTTGGACAGATTAGAGAGCAAGGAAAGCTTCCTAGCTCAACCACAGTCAATCCAAAGGGAGGATTCGAATCCGCCAAGGCCATCACCCTAAGGGGTGGAAAAGAAGTTGGGACCGAGCCAAACAATCCCAAATCTGCCCAGAAAGTAGATGAAGAGACGACACAATCTGAGGAAGTGTCTAGCTCACCCACGGAAAGGGTGAAAAACCCAATGCCGCAGGCCCCCAATCACCCTAACTCGGTCAAATCAGGTAATTTAAGTTCAAATTCATGTACTTCACGTTCTAATTTGCCCAATGTACCTTTTCCTCGCAGGTTCATGCAAGAAAAAAAGGAAGAAAGCGAGAAGGACATTCTTGAAACGTTCCGGAAGGTGCAAGTGAACATACCGCTTCTCGATGCAATCAAACAGGTTCCAAAGTATGCTAAATTCCTCAAGGACCTATGCAATACAAAGAGAAGAAGGGCAAACAAAGAGGTAGTGAAGGTAAGCGAGAATGTGTCCGCTGTTTTGCAACGTAAACTACCTACCAAGTGCAAAGACCCCGGTAGTTTCACGATTCCTTGTGTGATTGGACATAATCGTTTTGAACATGCCATGCTTGATTTAGGTGCATCCATAAATGTCATGCCTTATTCTATTTATGCATCTATGAATTTGGGTGAATTAAAACAAGATGGTGTAATTATACAACTGGCCGATCGTTCTAACGCGTATCCAAAAGGAGTTTTGGAAGATGTGCTTGTGCAGGTGAACCATTTAATTTTTCCGGCTGATTTCTACGTCCTAGACATGGAGGATTCAGCCCATTCTACATCTTTGCCGATTCTCCTTGGTAGGCCATTCATGAAGACGGCCCGAACGAAGATTGATGTATACAAAGGCACCTTGACAATGGAATTCGATGGGGAAGTGATTGATTTTAATATTTCTGAAACTATGAGGTATCCTGTTGATGACCATTCTTGTTTTTCCATTGATGTTATCGATTCTTTGGCACAGGTATACCTTGAAGAATTGAACGAGGACGCCCTGGAAACAACCATCACTAAGGCCATAGAGTGCAAAAATGACGGATTTGGGCCAATGCAAGGTCACGGCAAGGAGGAGGAATTCTTTGCCATGGATTCTAGTGAAGAAATAATTGAGGTTGTGGTAGCCCTTGAGTCATTGCCACAACAATATGGTAAGGTTCCACTCTCACTTTCAAATTCAGTTTCCACTAAAATGCTACCTTCTGTTGTTCAAGCACCATCACTTGAACTTAAGCCGTTGCCGGACCATTTGAAGTATGTGTTTTTGGGAGAAGGCGAAACATTGCCCGTCATCATTTCATCAAGTCTCACGGCAATGGAGGAGGAGAAGCTTGTGAGGGTGCTGCGAGAACACAAAACTGCCATAGGGTGGACTTTGGCCGACATCAAAGGAATAAGCCCTACCACATGCATGCACCGTATACTTCTTGAGGAGGGGACTAAGCCATCCCGAGAGGCTCAACGCCGTCTCAACCCTCCAATGATGGAAGTGGTGAAGAAGGAAATAATCAAGCTTTTGGATTGCGGAGTGATCTACCCTATCTCCGATAGCCGTTGGGTCTCTCCAGTTCAAGTCGTTCCCAAGAAGTCCGGAGTAACTGTTATCAAGAATGATGAGAATGAGCTCGTGCCTACACGCATTCAGACTGGATGGCGAGTATGTATCGATTACCGGAAGCTAAATGCCATGACTAGGAAAGATCACTTTCCTTTGCCATTCATCGACCAGATGCTCGAAAGGTTAGCCGGTCATGCTTTTTACTGTTTTCTTGATGGATACTCTGGATATAACCAAATTGTGATAGCCCCGGATGATCAAGAGAAGACCACATTCACATGTCCCTTTGGAACATTCGCTTATCGTCGCATGCCATTTGGCTTATGCAACGCACCGGCCACTTTCCAAAGGTGTATGGTAAGTATATTTTCCGATTTTGTTGAAAAGATCATTGAGGTTTTCATGGATGATTTCAGTGTGTTTGGGAATTCATTTGATAAATGCTTGGATAATCTGACCTTAATTTTGAAACGATGTGTTGAAACTAACCTTGTCTTGAATTGGGAGAAATGTCACTTTATGGTGAAACAGGGTACAGTTTGAGGACATATTGTTTCAGAAAAAGGAATTGAAGTAGATAAATCGAAAATAGACCTTGTACGTCACTTACCCTCTCCTACTTCGGTTAGAGAGGTACGTTCGTTTCTTGGCCATGCAGGGTTCTATAGGCGTTTTATCAAGGACTTCTCCAAGATGTCCAACCCTCTTTGCCGATTGCTTCAAAAAGATGTGTCATTCAAGTTTGATGAAGAGTGTAATTCGGCATTTAACCAACTCAAGGAGAAGCTAGTCTCGGCCCCCATTATTGTACCTCCAGATTGGAGCCTTCCGTTCGAGCTCATGTGCGATGCATCCGACTATGCATTAGGAGCTGTTCTAGGACAAAGAAGAGACAAGCGGCCGCATGTCATATACTATGCCTCTCGGACTCTCAATGATGCCCAATTGAACTACTCCACGACTGAAAAAGAACTTCTAGCTGTGGTTTTTGCTTTAGATAAATTCCGTTCATATTTAATTGGTACTAAAGTAATCGTTTATTCTGATCATGCAGCTTTGAGGTACTTGCTCACGAAAAAGGAAGCAAAGCCGAGGCTTATCCGTTGGATTCTTCTTCTTCAAGAATTTGATATTGAAATCAGGGATAAGAAAGGAAGCGAGAATGTAGTGGCTGACCATTTAAACCGAATGATCCACGAGGAGCATGAACATGCCGTACCTATCCCTGAAACTTTTCCCGATGAGCAGCTGCTATCCATTGAGGTAAGTGAACCATGGTATGCAGATTTAGTGAATTACTTGGTGGCTAAACAATTTCCAAATGAGCTCAATAGGCACCAACGTGACAAACTTAGGCATGATGCACGGTTTTATGTATAGGATGATCTGTACTTATGGAAATTTTGTCCCGATCAGATTATACGTCATTGTGTGCATTATTCTGAATGTCATTCAATTTTGAGTTTTTGTCATACATATGCATGTGGAGGGCACTTTGGCACACAACGCACGGCCCTCAAAGTGTTACAATGTGGATTTTATTGGCCTAGTATTTTTAAGGATGCTAGAACGTTTTGCCTAACATGTGATAAATGCCAAAGAATGGGTGGTATTAGTGCAAGAGACCAAATGCCGCAGGTTTCTATCCTAAATGTTGATATTTTTGATGTTTGGGGTATTGACTTTATGGGTCCCTTTCCATCATCTTATGGTTTCACTTATATCTTGCTAGCCGTTGATTATGTTTCTAAATGGGTGGAAGCAAAAGCCACCCGTACTAACGATTCTAAGGTGATTGCAGATTTCGTGAAAACTAACATTTTTGCTAGGTTTGGAATGCCGAGAGTAATCATAAGTGATGGAGGGTCTCATTTTTGCAACCGGACCATTGAGGCATTATTGAGGAAATACAGTGTCAACCATAGGGTTTCTACACCTTACCATCCTCAAACAAATGGCCAAGCCGAGGTTTCCAACTGAGAGATCAAGCAAATCCTAGAAAAGACCGTTGGGCCAACAAGAAAGGATTGGAGTTTACGGTTAGATGATGCACTTTGGGCGTATCGTACGGCATACAAAACCCCCATTGGGATGTCCCCTTTTCGACTTGTCTATGGCAAGGCGTGCCATCTTCCCGTGGAGTTGGAGCATAAAGCTCTTTGGGCCGTCAAGAAGTTCAACATGCACTTAGATGAAGCGGGAAGCCATAGGAAATTCCAATTGAATGAGCTTGATGAAATACGGCACGAGGCATACGAGAATGCAAGCATTTACAAGCAAAAGACCAAAGCTTTCCATGATAACATGATCCGTGGGAAATCCTTCTCCATTGGGCAGAAAGTGCTATTGTTCAATTCCCGTTTACGTTTGTTTCCCGGTAAGTTACGTTCTAAGTGGATTGGACCATTTGTTATTACTAATGTTTTTGTTCATGGTGCAGTCCAAATCCAGAGCTTGAAAACGGGACATGAATTTAAGGTGAACGGGCATCGTTTGAAGGCCTATTATGAGAACTTTGTGGAGCACACCGTGGATGACACCCCCTTGGGTACCGTGGGCTCCAATTTGGAGTGATTGGGTTCTTCGTCCGGCTGCAAGACGTAAAAGAAAGCGCTACTTGGGAGGCAACCCAATACAGTGAATAAAGCTTGTTTATTGATTTCCGAGTGATTACAAAAAAAAAAAAAAAAAAAAAAAACATGGCAGAAAGATGGAGCCTTCACAAAGGTTGTGTACTTGAGGCCCCACTACGTGGCAACACTCTCGGAGCAGAAGGCATCGGAACAGGAGGTCTCAGAGAAGAAGGCATTGGAGCAAGAGGCATCGGAGCGGAAGGCATCGGAGCGGGAGGCACCGAAGATAGATCATTCAAGGCCCCAAACCTTGGTGGAACACTGGATGACCCAGGAAAGAGGTGCCTCTGGAAGAAAGCTGCAAGCCTTTGACGGTCATCAAGCTCATCAAGTTTCCTCTTCATGCCTGATGAATAATTGTTGGCAAGCACGTGCAAACTTCGGTTCTCGTACTAAAGCTGTTTGATCTCCTGCTTAAGACTCTCCACCTCCGCCATCAAGGATTCAACCTGACGGGAGCGAGCAAGAAGGCGTTGGCCCATGTTGGACACAGAGCCAGCGCACTGAACACTCAGAGCCAGGGATTCTTGAACGGCCAACTCATCGGACCGTCCTGAAAGCAGCTGACTGTCTTTGGGAGTGAGGAGGTTCCGAGCCACTATCGTAGCCGTTGTTGGATCCGTCATCACAGAGTCCTCATCTGTAAGAGGGCCATGAGAAGATAAGAAAGACGGGTGATGCGAACTAAGTAAGCACACAAATTAAAACCCTCTTGTGACAATTGTAGTAAAGATGCAAGTAGGGATCGTTCTAGACCGGGGATTAGGAGGGATTACTAAATCACTTGGAAACTGACTCAAAAACGTAAAACAAACGTTAAAAACACTAAACTAGACTCAAAAAATGTAAAACCAAACAATAAAATACTAAAACAAATCAAAAGACTCAAAGAATACAAAACACTTATAAACACAAATTAAGACACTTTTTAACTAAATTAGACACTAAGGTAAAGGGGGATTGAGGTTTTGACGAAAATAAATTAAATGCACAGATTGTAAATTTAAGGCAGAATGTAAATATGAATGTGATGAAATATGGAATGAATGCTAGCTAGAAGGTTCTTCTCCACACATGTCACACTTGCATACACTTTGATGTTTAGTTGGTCTTTCGATAAATTATGGAACTCGACACTCCAAGTTAATTAGGTCCGCTTAAATTAACCTTCAAATTTCCCTAGAATCATTGAATTGGATGAATATGCATCGCAAACAAATTATTCCTAACAAGTTCTCTATATGAACAGCATGATAAAGATACAAGTTAGAATCATTACGTTCTTTGGAAATTATAAGCATCGACAAGGCATTTGTAACTATGAAAAGCATGATACTCTTGCCAGGAATTCAATTAACGCGATTGTTTATAAGCAACCTCCACTACCTGTGAATATAAGTTCATAACTATTAGGTGAAACTCACTTATATTCTAGCGTCAAATTCATGCATGAACATTAAGCGTGCACTCTTAATAAACATACACAAACAAGTTATCAATCAAACAGTTAAATGAATTGAATCCAACATTGATGAAATTCCAACCAAAAGTAATCAATTCATATTGCAAGTATAACCATGGTTTCGAATCACCCCCTAGCTAACTAGGGGGATTTAGCCTCTCATGTTCACAACAAGAAAAATAAAATTGAATTTAAACATAAAGAACAAAGGATGGATTACACCTAGAACGCCCAACGAATCCACTTGAATTTCTGCGCGTCTAAGTCCTCTTTCCTCTTCTCCTTGCTGCGGCAGTGAGGTTAAATGGATGATTTGGATGTTAATTTGGGTTGGGGATGGATTTTATGGTGGTTTAATGGCTCGGCAATGGGTGTGGATGGTGTAGGAAGGCTTGGAAGGTGGCTGGGAAGCTGGAGGAAGCTGCGGCAGAGAAGAAAAAATATGTGAATGTGGCTGCTGTGTAGATGGGAAAGCTGCGGCTGTTTATATGTGTGAAGGGAAAATTTGCGGCTGGAATGAATATGGGAGAATGGCTGATTGTTGTTAGGGTTTGTAGGTTATGGAATGCACGGCAATATGGGAAGGAATAATGGGAAAAGTGGCTGATTAAAAAAACTGGAACCAATGGGATATGGTGCTACGGTTTTTTATGTTGTTTTATGTGAATTCTTGCCGCTTAGGGAGGAAACATGGAATAAGGCTCAAATTAATTGGGATAAAGTGCGGCTGATAAGAATAAAAAATGATATGGTGGCTGAATAAGAAATGGCATGAATGGGAATTAGGGTTAGAATGAAATTAGGGTGGAATAATGGGAAAGGTGCGGCTAAGTATGTAAAACCTAGGGTTTTAAATATGTTTGGTTCCTAGCTTATTTTTATTAACGAAAATAAATTCAAAGGCTTACGAAATTAGGAAATTAAAACATAAATATAAAGGCGCGGCTAGATAGGGAAATAGGGCTAGGGCCTTGGTTTTGTGTCCTAAAGTGCCTATAAGGCCGTCAAAGTGGCTAGAAAATACGGACGTTTAAGTTTAGGAAAGGTTACCAAAACGGGAAACTTAGGGTTAACTTTCCTAAAATAGGAAACCTTGTTTGAGTAGGATTCTTCGTTTTGGTAAGAATTCATCGTTGGCGTAGGAATTCGTCGTTTCTTCAAGTCTTCAACTCATACATTCCTCTTTCGCTCCAAAAGACTCCAATTTGCATCTTCTTGCACACTTTGGCCTTATAATCTGAAAATACACAAAAGTGGCCTTAAACACTGAAATAGATAAGTAAACACAACATAAATGCACGAGAACAAGCTAATTAAGTCGCATGAATATGCGCCTATCAACGGGCACCAGACCTTATCCTGACGAGGCGCGACCGGGTCACTGCTTAGACTCAAATCTAAGCAAATGTTCGATAGGTTGGATGAGCTAGCCATTGTTCAAGAAGTCAAATGTTCGATGGGTTGGATGGAGGAAAATCTCGATGGGCCGAAGATGATTTTTGGGAAGTCTTCAAAGTGTGCAGATAGAGATGATCGATCACCTCTATTAAAGGAGAGGCGTTCACCGATTCAGAAATGAAGAGACACCACTCTTAAAAACCGGATTTCCCGGCGTAAAGATCGCCAGCTCTTCAGACGCAATCCAGGCTTTTCAGAAAGCGTGTGCAAATTTGTCAAAAGCTCCTAGCTTTTCAGAAGACGTGTGGAAGGCGAGAAATCAGCTGCACACTTTAGCCGACAAACGTGGGTGACAAAGCCGAAAGCTCCCGGCTTTTTAGAAAGCGTGTGCAAATTTGTCGAAAGCTCCCGACTTTTCAGAAAGCGTGTGCAAATTTGTCAAAAGCTCCCGGCTTTTCAGAAGACGCGTGGAGGACATTGCCGCATCCGCACTACCATTTGCCATTACAATTCCTATATACATCAACATTCATGGCAAGGCATACACCCACAAATGCATAACTTTCTTTCTCGGCCGAAAATGTAAGCTGCAACCAACCTTCTCAAACATGCTCAGATTTCTCCTTCTCTTGAGAACACACTTTCAAACATGGATGTATCCCCCAAAGAAGATACCAAATGCCTGCAGTACGAATGAGGAAGAGGAAACGGTGGATCGAAACATGTGGATTCATTCGTTGCCTCTTCAAAAGCAAAGGTATCTCATATCATCAAGGGCGAAAGCAAAGGTATCTCATATCATGCTCTTTCCCTGTCTTTTCCTTTGTCCTTGATATTGCTTGCATGGCAAAGTGAAAGAAGCAATCAGCCGGCACTTGGAGTCTATCTGGACTCTATTCCCTGGTTGCTTACCTAGCTTTGCTGAGCTATCCTCTAAACCTCTTCAATACGAATTGGAGAGATTGAACAAAGAAACAGATAAGAGGAGAAAGCTCAGACCTTCGGGGGAAACCAAAAGAATCCTGCTGCCCAGTTCAAGAGTAGCACAAAGGAAAATCAACGATGGGAGCAGCACAGTTCAAGAGTAAGCCTGTGGAATCACAAAGATCCAAGCCTCACTGCAATCACCAAGGAGAAGATGGAACGAACACTCCATAACCAGATTTGCATCTCTAAACTCTTCTCTTTGTTAGATACATTCTGCCATGTTTAGTATGTTTAATTGCTATTTTTATGTTTGTGTTTAGTGTGGTTTTTAACATTGAGGACAATGTTTGATTTAAGTGTGGGGGAGTTACTAAAGTGTTTTGATGCAAATTCGTAGGGTTTTATCCACCATAACTTCAAATGTTGTTTCTTGCTGTTTTTAAGTGTGTTTAGTGTGTTTTGACTTAAAAATTCGAAAATCACATAAAAATTTGAAGAACATGTTTTGAAAAGCCTAAAAAGAGTGTTTTGAGTCGTTTTTGTGTCGTAGGTCACCTTCCAACACAATGATAAGGATTTGGTTTCTAATTGCATGACTGTTAAAAAGAGTTATAAACATAGAGAAAAGTTTGATTTACTCTTGGTATATGTTTGGTTATGGTTATAATGTATGACTTCACATGCAATCATAAAAGAAAAATTCGTTTTTGTAACATGCTTGAAGGAAGGAACTCAAACAAACGCTACAGCCCTGAAAGACTTGAGCCTATAACGTTCTTTGGAGAGTTAAAATCTGTGCATTATTGTTTTCTAAAGTCGTTGCATGATCTCATTATTCTTTGCTTGGTTACTACTTAGAAGGCGTTTCATCATATAGTTCCAAATGCTAGAACTCATGCCCATTTCATTCAAAGCATATTATTGATTTGCATAACATATATCAAGATGAAGTGGTGTAGTTGCCACCATAGCCAAATAGCCTCCCTTCCCATATTTCGTATATGTTGTAAGTTTTACCCCCGTTGAGTTTTGTTTAGCCTTTATTCTTTGTTTACCCACATTTTCCTCACCTAGCCTAGTTTAGGACAATTCCCACCCTTGTTCTTAAAAGATAGTGAGCATGACTTAAATGAATTCCTTTTGAGTTACATTATGAAAGAAAATAAGTGTGGGGGAGAGAATGTTTAAGTGTTTATGTATGTTTTGAGATTCAAAAAGAAAAAAGAAAAAAAAAAAAAAAAAAAATAGTGATTGAAGAAAGGGTTCAAAACATCTATTCTGGCCCTAAATTGTCTAAATTCTCCCTTTTTGTTCAAAAGTTGAGTTTTCATTCAAAAGTGAATTCTAACTTGATTCAATTGCCTTGCTCAATATTTCTTTAAGAACCTTTGTTTTCCATATCCCTTCTTTCTTATCCACACGCCCCGAACCCCATTACAACCCGTGACTTCAATCTTGAGTGTTATGTGTTTCAATTTGTGGAGTTTGAACTTGGTATGAGCATATGGTGTCATTGGTTCTCGCGTCTAAGTAGTAGCATTCCATTCATGAGATCATATCTAAACATGCTTATTAACTCCAGAAATTGCGTTCTTTGTGATACATATATGTGAGTGTTTGTTTTCATGTTTACATCAATCTTCTCACATATACTTAGTGTAGGGTGTGTAGTTAGAAATTCTAAGTGAAAATCGATTGCATATCTTGTAAGGAATTGAGCAAATTCTCTAAGGCATGTTACTACATTCAAAACATGGTTTTAAATGCTTAAATGTGAACTAGTATATGGTGACTATGATTAAGAATGTACTTAAGTGTGAAGATGACTAAAATCTGTGAGAATGATGATTTTTAACATGTCATGTGCATTGGAAATCCCTAAGACAGTTGTTGGAAGGTTTAGGTTGTGTTTTACTTGTTTTGTTTCGTTTCGTTTCGTTTTGTTTTTCTTTCTGTTTTGCTCGAGGACTAGCAAAAGATAAGTGTGGGGGTATTTGATAGGAGCATATTCATGCGACTTAAATGGCTTGTTCTCGTGCATTTACGTTATGTTTCTCTAGTTATTTTAGTCCTTTATGCTTCTTTTGTGTGTTTTCAGGTTCTAAGGGCAAGGTATGCAAAAGGATGCCTTTTGGAGCCTTTTGGAGCAAATTAGAGATTGGAATGGATATCATATGCTTGGAGCCAAGAGGATGGACGAAATTAAAGACTTGAAGTAGGAAAGTTAAATCCTAAAAGACCTCATGTTTAAGCATCATTGAAGACTCCTACGCATTTTAGAACACAAAAACAACATTCCTTGCAACCTTAGGACATTGTCGTGTGTTTCCTTGTGTCTCCCTTCCTTGCCATGCAAGGAAGGGCTTTGTTCCCTATTTTAAACACTTAAAGCATTCACTTATCATATCATTCACTTAACATATCATTCACTTATCATATCATTCACATATCATATCATTCACTTATCATATCATTCACTTATCAAACCATTCACTTATCACTTCCATTCACTTATCACTCACCACATATCATTCATTTATCACTTAACATATCATTCATTTATCACTTAATACATCATTCACTTATCACTTATCATACTCATAATCATCTACACATTTCAACCATTTAAACATATGCATTTCAACTCACATGCACACCCACCTATTTCCACCTTGTTCATGCTTTCCTATTTCATTATTCATTCACTTTGCATTCATTCAATTCAGCCACATGCACTTATTCTCTTCATCATTGCACCACAAATCACCCACATGCACTCTTAATCATTCATCCATTTCACCACAAATCCCTCTTTGCCGTGCAAATGATATTCCCTCCACATTCTTTGTTCCCACCAATCACATGCATCATCATCATGCAACCAACCTTGCCACATGCTTTCCAAGCTTTCCCCCTTCATCATTAAGCCACATTCACTCCCATTTCTCTCCCCTTAACAGCCCTAAACCGTGCATAATTAAAGGATACCATTCAACACACACATGCACCAAAAGACAACATTGCCATGCATCACATGCATTCCATACTTCTCCTAGCTGTTTTCCATCATTATTTCAGCCACCATTCACTCTTTAACCCACACACACTTCACACAAACAACATTCACATGCATTCACATGCATTTCCAACACAAAACACACTCAAAACCGTGGCCCCCTTTGCATTTCAGCATTCCCATTTGCATTTTCAGATTTCCAGCTTTCCAACCTAGCCACATTCGCATGCATTCACTCATAATCATTCACCAAACTTGCAGCCACATTTCCACCCACCTCCTAGCTGTCATGTTCCCTCCATTACTCCTATAAATACCCTTGCATTCATTCATTCAAGGATATCTCATTTTCATACACAACACACCACAAAACACTTCCATCTTCTCCCTAAGCCGTGAGCTTCTCTTCATTTCTGTGCAGTTTTTCTCCTCCATTGCAGCCACTATCCAACCATTTCCCATCCCTCCAAAACACTTCACACCATCACACAACCTATCCTTAGACCTTTTGCTACAACGAAGAGGAAGATAAGAGGGCCTAAACGTTCATACAATTCAAGTTTGAGTTGTTGGAATGTTTAGGCGTTTCTTTGATTTCAATGTTTAATTTCAATTCTCTTTGTTTTGTAAGTATGAGGAACTAAACCCCCTTTAGCTAGGGGGTGATTCGAAATATATGTTTATGCTTGCAATATGATTTGATTACTTTTAATTACGTTTCATAAGTTGTGAATTCAATTTGTTTAACTATTTGATTGATATCCTATTTATGTATGTTTATTAAGAATGAACGCTTAATTTTCATGCATGAATATGATGCTAGAATATAAGTGAGTTTCACGTAATAGTTATGAACTTATATTCACAAGTAGTGGAGGTTGCTTATAAACAATCGCGTTAAACAAATTCTTGGCAGAAGTTTCATGCAATCATAGTAACGAATGCCTCGTCAACACTTATAGTTTTCATGTTGCTTAATGATTCTTGCTTGTATCTCTATTATGCAATTCATGTAGGGAACTTGTGAGGAATGCTTTGGATTGTCGTATGCAATCATCCAATTCATTAACTTAAGGAAAACTTGACGGTTAATTTAAGCGGACCTATTTAACCCGGGGCGTTGAGAATTCATGGTTTATTGAAAAGCAATTAGACATCGTTTTGTATGCAAGTATAACATATGTGGAGATGAACCCCTTAGCTAGCTTCCCATCCATTCATTTCCGTCAAATCCATATTTACAATTTGTTTTATTTCCAAGTTTCCATTTTTAGTTTAAATTCGTCCAAATCCAATCTCCCCCCTATTTTGTTGAAGTCTTATTCTTAATCTTTCTTATTTTTAGTTTTGTATTCTTTGAGCATTAAATAGTGTTTTATATTGTGTTTTTACGTTTTTAAGTTAAATCCAAGTATCCATTTTAGTTTAAAGTCGTCCAAATCCAATCCCCCTGTACTTAATTGTTCAATTTAGTTAGAAATCAATTTAGTTTGTGTTTTTAAAGCATTTTGAGTCTTTTGGTTTGTCTTAGTGTTTTAACGTTTAGTTTCACATTCTTTGAGTCTAGTTTAGTGTTTTATCTTGTTTTTACGTTTTTGAGTCAGTTTCCAAGAGATTAACAATCCCTCCTAATCCCCGGTCCAGAACGATCCCTACTTACATACTTACTACAATTGACGAAAAGAGGGTTTAATTTGTGCGCGTATAATTCTCGCATCAAAACTCTTGGAGACGAAGCATCCATCTAATTAGCCGTGGTTTAGCCTCCTTTTTAGTGAGCAAGTACCTAAGAGCTGCATGGTCAGAAAATACAATCACTTTAGTGCCAAGCAAATATGAACGAAACTTATCTAAAGCAAACACAACGGCAAGAAGTTCTTTTTCCGTGGTAGAATAGTTTAGTTGAGCATCATTCAAGGTCCTAGAAGCATAGTAGATGGCGTGGGATTGCTTATTCTTCCTTTGACCCAAAACAGCCCCTATTGCATAATCGGATGCATCACACATGAGCTCGAAGGGCAACGTCCAATCAGGTGGAAGGATGATAGGTGCCGTGGTAAGCTTGTCTTTGAGAAGTTTGAATGCCTTCTCACATTCCTCGTTGAACTCAAACGTCACTTCTTTTTGCAGGAGACAGCATAAGGGTTGTGCAATCTTGGAGAAATCCTTGATAAATCGCCTATAGAATCCTGCATGGCCAAGGAAAGAACGAACTTCTCTAACAGAAGTAGGAGAGGGTAAGTAACGTACAAGATCTATTTTAGACTTATCAACTTCAATTCCTTTTTCAGAGATGATATGACCCAAAACTATGCCTTGTTTAACCATAAAATGACATTTTTCCCAATTTAAAACAAGGTTAGTTTCCACGCATCTTTTCAAGATTAAAGTAAGATTATGCAAGCAATCATCAAATGAGTCCCCAAAGACACTAAAATCATCCATAAATACTTCAATTATCTTTTCAACATAATCTAAGAATATACTTATCATGCATCGTTGAAAAGTGGCTGGTGCATTGCATAAACCAAATGGCATACGACGATATGCAAAAGTACCAAATGGACAAGTAAAGGTGGTCTTTTCTTGATCATCCGGCGCTATGACAATTTGATTATATCCCCAATAACCATCAAGAAAGCAATAAAAAGAATGACCGGCTAACCTTTCAAGCATTTGATCAATGAATGGCAAAGGGAAGTGATCTTTCCTTGTTGCGGTATTTAGCTTTCTGTAATCAATATAGACACGCCAACCTGTTTGGATATGGGTTGGCACAAGCTCATTCTCGGCATTCTTTATCACTGTCACTCCGGACTTCTTTGGAACACATTGCACCGGTGATACCCAACGGCTATCAGAGATCGGATAAATCACTCCACAATCAAGAAGTTTGATAATCTCCTTCTTCACAACTTCCATCATTGGAGGGTTGAGACGGCGCTGAGCCTCTCGAGTTGGTTTAGCCTCCTCCTCTAGAAGTATGTGATGCATGCACGTAGTCGGGCTAATTCCCCTAATATCGGCCAAAGTCCACCCAATGGCCGTCTTGTGCTCTTTCAACACTCGGATCAACTTCTCCTCCTCTATGGCCGTGAGTGATGAGGAGACAATGACGGGCAATGTCTCGTTGTCTCCCAGAAAGACGTACTTTAAATGATCGGGCACTGGTTTAAGCTCAAGTACGGGTGCCTGAATCACTGAGGGTAACAACTTATTAGTGGAAACTGAAATTGAAATTGGGTTAGAAGGCTTACCATGGTGTTGAGGTGGTGACTCAAGGGCAGCCACTATCTCGGCCTCCTCCACACTTTTAGGCACGACAAAACCAGATTTTTGCCCAATTCCTTGTGCAATTGTTGTTTCAAGTGTATCCCTCTCCAAAGAATCGAGAAAATCCTGCGCCAAATCATCAATTATATCAATGGAAAAGCAAGAATGATCGTCCTTAGGAAATTTAATACTTTCAGAAAGATTGAAGTCAATGACTTCCCCATCAAATTCCATCGTTAAAGATCCTTTAAACACATCTATCTGGGTGCGGGCTGTTTTCATGAAGGGCCTCCCTAATAGAATTGGCAATGGGGTGGAATGGGGTGAATCCTCCATGTCAAGCACGTAGAAATCCGCTGGAAAAATCAAGTTACCAACCTGCACCAAAACATCTTCCAAAACACCCTTTGGATATGCATTAGAACGATCGGCTAATTGAATTATCACACCATCATTTTTAAGATCACCTAAGTTCATAGATGCATAAATAGAGTATGGCATAACATTAATCGAAGCCCCTAAGTCTAACATGCATTGTTCAAACTTAGTATTCCCAATAACGCACGGAATTGTAAAACTACCCGGATCTTTGCATTTAGGGGGTAATTTCCTTTGTAACACAGCAGAGACATTTTCACTTACTTGAACCACCTCTTTGTTCAAAATCCTTCTCCTTGTTGTACAAAGTTCTTTTAAAAACTTAGCATACCTCGGGACTTGCTTAATCGCATCAAGGAGCGGGATATTGACTTGAACTTTCCGAAAGGTCTCTAGAATGTCCTTCTCGGCTTCTTCCTTCTTTGATTGCCTAAACCTGCCAGGAAAGGGCACATTTAGTGGAATAGAACTCGAAAAAGTCGAATTGGGACTTACCTTGGTGGTTTGGGATGGTTTAGGAGGACTAGATGAATTCGGCAAGGTTTGGTCCTCCTCGTCCTGACTTGATTTGGATGTATTTGAGTCCGTTCCAACCTGTTTACCACTTCTCAACATGATGGCCTTAGCGGTTTCAAATCCTCCCGTTGGGTTCATATCGGTTGAACTAGGCAATCTGCCTCGTTCTCTAATTTGCCCCATAAATTCGCCAATTTGACCCATTTGCTTCTCCAAATTGTCCACCCGTTTGTCTTGGATTTGTCTCTCCTTATTTTGAGTTTGTACTTCCTGCGTCAAAGTAGTAAGTAACTTAACAACTTGATCATTGTCCAAAGACATACCTGAGGTTGTTGGGGCGGATTGCACTTGGTTTTGATTAGGGACGAATGGCTTTGTATAAAAGCCCGGTGGTTGCTGCCTAAATCCTCCTTGGGGTTGTTGACCTTGTTGGGGGTCTCGCCATTTGAAATTCGGATGATCACGCCAACCGGGATTGTAAGTATTAGAAAACGGATCCCCACGTGATTGGTATTGGTTGCCATATCCCACGGCATTGAGTGTTTCCCACCCTCCATTCTCGATCAATTGTGGGCACGTGTCCGTAGGGTGTCCTTGCATGGAACATACGCCACAAGAAGCTACAGTTTTGACTTTTGGACATTCCACCACCTGAGAAAGCAACGTAGTAAGGTTAGCCATTTGATTTTGAAGTTCGGTTATGGCACTTACCTCATTGACTTGGTGTTGCCGTGGGGGATCTCTTTGCCCAACACCTTCATATTGTTGTGCATTATGTGCTCGATTGGCAATAAGAACTTTTGCAGCCCCCGGAGTTTTATCCACCAATGCCCCTCCCGCCGAGGCATCAAGCATTTGGCGTTCCATGGGAAGGAGTCCTTCGTAGAAGTACTGAATGAGTAGCTGATGCGAGAATTATACGCGCACAAATTAAACCCTCTTTTTTGACAATTGTAGTATGGATGTAAGTAGGGATCGTTCTGGACCGGGGATTAGGAGGGCTTGCTAAAACCTTCTAAATTGACTTAAGAACGTAAAAACAATATAAAACACTAAACTAGACTCAAAGAATGTAAAACTAAAATTTAAAACATTAAGACAAACCAAAAGACTCAAAACTAATTTTGGACGAATTTAAGATTATGGCTTGATTCAAACTACTTTAAAAACACCAACTAAACAGATTCTAAGCACTAAAGAACAAGAAAGTAAAGGGGGGGGGGGGAAAGTTTTGATTTGACGAAAATTGAAATAACAAAACAAGTTAATAAACTGAGCGGAATGTAAATATGAAATTGTGATGGAATGAATGGAATGAAGGCTAGCTAAGGGGTTCTTCTCCACACATGTTATACTTGCATACAAGATTGATTCTCAGTTGGTCTTTCGATAAATTATGAAACTCAACACTCCGGATTAATTAGGTCCGCTTAAATTAACCGTCAAGTTTTCCTTAAGTTAATGAATTGGATGGGTTTGCGCAACGCAATTCACAACATTCTCCAAAAGTCCTTTACGTGAACAGCACAATAAAGATACAATCAAAGATCATTAAGCATTATGAAAACTATAAGTGTTGACGAGGCATTCGTTACTATGATGAGCATGAAACTCGTGCCAAGAATATGTTTAACACGATTGTTTATAAGCAACCTCCACTACTTGTGAATATAAGTTCATAACGATTAGGTGAAATTCACTTATATTCTAGCGTCATATTTATGCATGAAAATTAAGCGCGCATTCTTAATAAACATTCATAAATAAGCTATCAATCAAACGGTTAAACAAATTGAATCCACAACTTATGAAATTCCAACGAAAGTTAATCAATTCATATTGCAAATATAAACATAGTTTCGAATCACCCCCTACCTAAAGGGGGTTTAGTTCCTCATAACTTTGAAATCAAAGAAACACCTAAACATTCCAACAACTCAAGACTTGAATTGTATGAACGTTTAAGCACTCTTCTCTTCCATACATACAAAACAAAGAGAATTAAAATGGAACTTTGAAATTAAAGAAACACCTAAACATTCCAACAACTCAAACTTGAATTGTATGAACGTTTAGGCACTCTTCTCTTCCTCGTTGTTATAGCACAAGGTTTAAGGATAGGTTGTGTGATGGTATGAAGTGTTTTGGAGGGATGGGAAGTGGTTGGATAGTGGTTGCAATGGAGGAGAAAAACTGCACAGAAATGGAAGGAGATCCACGGCAAGGGTTTGGGAAATGGTGTGTTTGTGGTGTGTTTGTGTATGAAATGAGGAATGCCTTGAATGATGAGAATGCAAGTGCTTTTATAGGAGAATGAAGGTGTGAATGGCTGTTTGTTTAAGCATGCAAGTGGCTAATTAATGATGAACAAACAGCTAAGAAAGCATATGCAAGCTGGAATTGCACAAGGGGGCCAAAGGGAACCCACGGCAAAGGAGTTTTTGGTGCATGTGTTGGCTGTTTTGTGTGTTGGTTAAAGCTTGTGAAAGCATGTGCAATGTATGGTGGATGAATGAGATTGCATGTGGCTTTATGGTGGAATGTTTAAAGGGTGCATGTGAGTGGATATGTGGCTGAAAATGCATGTGCAACAACAAAGAAGAAAGCTGAAAATGCATAAGGTGTACACGGCAAGGGTTGTTGTTTGTGTTGGAATTGCATGTGATTGCATGTGTTGATGAATGGGATTGTGGAAAGGCAAGGGTGAATGATTATGTGGCTGAATTAAAGAATGCAAAGTGAATGAATAATGAAATAGGAAAGCATGAACAAGGTGGAAATGCATGTGAAATGTAAAGGGAAAGCTGAAATTGTGATGGAGAGCCACGGCATTGATTGGATTTGTGGTGGGTGGATGAAAGAATAATGTCAAGGTGTGGGGTTGTTAAAGGGGTTGAGTGTGTTGGAAATGCATGTGATGCATGGCAAGGTTGGAGAAAAGGTGTGATAAGTGATAAGTGAATGGTTTGTGGTGAGTGATAAATGAATGATATGCTAAGTGATAAATGAATGATATGTTGAGTGATAAGTAAATGGTAGTGATAAGTGACTGAGTGTATGGTTTAAAATGGGAAACAAGGCCCTTCCTTGCATGGCAAGGAAGGGAAACACCAAGGGACACACGGCAAGGGTAACAATGTTGGAAGGGACATTGTTTTGTGACCTAAAATAGGTAGGATTCCTTGATATTGTTCAAACAAAAGGTCTTTAGGTCTTCAATTTCGTCCATTCCTTTTGCTCCGAGCATATGCTATCCATTCCACGCCCAATTTTGCTCCAAAATGCTCCAAAATGCATCTTTTTGCTTCCTTAGCCATATGAACCTAAAAACACAGGAAAATGGCTTAAACTACTAAAACAAATATGAATTAACAACATAGATGCACGAAAACAAGCTAAGTAAGTCGCCTAAATATGCTCCTATCAGTAGCTCCTCCTTCATTTGATGCTGTGGACAAGAAGCAACAAGTGATTTAAAATGTTCGTAATAAGAAGGAAACGATTCACCTTGATTTTGTTGGATGCCACTAATCCGTTTCCTCAAGAGAATGATTCTTGAAGTTGGGAAAAACTTCTCCAAGAAAGCTCTTTTCATACTATCCCAAGATGTAACCGTTCTGGGTGCTAATTCGAAAAGCCAATCCTTCACTTTTTCCAAGAGTGAGAATGGAAAAGCCTTCATCATCAGAATGTTCCCGTCGACATTTATGGGTGTCATGCTCGAACAAACAACCTCGAACTCCTTGAGATGCTTGTTGGGATCTTCCATGGAAAGCCCATGGTATTTCGGAATGTGGTGCAACAAGCTTGACTTCAACTCGAATTCATCGGTCTTGCCTTGGGCAGCCACGGGGTATTGAATGCATAATGGTGCGGCATTGGCCAATCTCGAAGCGGAAAGCTCCTTGATTGTTCGGTTGTCTGCTGCCATGTCTTCTTCGCCCACTGTTGTCTTGGGTTCTTCTTCAGATTCAGAAACGGACTCGGAACTTTCACTTGATTCGCTAGGTTCTGAGTTCTTTCTCTTTCATCTCAATTCTCGCTCGAAATCGGCGTTAAAGCTCGAGATATGTTCACGAATCGGATGAGAACTTCGAGTCATAAACTAGTACCTAAAACAAGAAACAAAACAAGATTAAGAATCTGGAATAAAATAAAAACAAAAGAAAATAAAACAATCCAAGAGATTAGCAAAGTTGCTAATCCCCGGCAACGGCGCCAAAATTTGATGTGGGAATTATACGCACACAAATTAAACCCTCTTTTCGTCAATTGTAGTAAGTATGTAAGTAGGGATCGTTCTGGACCGGGGATTAGGAGGGATTGTTAACCACTTGGATTTGACTTCAAAAACGTAAAAACAAGTTTAAAACACTATAATAAACTCCAAGAATGCAAAACTAAAAGTAAGAAAGATTAAGACTAAAACTTAAACAAAATATGGGGGGGGGGGGGATTTAGGTTTGGACGAGATTAAACTAAAATGGATAGATTGCAAAGAAAACAAATTGTAAATACAAAATTGACGGAAATGAATGGATGGGAAGCTAGCTAAGGGGTTCATCTCCACACATGTTATACTTGCATACAAAACGAATCTAATTGCTTTTCAATAAACCATGAATTCTTAACGCCCCGGGTTAATTAGGTCCGCTTAAATTAACCGTCAAGTTTTCCTTAAGTTAATGAATTGGATGATTGCATACGACAACCCAAAGCATTCCTCACAAGTTCCCTACATGAATTGCATAATAGAGATACAAGCAAGAATCATTAAGCATCATGAAAACTATAAGTGTTGATGAGGCATTTGTTACTATGATCGCATGAAACTTATGCCAAGAATTTGTTTAACGCGATTGTTTATAAGCAACCTCCACTACTTGTGAATATAAGTTCATAGCTATTACGTGAAACTCACTTATATTTTAGTGTCAAATTCATGCATGAAAATTAAGCGTGAACTCTCAATAAACATACATGAATAGGTTATCAATCAAATAGTTAAACAAATTGAATTCACAACTTATGAAACGTAATTAGAAGTACTCAAATCATATTGCAAGCATAAACATATATTTCGAATCACCCCCTAGCTAAGGGGGGTTTAGTTCCTCATACTTACAAAACAAAGAGAATTGAAATTAAACATTGAAATCAAAGAAACGCCTAAACATTCCAACAACTCAAACTTGAATTGTATGAACGTTTAGGCCCTCTTCTCTTCCTCTTCTTTGTAGCATAAGGTCTAAGGATAGTTGGTTTGGGGGAATGGAAGTGTGGAATGAAGTGAGGAGTGATGGAAGTGGAAGAGGATTGGTGTTTGGATTATAAGAGAAGGGGGACTCACGGCTAAGGAAAGAATGGAAGTGTTTGTGGTGTGTTGTGTATGAAATGAGATGATGTTGAATGAATGGGAATGAAAGGGTTTTTATAGGGAGAGAATGGGTGAGAATGGCTGTTTGTTTAAGCATGCAAGTGGCTAGTTAATGATGGAAAAACAGCTAGGAAAGCATGTGAAAGCTGGAATTGCATGTGAAGATGTTGGAATGTCAATGTGAAGTGCGCGGCATTGAGTGGTTTCTTGCTTATTTTCTGGCTACATGATTGATGCGAGTTTTATACCCACACAAATTAAACCCTCTTTTTGTCAATTGTAGTATAAGTATAAGTAGGGATCGTTCTGGACCGGGGATTAGGAGGGCTTGTTAACCACTTGGATTTGACTTCAAAAACGTAAAAACAAGTTTAAAACACTAATTAATGCGAAGAATGCAAAACTAAAAGTAAGAAAGATTAAGACTAAAACTTAAACAACATAAAGGGGGATTGGATTTGAACGAAAATTGAAATAACGAAACAAGTTAATAAACTAGACAGAATGTAAATATGAAATTGATGAAATAGAATGAATGGATGCTAGCCAAGGGGTTCATCTCCACACATGTTATACTTGTATACAAAACGATTTCTAATTGCTTTTCAATAAACTATGAATTCTCAACGCTCCGGGTTAATTAGGTCCGCTTAAATTAACCGTCAAGTTTTCCTTAAGTTAATGAATTGGATGATTGCATACGACAACCCAAAGCATTCCTCACAAGTTCCCTACATGAATTGCATAATAGAGATACAAGCAAGAATCATTAAGCAACATGAAAACTATAAGTGTTGACGAGGCATTCGTTACTATGATTGCATGAAACTTATGCCAAGAATTTGTTTAACGCGATTGTTTATAAGCAACCTCCACTACTTGTGAATATAAGTTCATAACTATTACGTGAAACTCACTTATATTCTAGCGTCAAATTCATGCATGAAAATTAAGCGTTCATTCTTAATAAACATACATAAATAGGATATCAATCAAATAGTTAAACAAATTGAATTCACAACTTATGAAACGTAATTAAAAGTAATCAAATCATAAGCATAAACATATATTTCGAATCACCCCCTAGCTAAGGGGGGGTTTAGTTCCTCATACGTACAAAACAAAGAGAATTGAAATTAGACATTGAAATCGAAGAAACGCCTAAACATTCCAACAACTCAAACTTGAATTGTATGAACGTTTAGGCCCTCTTCTCTTCCTCTTCGTTGTAGCATAAGGTCTAGGGATAGTTGGTTAGGGGAATGGAAGTGTGGAAAGGAGTGAGGAGTGATGGAAATGGAAAATGGTTTTTGGATTCTAAGGGAGACTCACGGCTAGGAGAAGGAAATGGAAGTGTTTGTGGTGTGTTGTGTTGTGAATGAGATGATGAATGAATGAATGAATGCTAGGGTATTTATAGGAGTAGTGGAGGGAACATATGGTTGTTTGTTTAAGCATGCATGTGCTTGAATGTGGTGGAAAACAGCTAGGAAAGCTGGAAAGCACAAGGATCCCACGGCATGGCTTGTTGTTGGTGCTGGAATTGCATGTGTGTGCATGTGTTTGGGAAGTTTTTGATGATTTTCTGGCTGCAATGATGAAGAGTTTAATAAATAATGCATGTAGGTGACTGAAATGATGAAGAATGAGTGGTGGAAATGAAAGGGAAAGCTAGAAAGACATGTGAAGATGCTGGAATTGTGAGTAGGCCACGGCAATGTGTTTTCAGGATGGTTCTTTGTGGTTGTGATGCATGTGTTTGCATGTGTTGATGAATGGAATTGTGGAAAGGCAAGGGAATGCACGGTTTAGGCTTAAATGGGGTGATTGAATCATTAAAGTGCATGTGCATTAAAGGGGGAAATGTTAGGTGGGAAATGCATGTGAAGGTGCTGGAAATGGGAGTGAATGCCACGGGTTAAGCTTGTTTGTTTGATGATGATGCATGTGATGGGTGGGAACAAAGGAGGAAACATGGCACAAGGGTGCTTGAGTGAATGATTGAATGTGCATGTGGATTTAAAGAATGAGTGGTGGTGTAATGATGAAGTGAATGCATGTGGAATTGCAAGGAGGAAAGATGCAGAAATTGGAAAGGAATGCACGGCAATGTGTAGGATTTGTGGTGGGTTGATGAAAGAATAATGTCAAGGTATGGGATTGTTAAAGGGGGAAGTGCATGTGCAAGGATGAAGAAATGATTATGGATGCATGTGACTTGTTTGTGGAATGTAGGATGGGATACACGGCACAAGGGTGAAGTGGGTGTGAAATGGGAGTGCATGTGACATTGTTTTGTGACATAGAATGGATAGGGTGAATGATTATGTGGCTGCATGTTTGAATGATTAAATGTGCAAGTGGGTTGAAATGTAAAGGGAATGCAAGGTGAATGAATAATGAATGCATGTGTTGATGAAACTGCATTTGGAAATGTTGGAAAGTTTAAGTGCAATGCACGGCAAAGGGTGGAGAAATGATGGCATGTTGTGAATGTGATTGATTTAGGGTGAATGTGCATGTGTTTTAGGTTGTGAAAGCATGTGGATTAGGTGGAAAGAGGTGGGTGTGCATGTGAGTTGAAATGCATATGTTTAAATGGTTGAAATGTGTAGATGATTATGAGTATGATAAGTGATAAGTGAATGATATGTTAAGTGATAAATGAATGATATGTGGTGAGTGATAAGTGAATGGAAGTGATAAGTGATAATAGGGCTAGTTTAAAGGGCTAGGGTTTAAGTACATAGAATGGGCCTAAAATAGGTTGGTTTGCATGGCATAATATGTTTGATTGGGCTAGAGGTTTTCCACGGCTCAAAGGATTTGTTTGATTGGGCTAGGCCCTTTGTTTGATGTCCCCAAAGAGCATACAAGGCTTCAATTTCGTCCATCCTCTTTGCTCCATGATTAAGCTATCCAATCCATGCCCAAAAGTGCCCCAAATAGCCTCAAAATGCACTTTCTTGCTCCCTAAGCCCTTAGAACCTGAAAACACACAAAAGAAGCATAAAAGACTAAAATAACTACAGAAACATAACGTAAATGCACGAGAACAAGCCATTTAAGTCGCATGAATATGCTCCTATCAATGATGAAAGCTTAATGAATAATGCATGTAGGTGGCTGCAATGATGAAGAATGAGAGCTGGAAATGAGAGGGAAAATTGGAAAGGCATGTGAAGATGTTGGAATGTCAATGTGAAGTGCACGGCAAGGATTTTCAGGATGGGTCTTTGTGTTGTGTAGTGTGTTGTTGTGGTTTTGTTGTTGGTTAAAGCTTGTGAAAGCATGATTAAAGATGCATGTGAATGAATTATACAATGGGAAAGTATGTGATTGACAATTAGGGTGAAGTGGCTGCAATGATGAAGTGTGATGGTTGAAAATGGCAAGGGAAGGCACGACACAAGGATGTTTTGTGAATGATGGCAGGTTGTGTGATGGTGTTTTTGTTGGTTAAAGCTTGTGAAAGCATGTGCAAAGTGTGGTGGATGAATGAGATTGCATGTGGCTTTATGGTTGAATGATTAAAGGGTGCATGTGGGTGGATATGTGGCTGAAATGATGAATTGGACAACCTGGAAATGCAAAGGAAATGCACGGATTAGACTTGTTGTTTGTGTGAAGTGTGTGTGAATGCATGTGAATTAAAGGGATGAAGGTGGGTTATGCATGGCATGGGTAGGAGTGGAATGAATATGGATTTGCATGGCTTTTGAAGTGATTGTGGGTTTTGGAATTGGAAGGAAATGCATGGCCTTGGGGTTGGTTTAAGAGAGAATGGGCTAGGCCCTTTGTTTTATGTCCAAAGTGAATACAAGGCCTTCAAATTCGTCCAACACTTTGGCTCCAATCATATGCTATCCATTCCAAGCCCAATTTTGCTCCAAAATGCTCCAAAATGCATCTTTTTGCTTCCTTAGCCATATGAACCTAAAAACACACGAAAATGGCTTAAACTACTTAAACAACTATGAATTAACAACATAGATGCACGAAAACAAGCTAAGTAAGTCGCCTAAATATGCTCCTATCACAAATCCACACATCATATGGTTGATCATATCTAAGTGAAACAAACTCAAGAAATAGGTAGATAGCTGAGTATGAACTAACTTAACAAACATGGACTTGGTTTAAGCAACGGTGAAACCGAATCCCTAGCTTCATCTCCATTGGTGCTATCCCATTTTATTAGTTGTTGATTCATTTAATTGTGTTTACTTCAATTTCTAGTGTTTTCAAGTTACAACAACAAATCTGCCTAATTTGATTAGTTTTATTCATTTCATAGAGTTCTTGCAAAACAAGTGATTATATAGGATCAATTAGTCCCTGTGGATTCGACACCCTTACTTGTGCCATTATACTAAACATATTCTAGCATTAGGAAGGAAATAACTCAACAACCCTCTCAAACATGCTCAGTTTTCTCCTTCTCTTGAGAACACATTGTCAACCATGGATGTATCCCCTAAAGAAGATACCAAATGCCTGGAGTACAAAGGAGGCAAGAGGAAACGGTGGATCGAAGCATGTGGATTCATTCGCTGCCTCTTCGAAAGCAAAGGTATCTCATATCATCAAGGGCGAAAGCAAAGGTATCTCATATCATGCTCTTTCCCTGTCTTTTTCTTTGTCCTTGATATTACTTGCATGGCAAAGTGAAAGAAGCAATCAGCCGGCACTTGGAGTCTACCTGAACTCTATTCCCTGGTTGCTTACCTAGCGTTGCTCTCGAGTAGTCATCTTCAACGGTTGATACACTTCCAGAGAAGGGACCACTTCTGCAAAGGGGAGCTTGTAAGGCAAAGGAAAATGATACATTGAAGCATGAGGAGACAAGCATATGATGAGCTATCCTCTAACCCTCTTCAATACGAATTGGAGAGATTGAACAAAGAAACAAATAAAAGGAGTAAGCTCAGACCTTCGGGGGAGACCAAAAGAATCCTGCTGCCCAGTTTAAGAGTAGCACAAAGGAAAATCAACGATCGGAGGAAACCAAAAGAATCTCCAGCTCAGTTCAAGAGTAGTCTGTGGAAAAACTCAAGATAAAGCCTCACTGCAATCACCAAGGAGAAGATGGAATTTACACTCCATAACCAGATTTGCATCTCTAAACTCTTCTCTTTGTTAGATACATTCTGCCATGTTTAGTATGTTTAATTGCTGTTTTTATGTTTGCTTGTGTTTAGTGTGGTTTTAAGCTTAAAACATTGAGGACAATGTTTGATTTAAGTGTGGGGGAGTTACTAAAGTGTTTTGATGCAAATTCGTAGGGTTTTATCCACCATAACTTCAAATGTTGTTTCTTGCTGTTTTTAAGTGTGTTTAGTGTGTTTTGACTTAAAAATTCGAAAATCACATAAAAACTTGAAAAACATGTTTTGAAAAGCCTAAAAAGAGTGTTTTGAGTCGTTTTTGTGTCGTAGGTCACCTTCTAACACAATGATAAGGATTAGGTTTCTAATTGCATGACTGTTAAAAAGAGTTATAAACATGGAGAAAAGTTTGATTTACTCTTGGTATGTGCTTGGTTATGGTTATAATGTATGACTTCACATGCAATCATAAAAGAAAAATTCGTTTTTGTAACATGCTTGAAGGAAGGAACTCAAACAAACGCTACAACCCTGAGAGACTTGAGCCTATAACGTTCATTGGAGAGTATAATCTGTGAATTCTTGTTTTCTAAAGTTGTTGCATGATCTCATTATTCTTTGCTTGGTTACTACTTAGAATGCGTTTCATCAGATAGTTCCAAATGCTAGAACTCATGCCCATTTCATTCAAAGCATGTTATTGATTTGCATAACATATATCAAGATGAAGTTGTGTAGTTGCCACCATAGCCAAATAGCCTCACTTCCCATATTTCGTATATGTTGTAAGTTTTACCCCCGTTAAGCCGTGTTAGCCCATGTTCTTTGTTAACCCACTTTATCCTCACCTAACCTAGAATATGACCGTCCTTACCCTTGTTCTTGAAGCATAGTAAGCAATGAATTCCTTTTGATTAAGGTATTGCAGAAAATAAGTGTGGGGGAAAGAGTGTTTATGTAAGTTGATGTGCCATAGGCACGGCCAAAAAGAAAGAAAAAAAAAAAAAAAAAGAGTTGAAAAGTATTGTTGGTTGAAGTAAGGGCCCAAAACAATAAATTAGGCCCTAAGAGTTGTTGAATCTCCCCCTTATGTCTATAAGTTGATTTCTGCATGCCAAGTGAATTCTAAGCCTTAATTTCATTACTTTGCTTGCTATTGTTTAAAGAACTTTTGTTTATCCCTACCTTTCCTTGTGAGCCAATATCTCAAGCCCCGTTACAACCCTTGACTTCTATCTTGAGTGTTGTGCATTTCAAGTGTGGAAATTGAACTTGGTATGAGCTTATGGTGTCACTGGTTCTCGCTTCTAAGTAGTAGCATTCCATTCATGAGATCATATCTAAACATGATTATTAACTCCAGAAATTGCGTTCTTTGTGATACATATATGTGAGTGTTCGTTTTCATGTTTACATCAATCTTCCCACATATGACTAGATTAGGGTGTGTAGTTAGAAAATCTGAGTGAAAATCGAGTGCATATCTTGTAAGGAATTGAGCAAATTCTCTAAGGCATGTTACTACATTCAAAACATGGTTTTAAATGCTTAATTGTGAACTAGTATAGGGTGACTATGATTAAGAATGTACTTAAGTGTGAAGATGACTAAAATCTGTGAGAATGATGATTTTTAACATGTCATGTGCATTGGAAATCCCTAAGACGGTTGTTGGAAGGTTTAGGTTGTGTTTTACGTGTTTAGTGTCGTTTTGTTTTTATTCTGTTTTGCTCGAGGACTAGCAAAAGATAAGTGTGGGGGAGTTTGATAGGAGCATATTCATGCGACTTAAATGGCTTGTTCTCGTGCATTTACGTTATGTTTCTCTAGTTATTTTAGTCCGTTATGCTTCTTTTGTGTGTTTTCAGGTTCTAAGGGCTTAGGGAGCAAGAAAGTGCATTTTGAGGCTATTTGGGGCACTTTTGGGCATGGATTGGATAGCTTAATCATGGAGCAAAGAGGATGGACGAAATTAAAGCCTTGTATGCTCTTTGGGGACATAAAACAAAGGGCCTAGCCCAATCAAACAAATCCCTTGAGCCATGGAAAACCCCTAGCCCAATCAAACATTCTATGCCATGCAAATCAACCTATTTTAGGCCCATTCTATGTACTTAAACCCTAGCCCTTTAAACTTGCAGCCCTATTATGATTTATACACCCCACATGTGATAGGAGCATATTCATGCGACTTAATTAGCTTGTTCTCGTGCATTTATGTTGTGTTTATTTAGCTATTTTAGTGTTTAAGGCCACTTTTGTGTATTTTCAGATTATAAGGCCAAAGTGTGCAAGAAGATGCAAATTGGAGTCTTTTGGAGCGAAAGAGGAACGAATGAGTTGAAGACTTGAAGAAACGACGAAATCCTACTCCAACGATGCATTCTTACCAAAACGAGGAATCCTACTCAAACAAGGTTTCCTATTTTAGGAAAGTTAACCCTAAGTTTCCCGTTTTGGTAACCTTTCCTAAACTTAAACGTCCGTATTTTCTAGCCACTTTGACGGCCTTATAGGCACTTTAGGACACAAAACCAAGGCCCTAGCCCTATTTCCCGTCCTAGCCGCACCTTTATATTTATGTTTTAATTTCCTATTTTCGTAAGCCTTTGATTTAATTTTAAATAAGCTAGGGTTTATTTTCTGAAACCCTACATATTTTACAACTTAGCCGCAAGTCCCCATACATTTTTCACCCTAAGCATTCTAAATCCCATATCAGCCGCACCATATACCTCTCATTCTATTAATCATTCAGCCATTCTCCCTAATTCTATTTACCATGCAGCCCATTATCCTTTCCTTTGGCTTTTAGCCGCAAGCCACCATAGCCCATTATTTCCACCCTAACCCGTGCACTACAATTGAACCTAATAAACCAAACAGAAAATGGGGCAATCACCATATTCAATTGATTCATATTTTAAATCAGCCGCAGCCACTTTTTCCCATTATTCATACACCAGTCCCGTGCCTTTCCCCAAAACATGGCAGTCCATAACCTAATAACCTAGCCGCAAATCTCATGTGATTCCAGTTTTTTTTAATTAGCCACTTTCTTCCCATTATTCTCCCCCATCATCCGTAGCCACCCAAAACCTAATTCTCCTCTAGCAGCCGCAACATATAGCCCTCCATTTCCAGCCGTGCTTTTTGCCAAAAACACATCACAGCCGCAGCAACCTTTTCAATTCCATATTCTCCCCAAAACTGTGCAGCCACTTCCACATATTTCAGAACCTGCCGCAGCTTTTCCTCCACCTTCCAGCCACCATTCCAGCTTTCCCCCATCACTCCACCACCTTGCCGCACCACCAATCCTCTCTAAATCCATCCCCAACCCAAAATAACATCCAAATCATCCATTTAATCTCACTGCCGTAGCAAGGAGAAGAGGAAAGATGACTTAGACGCGCAGAAATTCAAGTGGATTCGTTGGGCGTTCTAGGTGTAATCCATCCTTTATGCTTAATGTTTAAATTCAATTGTATTTCTCTTTTTGCGAATATGAGAAGCTAAATCCCCCTAGTTAGCTAGGGGGTGATTCGAAACCATGTTTATGCTTGCAATATGAATTGATTACTTTTGGTTGGAATTTCATGAATGTTGGATTCAATTCATTTAACTGTTTGATTGATAACTTGTTTGTGTATGTTGATTGAGAGTGCACGCTTAATTTTCATGCATGAATATGACGCTAGAGTATAAGTGAATTTCACCTAATAGTTATGAACTTATATTCACAAGTAGTCGAGGTTGCTTATAAACAATCGCGTTAAATGAATTCTTGGCACTAGTTTCATGCTCATCATAGTAACGACTGCCTCGTCAACACTTATAGTTTTCATGATGCTTAATGATCTTTGATTGTATCTTTATTGTGCTTTTCACGTAAAGGATTTTTGGAGAATGTTTTGAATTGCGTTGCGCTAACCCATCCAATTCATTAACTTAAGGAGAACTTGACGGTTAATTTAAGCGGACCTAATTAACCCGGGGTGTTGAGTTTCATAATTTATCGAAAGACCAACTGAAAATCAAAGTGTATGCAAGTGTGACATGTGTGGAGAAGAACCTTCTAGCTAGCATTCATCCATATTTTCATCACATTCATATTTACATTCTTCTTTAAATTACAATCGTTGCATTTAGTTTAATTTCGTCAAAACCTCAATCCCCCTTTACTTTAGTGTCCAATTTAGTTAGAAAGTGTCTTAGTTTGTGTTTATAAGCGTTTTGTATTCTTTGAGTCTTTTGATTTGTTTGAGTGTTTTTATTATTAGTTTTGCATTCTTTGAGTCTAGTTTAGTGTTTCAAACTTTATTTTACGTTTTTGAGTCAGTTTCCAAGTGATTTTGCAATCCCTCCTAATCCCCGGTTAAGAACGATCCCTACTTATTTATATACTACAATTGTCACAAGAGGGTTTTAATTTGTGTGCTTACTTAGTTCGCATCAAATTTTTGGTGCCGTTGCCGGGGATTAGCAACTTTGCTAATCCTTTGGATTGTTTAATTTCTGTTTATTTATTTATTTTGTTGAAGTTTCTGATTTTGTTTTGTTTTCCTTGTTTTAGGTACTAGTGCATGACTCGGAGTTCTCAACCGATTCGTGAGCGTATCTCGGACTTTGACAGTGATTTTGAGAGGACTTTGAGACGAAGGAAGAAGCATCACGAATCAAATCCGCCAAGCCCGGAACCTGAGCTTGACGAACAAGGCCTAGAAGAGGAAGAAGAGGCCACGGCAGGGATCTTTGAGGAGCCACAAGACATGGCCGTAGACAACCGGACACTTAAGGAGCTTTCCGCTTCGGGATTGGCTAATGCAGCACCCTTGTGCATCCAATATCCCCCACCGGCCGAAGGGAAGACCGAGGAGTTTGAGTTGAAGTCAAGCTTGCTCCATTATATTCCGAAGTACCATGGGTTGTCCATGGAGGATCCGAACAAGCACCTAAAGGAATTTGAGGTGGTGTGCTCAAGTATGACTCCCGTCAACGTTGACGGAAGTATATTGAAGATGAAGGCTTTTCCATTTTCTTTGATGGACAAAGCCAAGGATTGGTTGTACGATTTAGCTCCCGGAACCGTCACATCGTGGGAGAGCATGAAGAGGGCCTTTCTGGAGAAGTTTTTCCCAACTTCTCGAATCATCCTTTTACGAAAAAGGATAAGTGGTATACAGCAAGAAGATGGTGAGTCTTTTCCTACGTATTACGAACGTTTTAAATCTCTTGTTGCTTCTTGTCCACAGCACCAGATGAAGGAGGAGTTGCTTCTGCAATACTTTTACGAGGGGCTCCTGCCAATTGAACGACAAATGCTTGACGCATCGGCGGGTGGAGCATTGGTGGACAAGACACCCATGGCGGCCAAGGTCTTGATCGCGAACCGAGCGTTGAACGCTCAACAATATGAGGGAGTAGGCCAAAGAGGACCCCCACGGCAGCAAGTGCATGAGGTAAGTTCCACCCCCGATATTCATTCCCAGTTAGCTAATCTTACGTCCATTGCGTCTCAGATGGCCGAAGGCATGAGGATGCAAGGACCGGTTGTATGCGGGGTGTGTTCGATCCAAAGACATGCTTCTGATAAGTGCCCGCAACTCATAGAAAATGGTGGATGGGAAAGCGCCAACGCGATTGGATTTCAGGGTCAAAACCAACCAAGGAACGACCCGTACTCGAACACTTACAATCCGGGTTGGAGAGACCACCCAAACTTCAAATGGAGAGAGCCCCAACAACCACCACAACAAGGGGGCTTTAGGCAACAACCTCCGGGCTTCTTCACCAAGCCATTCGCACCCACACAAGCACCCCCACAATCTGCCCAAACAAGTTCAGGTAACTCTTTAGACAATGATACACTTATTAAGATACTAACTAAATTGTCTAATGGGCAGGAAGATCAAGCGAAGGCTATGCAAAACCAAGATAAGAGGGTGGATCAACTTGAGAAACAAATTGGGCAGATTGCCGAGTTTGTAGGTAAGTTTTGAGATCCCGGACAACTCCCTAGTTCCACCATTCCAAATCCGAAGGGAGGTTTCGAATCAGCTAAAGCAATCACCCTAAGAAGTGGTAAGGAAGTTGGGGCAGGTCCTACATCAAAAACAGGTTATAACGAGGATGAAAAGCTGCAACATGAAGAGGAGGAAGTAAGCAAGCCCACGGCAAGGGTACAAGCACCCTTGCCGCAACTATCAAGGGACATTAATGCACCCAACTCATCTCATTCGGCCACCAAAGGTAAGTTCGGGTCAAAATTGATTAATTCTAACTTTGTTCCACCCGATGTTCCTTTTCCTAGCAGATTTTTGCAATCCACGAAAGAAGAGGAGGAAAAAGATGTTCTAGAGACATTTAGAAAAGTTCAAGTCAACATACCCCTTTTGGATGCAATCAAGCAAATCCCGAAGTATGCGAAGTTCTTGAAAAAGCTTTGTACAACAAGGAAACGGATTCAAGAAAAAGAGGTGGTTCATGTAAGTGAGAATGTCTCTGCCATCTTGCAACGCAAACTACCACCCAAATGCAAAGATCCAGGTAGTTTCACGATCCCGTGTGTAATTGGAAATACAAAGTTCGAACATGCTATGCTAGATTTAGGTGCATCAATTAATGTCATGCCATACTCTGTTTATGCATCTATGAATCTAGGAGAGCTTAAAAATGATGGTGTTGTTATACAATTAGCTGATCGATCTAATGCATACCCGAGAGGAGTCTTGGAAGATGTTTTGGTGCAGGTAGAACATTTGATTTTTCCTGCAGATTTCTATGTGCTTGACATGGATGATTCAACCTACTCTCCACCATCACCGCTCTTACTTGGACGACCTTTCATGAAAACAGCCACACCAAGATTGATGTGGCCAAGGGAGCTTTAACTATGGAGTTTGGTGGTGATACAATTAACTTTAAAGTTTCTGAATCCATTAAGAGTACTAATGATGTTCATTCTTGTTGTGTTATAGATGTGCATAAGGACTTAGGGCCGAAAGGATCCGCACCAATCAAGAAGGATGCATCTAGAATCACCATCAAGGAAGGAATTGGATTGGAGCACAAAGAGCACGCCATTACCATAAAAACATCCAATATGGCCGTGCCTTGTGCTAAAATTGGCGAGATAGTGGCTGCCCTAGGGACATTGCCACAACATCCTAGTAAGTCTCCAATCCCAATTCCGATTCCCATTTCAAGTAATAGGTTGTTACCTTCTGTGGTGCAGGTGAAAAACCAATTTAAAGGTAGTAGGAGCATGTACATGGAGTGTCGGAACCCAAGCACCAAAATCAGGGAGGATCACTATCCCCTCCCATTCATCGAGCCGTACTACGAGAAATTTCAAGGAGTATACCGTGGAGGACATAACCCTCCATTCCGTGAGCCAGAGTGAGGAGTAAAAGAAGGTTTCGTCCGGCTGGAAGACGTTAAAGCAAGCGCTTCTTGGGAGGCAACCCATGCAATCAACAAAGGAAGAACTTGGGAATCGCTCCACACTCAGATTTGCGTCCCTAAACCCTTTCCTTTGTTGCTTACTTTATGTTTTGTGTAATGTTTTTAATTGTGTCTAAAACATTGAGGACAATGTTTAGTTTAAGTGTGGGGGGGGTAACATTCTGTTTTGAGATATTTGTGCATGAAATTCGTAGGGTTTTACCACCTAGCATGTCTAAACTTGTTTCCCACTGTTTTTAAGTGTTTTTAAGCTATTTTAGTGTGTTTTAGAGTGTGTTGATTTAAAAATCCGAAAATACCATAAAAATTTGAAAAATTGTTTTGAAAAACCCAAAAAGAGTTGTTTTTGTGTGTTTGTTTGTGTCGTAGGGTACCTTCCAACACAATGATGAGGATTTGGTTTTTAATTGCATGATGGTTAAAGAAAGTTACAAACATGGATGGACGTTTGATATACTCTCTGGTTTATGCTTGGTTATCGTTATAGTTTACGAATTCACCTATAATCACAAATGATAAAAATTAGTTTTTGTAACATGCTTGAAGGAAGGAACTTAAACAAACGCTATATCCCTGTGAGACTTGAGCCTAAACGTTATTTGGAGAGTTAAAATCTGTGCATTAATGTTTTCTAAGTCGTTGCATGATCTCATTATTCTTTGCTTGGTTACTACTTAGAAGGCGTTTCATCACTTAGTTCCAAATGCTAGAACTCATGCCCATTTCATTCAAAGCATGTCATTGATTTGCATACCACATATTCAAGATGAAGTTGTGTAGTGACCACCATCAAAGCCAAACAGCCATGTGCCCTTCACTCATTTTGTGTTTAAGTTTCACCCCATTGAGCCGTGTAGCCCATATTCTTCGTTAACCCGCATTATCCTCACCTAGCCTAGATTAGGACCATCCTTACCCTTGTTCTTGAAGCATAGTAAGCAATGAATTCCTTTTGATTAATGTGTTGCAGGAAATAAGTGTGGGGGAAGGATTATTGATGTGAGTTATGTGCCATAGGCACGAGTATTAAAAAAAAAAAAAAAAAAAAAAAAAAAAAAAAAAAGAAAAGAAAAGAAAAGAAAAGAAAAGAAAAAAGTGAAAAAAAGAGTTGAAAATAGTTGAAAAGTATTGGTTGTTGAAGAAAGGGCCCAAAACAATGAATTAGGCCCTAAGAGTTGTTTGAATCTCCCCTGTTTGTCTAAAAGTTGATTTCTGCATTCTAAGGGAATTCTAGGTCTTAATTTCATTACTTTACTTACTATTGCTTAAAGAACTTTTGTGTATCCCTACCTTTCCTTGTGAGCCAATACCCCAAGCCCCGTTACAACCCTTGACTTCTATCTTGAGTGGTGTGCATTTCAATTGTGGAGTTTGAATTTGGTATGAGCATATGGTGTCACTGGTTCTCGCATCTAAGTAGTAGCATTCCGTTCATGAGATCATATCTAAACACGTTTAATTACTCCAGAAATTGCGTTCTTTGTTATAACATATGTGAGTACTAGTCTTTCATGTTTACATCAATCTTCTCACATATAACTAGTGTAGGGTGTGTAGTCCGAAAATCTGAGTGAAAATTGAGTGCATAACCATTGAGGAATTGAGGGAATTCTCTAAGGCATGTTACTACATTCAAAATGTGTTTTAATTGATTAAATGCGAACTAGTGAATGGTGACTATGATTAAGTGTGTGCTTGAGGGGAAGGAAGACTAAAAGCCATGTGAGTAATGATTTTTGACATGTCATGTTTCATTGGAAATCCCTGAGGCAAACGTTGGAAGGTTTAGGTTATGTTTTGTTTGTTCTGTGTACTTAAACCTATTTTAGGCCCATTCTATGTACTTAAACCCTAGCCCTTTAAACTTGCAGCCCTATTATGATTTATACACCCCACATGTCCCTTTAATTCAACCACATTCCAATTCAACACATGCATACATACACCATCTTCCCCTTTACAAAACCCTTTGCCATGCATCACATGCATTTCCAACACTTCCCATTTTGGTGCCGTGCCTTCCCTTCACTTTCCAGCCACATTCTTCCACCCCCTTTAATCATTTAACTCACCTACATTCCACCTAATCCACATGCCTTCCCAACTATACAAAACAGCCAACACATGCACCAAAACACTCTTTGCCGTGCCTTTCAAAGCAATTCCAGCATCTTCACATGTTTTCCAGCTTTCCACCTTGCATTTCCAGATTATTCCTTCATCATTGCATCCATTCCTCATGCATTCTTCATCATTGCACCACAATTCAATTAATCCCACACTTCATGCCGTGGCTTACTCACATTTCCAGCACCTTCACATGCCATTTCCAGCTTTCCACCTAGCTTTCCACCTCACAACCACCAGAAATCAACCATGCCGTGCATTCCCTTTCAAATCTGTCAACATACAAACACCTTCACATGCATTTCCCACTTAACATTTCCCCCTTTAATGCACATGCATGCCCTTCATAAATCAGCCACATTCACACACCTTTTCTCCACCCTTTGCCGTGCAAATCACCACATATTTCCAGCTTTTCAAATCAGCCACCTTCACATGCATTCACTCATAATCATTCACTCACCTTGCAGCCACATTTCCACCCACCTCCTAGCTGTCATGTTCCCTCCACTCCTATAAATACCCTTGCATTCATTCATTCATGCATCATTCCATTCACAACACAACACACAACACAAACACAACCTTGTGCCGTGCATCACCTTTCATTTCTGCACCATTTCTTCTCCTCCATTGCAGCCACTCCAATCATTCCCCACTCCATTCCACATACACCTAAAGCCCTAAACATCTCCTTAGACCTTGTGCCACAACGAAGAGGAAGAGAAGAGGGCCTAAACGTTCATACAATTCAAGTTTGAGTTGTTGGAATGTTTAGGTGTTTCTTTGATTTCAATGTTTAATTTCAATTCTCTTTGTTTTGTAAGTATGAGGAACTAAACCCCCCTTAGCTAGGGGGTGATTCGAAATATATGTTTATGTTTGTAATATGATTTGATTACTTCTAATTACGTTTCATAAGTTGTGAATCCAATTTGTTTAACTGTTTGATTGATAACCTACTTATGTATGTTTATTGAGAATGAACGCTTAATTTTCATGCATGAATATGACGCTAGAATATAAGTGAGTTTCACGTAATAGTTATGAACTTATATTCACAAGTAGTGGAGGTTGCTTATAAACAATCACGTTAAACAAATTCTTGGCATAAGTTTCATGCAATCATAGTAACGAATGCCTCGTCAACACTTATAGTTTTCATGTTGCTTAATGATTCTTGCTTGTATCTCTATTATGCAATTCATGTAGGGAACTTGTGAGGAATGCTTTGGGTTGTCGTATGCAATCATCCAATTCATTAACTTAAGGAAAACTTGACGGTTAATTTAAGCGGACCTAATTAACCCGGGGCGTTGAGAATTCATGGTTTATTGAAAAGCAATTAGAAATCGTTTTGTATGCAAGTATAACATGTGTGGAGATGAACCCCTTAGCTAGCTTCCCATCCATTCATTTTCGTCAAATCCGTATTTACAATTTGTTTTCTTTGCAATCTATCCATTTTAGTTTAATTTCGTCCGAACTCAATCCCCCCCCATACTTTGTTTAGTCTTAGTCTTAATCTATCTTATTTTGAGTGTTACATTCTTTGAATCTAGTATAGTGTTTTATATTGTGTTTTTACATTTTTGAATCAAATCCAAGAGGTTAACAATCCCTCCTAATCCCCGGTCCAGAACGATCCCTACTTACGTACTTACTACAATTAACAAAAAGAGGGTTTAATTTGTGTGCGCATAAATAACGCATCAAAACGCCTTCTAAGTAGTAACCAAGCAAAGAATAATGAGATCATGCAACGACTTTAGAAAACAATAATGCACAGATTTTAACTCTCCAAATAACGTTTAGGCTCAAGTCTCACAAGGTTGTAGCGTTTGTTTGAGTTCCTTCCTTCAAGCATGTTACAAAAACTAATTTTTCTTTTATGATTGCATGTGAAGTCATACATTATAACCGTAACCAAGCATATACCAAGAGTAAATCAAACTTTTCTCCATGTTTATAACTCTTTTTAACAGTCATGCAATTACAAACCAAATCCTCATCATTGTGTTGGAAGGTACCCTAAGACACAAACACACAAAAACGACTCAAAACACTCTTTTTAGGCTTTTCAAAACATGTTTTTCAAATTTTTTATGTGATTTTCGGAGTTATAAAACAAAACACACTAAAACACTCCAAATCAGCTTAAAAACATTTTAAAACAGCAAGGAACAACACTTGAAGTTATGGGTGATAAAATCCAACGAATTTGCATCAACATACTTAGTTACCTAGTTACCCCCCCCACACTTCAATCAAACATTGTCCTCAATGTTTTAAGCCTAAATTCACACCAAACAAAAGTAAACACATAAACAACAACTAACCATACTAAACATGGCAGAATGTATCTAACAAAGAGAAGAGTTTAGGGATGCAAATCTGGTTATGGAGTGTAAATTCCATCTTCTTCTTGGTGATTGCATTGAGGCTTGATCGTGAGTTTTTCCACAGGCTAATCTTGAACTGGGCTGGAGGATTCTGACACATGGCAGGCAAGCACGAGGTGGAGGTGATGACCTGTTTCTTTGTTCAATCTTTCTAATTCGTACTGAAGAGTACGAATTAGAAAGATTGATTTTTCATTGTCACTCGTCTTTCTTCAAGCAGATGTGGTCCCTTCTCTGGAAGTGTATCAACCTTTGAAGATGACTACTCGAGAGCAACGCTAGGTAAGCAACCAGGGAATAGATTCCAGGTAGTCGGTTCCTGATGCAAAAATTACTTGACACTCAAATTAAACCCTCGTTTGACAATTGTAGTAGAATGGATAAGTGAGGGATCGTTCTAGACCGGGGATTAGGAGGGCTTGCTAAAACCTTCTAAATTGACTTAAAAACATAAAAACTCAATATAAAACACTATTTAATGCTCGAAGAAAGCAAAACTAAAAATAAGAAAGATTAAGACTAAGACTTCAACGAAATAGGGGGGGAATTGGATTTGGACGAATTTAAACTAAAATGGATACTTGGAAACAAAACAAATTGTAAATATGGATAGATTGCAAACAAGTGTTGTGAAATTAGATGGTTGGTGAATTAGCTAGAGGTTCTTTCTCCACACATGATATTTATGCATGTGAATCAATTTCCAGTTATTCCTTCATTGAATTATGAACGACAATGCCCCAAATTAACCGTGACATCACTAGTTAACCCTCAGATTTTCCTTAAATTATTGGATTGGATGGCATCATTCGACAACCCAAAATATTCTCAAAAGTTCCCTACATGTCATCATAATAGAGATACAATCGAAGATCATTAAGAATAATGAAAACCATAAGCATTGACAAAGCATTTGCAACTATGACATCATGTTACTCATGCTAAGAATTAAACTTAACGCGATCGTGACAAGCGACCTTCACTACTTTCAAGTATAAGTTAGTAACGATTATGTGAAACCTTCTTAAACTTTAGCCACATATTCATGGATGCTAATTAAGTGTCGACCCTCAATCAACAAACACAAATAAGTTAATCATCAAATAGTTAAGCCAATTGCATTCACGAATCAAGAGTTCATAACCGGAATTCATCAATTCATATTACATAAATAATCATGGTATTGAAATCACCCCTAGCCAAAAAGGGTTTAGTTCCTCATAACTTTGAAATCAAAGAAACACCTAAACATTCCAACAACTCAAACTTGAATTGTATGAATGTTTAGGCACTCTTCTCTTCCATTCCTCATATTACAAAACAAAGAGAATTGAATTTAAACATTGAAATCAAAGAAACGCGTAAACATTCCAACAACTCAAACTTGAATTGTATGAACGTTTAGGCCCTCTTATCTTCCTCTTTATTGTGGCACAAGGACTAAGGGATGTTGTTGGTGTGTTGAATGGATTGGGGGATTATGGAAATGGATGAGGAGTGGTGGAGAAAATGGTGCATAAAATGGAGAGAAACTCACGGCTAGGGAGAAGATGGAAGTGTTTGTGGTGTGTTGTGTATGAAATGAGATGATCTTTGAATGAATGAATGCAAGGGTATTTATAGGAGGAGTGGAGATGTATATGGCTATTTGTTTAAGGTGTTTGTGGTTGCAATGATGAAGAATTGCATGTGGAAATAAAAGGGAAAATGTGGTGAAATGATGAAGTAGGAAGGTGGAAATGCATGTGAGATGTTGGAAAGGAAATGGGAATATGAGTAGGCCATGGCATGGGAGTTGTTTTGTTGGTGTAAATGTGCCATGGTTGCAATGATGAAGAATAAAGGGTGCATGTGGGGTGGAATTGAATGAATGCAAAGTGAATGAATAATGAAATGAGTTAAAGAGGGAGAATGTGGTGAAATGATGAAGTAGGAAGGTGGAAATGCATGTGACTTGTTTGTGGAATAAAGAATGAATGGTGAAATGATGAAGAGTTGCATAAAGAATGCATGTAGGGTTAGCTAGGTTGGCTTTGTTTGGGTGCATGTGTGTTAATGGTGGTTTTGCATGTGAATTGATGGATTGTTTTTGATGGAATGGATGGTTCTTTGCATGGCTTTTGAAGTGATTGTGGGCTTTGGAATTGGAAGGAAATGCATGGCCTTGGGGTTGGTTTAAGAGAGAATGGGCTAGGCCCTTTGTTTTATGTCCAAAATGAATACAAGGCCTTCAAATTCGTCCAACACTTTGGCTCCAATCATATGCTATCCATTCCAAGCCCAATTTTGCTCCAAAATGCTCCAAAATGCATCTTTTTGCTTCCTTAGCCATATGAACCTAAAAACACACGAAAATGGCTTAAACTACTAAAACAACTATGAATTAACAACATAGATGCACGAAAACAAGCTAAGTAAGTCGCCTAAATATGCTCCTATCAGTTCCAGATCGGAAGACTGACTCCAAGTGCCGGCTGATTGCTCACTTCACTTTACCATGCAAGTAATAACAAGGACAAAGGAAAAGACAAGGAAAGATCATGATATGAGATACCTTTGCTTTCGCCCTTGATGATATGAGATATTTTTGCTTTTGAAGAAGCAGCGAATGAATCAGCACATATATTTGTTGCGTTTGTCTCCACATGCTTCGATCCACCGTTTCCTCTTGCCTCATCTGTACTCCAGGCATCTGGTATCTTCTTTGGGGGATACATCAATGGTTGAATATGTGTTCTCAAGGGAAGAAGAAAACTGAGCATGTTTGAGAGGTTTGGTTGCAGCTATATTCTCGGCCGAGAAGGAAAGTCATGCGTTTTTTTTGGGTGTATGCCTTGTCATGAATGTTGATGTATATAGGAATTGTAATGGCAAGTAGTAGTGCGGATGCGGCTTTGTCAGAGCTCTTTTGACAAAGTTGCACGCGTTTTCTGAAAAGCCGGGATTTCGGCTTTGTCACCCACGCTTGTCGGCAAAAGTGTGTAGCTGCATTCTCGGCATCCACGCGTCTTCAACTTTGTCAGAGATCTTTTGAAAAGCCGGGATTACGTCTGAAGATTTGGCGAACTTTACGCAGGAAAATCCGGCTTTGGAGAGTGGTGTCTCTTCAATTCTGAATTGGTGATTGTGTCGCCTCTCCTTTTATAGAGGTGATCGATCACCTCTAACATGCACACTTTGAAGATTGCCCATTCGTGAAATCGTCTCCGGCCTTTTGAGATTTTACTCCATCCAACCCTTCTCTTTTAACTTCTTGAAAAATGGCTAACTCTTCTAACCCATCTAACCTTTGCTTAGATTTGATTCTCAGCAGTGATCCGGTTGCGCCTCGTCAGGGTAAGGTATGGTGCCCGTCTTTTTATCTTCTAATGGCCCTCTTACAGGTGAAGACTCCATGATGACGGATGCAACAACAGCTACGATAGTAGCTCGGAACCTCCTCACTCCTAAAGATAGTCAACTGCTTTCAGGATGGTCCGATGAGTTGGCCGTTCAAGAGTCCCTAGCTCTTAGTGTTCAGTGCGTGGGCTCTGTGTCCAACATGGGCCAACGCCTACTTGCTCGATCCCGTCAGGTTGAATCATTGATGGCAGAGGTGGAAAATCTCAAGCAAGAGATCAAACAGCTTAAGTACGAGAATAGAAGTTTGCACGTGCTTGCAAATAACTATTCGACGGGCATGAAGAGGAAGCTTGATGAGATGCAAGAATCTCAAGGTCGCATTCAAAGTGACCGTCAAAGGCTTGCGACTTTCTTCCAGAGGCACCTTTTTCCTGCGTCATCTAGCGTTCCACCAAGTATTGGGGCCTCGAATGATCTATCTTCGGTGCCTCCCGCTCCTATGCCTCTCGCTCCGATGCCTCCCGCTCCTAGAGTTTTGCCACGTAGTGGGGCTTCACGTAAACAAAAACAACCTTTGTGAAGGCTCCATCTTTCTCTTTCTTTGTTAGATACATTTTTTCTTTTTTTTTTTTTTTTTTTTTGCACTTGTAATTTCTCGAAAATCAATGAACAAGCTTTGTTTTATTCAGTGCATTGGGTTGCCTCCCAAGTAGCGCTTTCTTTTACGTCTTGCAGCCGGACGATCCTTCCTTTTAAACTTCATTTGGGCCCACGGCATGCACTTCAAAGTTCTCATAGTATGGCTCAATGAATGTGAGGGGATAGTGATCCTCCCTGATTGTGATGTTTTGGTTCCTTGATGCGAGATTTATACGCACACAAATTAAACCCTCTTTTTGTCAATTGTAGTATAAGTATAAGTAGGGATCGTTCTGGACCGGGGATTAGGAGGGATTGTTAACCTCTTGGATTTGACTCAAAAACGTAAAAACACAAAATAAAACACTATACTAGATTCAAAGAATGTAAAACTCAAAATAAGATAGATTAAGACTAAGACTAAACAAAGTATGGGGGGGGATTGAGTTCGGACGAAATTAAACTAAAATGGATAGATTGCAAAGAAAACAAATTGTAAATACGGATTTAACGGAAATGAATGGATGGGAAGCTAGCTAAGGGGTTCATCGCCACATATGTTATACTTGCATACAAAACGATTTCTAATTGCTTTTCAATAAACCATGAATTCTCAACGCCCCGGGTTAATTAGGTCCGCTTAAATTAACCGTCAAGTTTTCCTTAAGTTAATGAATTGGATGATTGCATACGACAACCCAAAGCATTCCTCACAAGTTCCTTACATGAATTGCATAATAGAGATACAAGCAAGAATCATTAAGCAACATGAAAACTATAAGTGTTGACAAGGCATTTGTTACTATGATTGCATGAAACTTATGCCAAGAATTTGTTTAACGCGATTGTTTATAAGCAACCTCCACTACTTGTGAATATAAGTTCATAACTATTACGTGAAGCTCACTTATATTCTAGCGTCATATTCATGCATGAAAATTAAGCGTTCATTCTCAATAAACATACACAAATAGGTTATCAATCAAACAGTTAAACAAATTGGATTCACAACTTATGAAACGTAATTAGAAGTAATCAAATCATATTGCAAGCATAAACATATATTTCGAATCACCCCCTAGCTAAGGGGGGTTTAGTTCCTCATACGTACAAAACAAAGAGAATTGAAATTAAACATTGAAATCAAAGAAACGCCTAAACATTCCAACAACTCAAACTTGAATTGTATGAACGTTTAGGCCCTCTTCTCTTCCTCTTCGTTGTAGCATAAGGTCTAAGGGATGTTGTTGGTGTGTTGAATGGATTGGGGAATTATGGAAGTGGATGAGGAGTGGTGGAAATGGAAGAGGATTGATGTTTGGATTATAAGGGAGAGATGGGAAGCCACGGCAAAGGAAGTTTGGTGGTGTGTTTGTGTATGAAATGAGATGTTGAAATGGGGAGTGAATGCAAGGGTATTTATAGGAGGAGTGGAGGGAACATGACAGCTAAGAGGTGGGTGGAAATGTGGCTGCAAGGTGAGTGAATGATTATGAGTGAATGCATGTGGATGTGGCTGATTTGGAAAGCTGGAATTGTGTGGTGATTTGCACGGCAAAGGGTGGAGAAAAGGTGTGTGAATGTGGCTGATTTATGAAGGGAATGCATGTGCATTAAAGGGGGAAATGTTAGGTGGGAAATGCATGTGAAGGTGTTTGTATGTTGACAGATTTGAAAGGGAATGCACGGCATGGTTGATTTCTAGTGGTTGTGAGGTGGAAAGCTGGAAATGGCATGTGAAGGTGCTGGAAATGTGAGTAGGCCACGGCATGGAGTGTGGGATGAGCTGATTTGTGGTGCAATGATGAAGAATGCATGTGGAATGGATGCAATGATGAAGGAATAATCTGGAAATGCAAGGTGGAAAGCTGGAAGTGTGAGTGAAGGCCACGGCAAGGGTGTTTTCTTGATGGTTTTGGGGTTGTGATGCATGTGAATGCATGTGAATGATAGCTAGGGTGTGTGATGATGAGTGTATGTGGAATAAAGAATGAATGGTGGCTGAATTGAAGGAGTGGGAAGCTGGAAAGTTGAAGGGGATACACGGCACAAGATTTTCAGGATGCATGTGTGTGTGAATGGTGGTGAAAATGCATGTGATGAAGAATGAATAAAGAAATGCATGTAGGGTTAGCTAGGTTGGCTTTGTTTGGATGCATGTGTTGGCTCAATTATATTGTTGGGAAGGCATGTGGATTAGGTGGAATGTAGGGGGAATAATGATGAAGTGGGAGGTGGAAGAATGTGGTTGGAAAGTGGAATGATGAAGTGGGAGTGCACGGCAACAACAAGGTTGCTGTTTTGTGGTGTGTTGATGAAAGAATAATGTCAAGGTGTGGGATTGTTAAAGGGGGAAGTGCATGTGCAAGGATGAAGAAATGATTATGGATGCATGTGATTGGTGGGAACAAAGAATGTATAAGGGGTACACGGCACAAAGGAGTTGTTGTAAAGGGGAACATGGTGTGTGTAATTGCATGTGTGTGAATGTGGGTTAAAGTGATGCACGGCTAGGAAATGTGAGTGAATGATGTGCATGTGTGTGAATGCATGTGGAATTAAGAAGAGTATGGAAGTGAATAAATCATAATAGGGCTAGTTTAAAGGGCTAGGGTTTAAGTACATAGAATGGGCCTAAAATAAGTTGGTTTGCATGGCATATAATGTTTGATTTGGGCTAGAGGTTTTCCATGGCTCAAAGGATTTGTTTGATTGGGCTAGGCCCTTTGTTTTATGTCCCCAAAAAGCATACAAGGCTTCAATTTCGTCCATCCTCTTTGCTCCATGATTAAGCTATCCAATCCATGCCCAAAAGTGCCCTAAATAGCCTCAAAATGCACTTTCTTGCTCCCTAAGCCCTTAGAACCTGAAAACACACAAAAGAAGCATAAAGGACTAAAATAACTAGAGAAACATAACGTAAATGCACGAGAACAAGCCATTTAAGTCGCATGAATATGCTCCTATCAAACTCCCCCACACTTATCTTTTGCTAGTCCTCGAGCAAAACAGAATAAAAACAAATAAACAAAACGACACTAAACATGTAAAACACAACCTAAACCTTCCAACAACCGTCTTAGGGATTTCCAATGCACATGACATGTTAAAAATCATCATTCTCACAGATTTTAGTCATCTTCACACTTAAGTACATTCTTAATCATAGTCACCACATACTATTTCACAATTAAGCATTTAAAACCATGTTTTGAATGTAGTAACATGCCTTAGAGAATTTGCTCAATTCCTTACAAGATATGCACTCGATTTTCACTCAGATTTTCTAACTACACACCCTAATCTAGTCATATGTGAGAAGATTAATGAAAACGAACACTCACATATATATATATCACAAAGAGAGCAATTTCCGGAGTTAATAAGCATGTTTAGATATGATCTCATGAATGGAATGCTACCACTTAGATGCGAGAACCAGTGACACCATATGCTCATACCAAGTTCAAACTCCACAAATTGAAACACATAACACTCAAGATTGAAGTCACGGGTTGTAATGGGGCTTGGGGCGTGTGGATAACAAAGAAGGGATATGGAAAACAAAGGTTCTTAAAGAAATAGTGAGCAAAGCACTTGAATCAACTTAGAATTCACTTTTGAATGAAAACTCAACTTTTGAACAAAAAGGGAGAATTTAGACAATTTACGGCCAGAATTGGTGTTTTAGACCCTTTCTTCAATCACTTATTCTTTCATTTTTTTCAAGCTATTTTTTCTTTCTTTCTTTCTTTTCTTTTTTTTTTCTTTTCTTTTGAATCTCAAAACATACATAAACACTTAAACATTTTCTCCCCCACACTTATTTTCTTTCATAATGTAACTCAAAAGGGATTCAATTAAGTCATGCTCACTATCTTTCAAGAACAAGGGTGGGGATTGTCCTAAACTAGGCTAGGTGAGGTAAATGTGGGTAAACAAAGAATACAGGCTAAACAAAGCTCAATGGGGGTAAAACTTACAACAAATACGAAATATGGGAAGTGAGGCTATTTGGCTATGGTGGCAACTACACAACTTCATCTTGATATATGTTATGCAAATCAATAACATGCTTTGAATGAAATGGGCATGAGTTCTAGCATTTGGAACTATATAATGAAACGCCTTCTAAGTAGTAACCAAGCAAAGAATAATGAGATCATGCAACGACTTTAGAAAACAAGAAATAACAGATTATACTCTCCAAAGAACGTTATAGGCTCAAGTCTCTCAGGGTTGTAGCGTTTGTTTGAGTTCCTTCCTTCAAGCATGTTACAAAAACGAAATTTTCTTTTATGATTGCATGTGAAGTCATACATTATAACCATAACCAAGCATATACCAAGAGTAAATCAAACTTTTCTCTATGTTTATAACTCTTTTTAACAGTCATGCACTTACAAACCAAATCCTGAGGCAAGTGTTGGAAGGTACCTACGACACAAAAATGACTCAAAACACTCTTTTTAGGCTTTTCAAAACATGTTTTTCAATTTTTTATGTGATTTTCGGAGTTTTTAAGTCAAAACACACTAAACACACTTAAAAACAGCAAGAAACAACATTTGAAGTTATGGTGGATAAAACCCTCCGAATTTGCATCAAAACACTTTAGTTACCCCCCCACACTTCAATCAAACATTGTCCTCAATGTTTAAAACACACCAAACAAAAGTAAACACATAAACAGCAACTAAACATACTAAATATGGCAGAATGTATCTAACAAAGAGAAGAGTTTAGAGATGCAAATCTGGTTATGGAGTGTAAATTCCATCTTCTCCTTGGTGATTGCAGTGAGGCTTCATCTTGAGTTTTTCCACAGGCTACTCTTGAACTGAGCTGGAGATTCTTTTGGTTTCCTCCGATTGTTGATTTTCCTTTGTGCTACTCTTGAACTGGGCAGCAGGATTCTTTTGGTCTCCCCTGAAGGTCTGAGCTTACTCCTTTTATCTGTTTCTTTGTTCAATCTCTCCAATTCGTATTGAAGAGGGTTAGAGGATAGCTCAGCATATGCTTGTCTCCTCATGCTTCAATGTATCATTTTCCTTTGCCTTACTTGCTCCCCTTTGCAGAAGTGGTCCCTTCTCTGGAAGTGTATCAACCGTTGAAGATGACTACTCGAGAGCAACGCTAGGTAAGCAACCAGAGAACAGAGTCCAGGTAGACTCCAAGTGCCGGCTGATTGCTTCTTTCACTTTGCCATGCAGGTAATATCAAGGACAAAGGAAAAGACAGGGAAAGAGCATGATATGAGATACCTTTGCTTTCGCCCTTGATGATATGAGATACCTTTGCTTTCGAAGAGGCAGCGAATGAATCCACATTCTTCGATCCACCGTTTCCTCTTGCCTCCTTTGTACTTCAGGCATTTGGTATCTTCTTTGGGGGATACATCTATGGTTGAAAATGTGTTCTCAAGAGAAGGAGAAAACTGAGCATGTTTGTGCGGGTTGGTTGCAGCTTACATTTTCGGCCGAGAAGCAAAGTTATGCGTTTGTGGGTGTATGCCTTGCCATGAATGTTGATGTATATAGGAATTGTAATGGCAAATGGCAGTGCAGATGCGACAATGTCTTCCACGCGTCTTCTGAAAAGCCGGGAGCTTTTGACAAAGTGGCACGCGTCTTCTGAAAAGCCGGGAGCTTTTGACAAAGTTGCACTCGCTTTCTGGAAAGCCGGGAGCTTTCGGCTTTGTCACCCACGTTTGTCGGCTAAAGTGTGCAGCTGATTTCTCGCCTTCCACACGTCTTCTGAAAAGCCGGGAGCTTTTGACAAAGTGGCACACGCTTTCTGAAAAGCCTGGATTGCGTCTGAAGAGCTGGCGATCTTTACACCGGAAAATCCGGCTTTGAAGAGTGGTGTCTCTTCATTTCTGAATCGGTGAATGCCTCTCCTTTAATAGAGGTGATCGATCACCTCTATCATGCACACTCTGAAAATTGCCCAGAAATCGTCTCCGGCCCGTCGAGATTTCACTCCATCCAACCCTTCTCTTTTAACTTCTTGAAAAATGGCTAGCTCATCTAACCCATCGAACATTTGCTTAGATTTGAGTCTAAGCAATGATCCGGTTGCGCCGCGTCAGGATAAGGTATGGTGCCCGTCTTTCTTATTTTCTCATGGCCCTCTTACAGGTGAGGACTCTGTGATGACGGATGCAACAACGGCTACGATAGTAGCTCGGAACCTCCTCACTCCCAAAGATAGTCAGTTGCTTTCAGGACGGTCCGATGAGTTGGCCGTTCAAGAGTCCTTGGCTCTTAGCGTTCAGTGCGCTAGCTCTGTGTCCAACATGGGCCAACGCCTTCTTGCTCGCTCCCGTCAGGTTGAATCCTTGATGGCGGAGGTGGAGAGTCTTAAGCAGGAGATCAAACAGCTTAAGTACGAGAACCGAAGTTTGCACGTGCTTGCCAACAATTATTCGACAGGCATGAAGAGGAAGCTTGATGAGCTTGATGACCGTCAAAGGCTTGCAGCTTTCTTCCAGAGGCACCTTTTTCCTGGGTCATCCAGCGTTCTACCAAGGATTGTGGCCTTGAATGATCTATCTTCGGTGCCTCCTGCTCCTATGCCTCTTGCTCCGATGCCTTCTGCTCCGATGCCTCCTGCTCCGAGAGTGTTGCCACGTAGTGGGGCCTCACGTACACAACCCTTGTGAAGGCTCCATCTTTCTCTTTCTTTGTTAGATACAATTGTAATTTCTCGAAAAATCAATGAACAAGCTTTGTTTTATTCACTGTATTGGGTTGCCTCCCAAGTAGCGCTTTCTTTTACGTCTTGCAGCCGGACGAAGCCTTCTTAGGCTCAATTGGAACCCACGGCATGGAATTTATCTTTGAATGGGGGGTGATACTTGAGATGATCCGATAATGGTTTAAATTCTAGAGTGGGTGCCTGGATCATTAACAGCATATCAGTATAAAACAAAATTGAAATTCGGGGAGGCGGCTTACCTGTGTGCTCTGACAAGAACTCAATGACAAACACCACTCCCTTGAAAGTTTCAGGGATATTGGACTTGGCTAGATTGCATGTGATGGTTATGACTTGTCCAATGTCATCAAATTCAACTTCTTTGGGTTTTGTGGTTTCAAATATGTCCTCTTTGACGAATTCTTGATATTCCCCCGTCACATCTTGCTCTTGATTCTTTGAAAAGGATTCGAAGATGCCTTTCTCACCCTCTTCTTCCTTGGATTGCATGATCTTGCAAGGAATAGGGACATTCAGTGGAACGGGGTTAGAAATAATTAACTTTGGAACAACCTTACCTGAATTGGATGGCGTAGGAGCAATAGGTGCCTGCGGCAAAGGTGTTTCCTCTTCCTCAATTAGCAGCTCCTCATCCACTTCTAGGCTATGTTTGGAAATTTTTAGGTCAGCTCCAACCTCCATAGCATTTCCCAAAGTGATAGCATTATGGATTTCAAAATCTTCCTTCGAGTTTTCAATAGTTGAGTTGAAGAGTTCACTTTGCTCTTGAATTTGTTTCATGAACTCCATAATCTGCCCAATTTGCTCCTCTAATTTACCCAACTTCTTTTCTTGATTTTGTTCGTGTTGTGGTGGCTGCATAGGTGCTGTATAGAACTCCTCATATGGTTGCCAATATTCTCCTTGTTGAGCCTCCTCGACTTGGTTTTGTGAGCCCTGCACCGAAGAAATTAATTCATTAAGAGCTTGATTATAATCTATTGACAAACCTTGGTTTGGTTGGGCATATTGTATATGAGGTTGTGGTGGATGCATAGACGTTGAATAGAACTCCTCATAGGGCTGCCAATATCCTTCTTGTTGAATATGTTGAGGTTCCCACCACGTAGAGTTTGAATGATCACTCCAATCCGAATTGTACTTATTGGAAAACACGTCGTTCCTTGATTGATTATGATCAAATGTACCAACTCTTTGCATTTGGTACTCTTCCATAAGCTGTGACAAAAGGGAAGCATTATCAAGTGCCATGTCTTGCGTCTAAAATCAACAAAATAAAACTAAAAATATATACACACAAACGAAAATAAAACAATACAAGAGATTAGCAAAGTTGCTAATCCCCGGCAACAGCGCCAAAATTTGATGCGAGATTTATACGCACACAAATTAAACCCTCTTTTTGTCAATTGTAGTATAAGTATAAGTAGGGATCGTTCTGGACCGGGGATTAGGAGGGATTGTTAACCTCTTGGATTTGACTCAAAAACGTAAAAACACAAAATAAAACACTATACTAGATTCAAAGAATGTAAAACTCAAAATAAGATAGATTAAGACTAAGACTAAACAAAGTATGGGGGGGATTGAGTTCGGACGAAATTAAACTAAAATGGATAGATTGCAAAGAAAACAAATTGTAAATACGGATTTGACGGAAATGAATGGATGGGAAGCTAGCTAAGGGGTTCATCGCCACACATGTTATACTTGCATACAAAACGATTTCTAATTGCTTTTCAATAAACCATGAATTCTCAACGCCCCGGGTTAATTAGGTCCGCTTAAATTAACCGTCAAGTTTTCCTTAAGTTAATGAATTGGATGATTGCATACGACAACCCAAAGCATTCCTCACAAGTTCCCTACATGAATTGCATAATAGAGATACAAGCAAGAATCATTAAGCAACATGAAAACTATAAGTGTTGACGAGGCATTCGTTACTATGATTGCATGAAACTTATGCCAAGAATTTGTTTAACGCGATTGTTTATAAGCAACCTCCACTACTTGTGAATATAAGTTCATAACTATTACGTGAAACTCACTTATATTCTAGTGTCATATTCATGCATGAAAATTAAGCGTTCATTCTCAATAAACATACACAAATAGGTTATCAATCAAACAGTTAAACAAATTGGATTCACAACTTATGAAACGTAATTAGAAGTAATCAAATCATATTGCAGGCATAAACATATATTTCGAATCACCCCCTAGCTAAGGGGGGTTTAGTTCCTCATACGTACAAAACAAAGAGAATTGAAATTAAACATTGAAATCAAAGAAACGCCTAAACATTCCAACAACTCAAACTTGAATTGTATGAACGTTTAGGCCCTCTTCTCTTCCTCTTCGTTGTAGCATAAGGTCTAAGGGATGTTGTTGGTGTGTTGAATGGATTGGGGAATTATGGAAGTGGATGAGGAGTGGTGGAAATGGAAGAGGATTGATGTTTGGATTATAAGGGAGAGATGGGAAGCCACGGCAAAGGAAGTTTGGTGGTGTGTTTGTGTATGAAATGAGATGTTGAAATGGGGAGTGAATGCAAGGGTATTTATAGGAGGAGTGGAGGGAACATGACAGCTAAGAGGTGGGTGGAAATGTGGCTGCAAGGTGAGTGAATGATTATGAGTGAATGCATGCGGATGTGGCTGATTTGGAAAGCTGGAATTGTGTGGTGATTTGCACGGCAAAGGGTGGAGAAAGGGTGTGTGAATGTGGCTGATTTATGAAGGGAATGCATGTGCATTAAAGGGGGAAATGTTAGGTGGGAAATGCATGTGAAGGTGTTTGTATGTTGACAGATTTGAAAGGGAATGCACGGCATGGTTGATTTCTGGTGGTTGTGAAGTGGAAAGCTGGAAATGGCATGTGAAAGTGCTGGAAATGTGAGTAGGCCACGACATGGAGTGTGGGATGAGCTGATTTGTGGTGCAATGATGAAGAATGCATGTGGAATGGATGCAATGATGAAGGAATAATCTGGAAATGCAAGGTGGAAAGCTGGAAGTGTGAGTGAAGGCCACGGCAAGGGTGTTTTCTTGATGGTTTTGGGGTTGTGATGCATGTGAATGCATGTGAATGATAGCTAGGGTGTGTGATGATGAGTGTATGTGGAATAAAGAATGAATGGTGGCTGAATTGAAGGAGTGGGAAGCTGGAAAGTTGAAGGGGATACACGGCACAAGATTTTCAGGATGCATGTGTGTGTGAATGGTGGTGAAAATGCATGTGATGAAGAATGAATAAAGAAATGCATGTAGGGTTAGCTAGGTTGGCTTTGTTTGGATGCATGTGTTGGCTCAATTATATTGTTGGGAAGGCATGTGGATTAGGTGGAATGTAGGGGGAATAATGATGAAGTGGGAGGTGGAAGAATGTGGTTGGAAAGTGGAATGTTGAAGTGGGAGTGCACGGCAACAACAAGGTTGCTGTTTGATAGGAGCATATTCATGCGACTTAAATGGCTTGTTCTCGTGCATTTACGTTATGTTTCTCTGGTTATTTTAGTCCTTTATGCTTCTTTTGTGTGTTTTCAGGTTCTAAGGGCTTAGGGAGCAAGAAAGTGCATTTTGAGGCTATTTGGGGCACTTTTGGGCATGGATTGGATAGCTTAATCATGGAGCAAAGAGGATGGACGAAATTGAAGCCTTGTATGCTCTTTGGGGACATCAAACAAAGGGCCTAGCCCAATCAAACAAATCCTTTGAGCCATGGAAAACCTCTAGCCCAATCAAACATATTATGCCATGCAAACCAACCTATTTTAGGCCCATTCTATGTACTTAAACCCTAGCCCTTTAAACTAGCCCTATTATGATTTATTCACTTCCATACTCTTCTTAATTCCACATGCATTCACACACATGCACATCATTCACTCACATTACCTAGCCACATGCTTTCCAAGCTTTCTGATAGAAGCATATTTAGGCGACTTACTTAGCTTGTTTTCGTGCATCTATGTTGTTAATTCATAGTTGTTTTAGTAGTTTAAACCATTTTCGTGTGTTTTTAGGTTCATATGGCTAAGGAAGCAAAAAGATGCATTTTGGAGCATTTTGGAGCAAAATTGGGCTTGGAATGGATAGCATATTTTTGGAGCCAAAGTGTTGGACGAATTTGAAAGCCTTGTATGCACTTTGGACATAAAACAAAGGGCCTAGCCCAATCAAACAATCCTTTGAGCCATGCAAAACCTCTAGCCCAATCAACAAGCCTTAGCCACATGCATTCACATGCATCACAACCCCAAAACCATCAAGAAACACCCATTCACACACACATGCACTCACATGCATTCACATGCATTTCCACCTTCCTACTTCATCATTTCACCACATTCTCCCTCTTTAACTCACATGCACCCAAACAAAGCCAACCTAGCTAACCCTACATGCATTATTTATTCACTCTTCATCATTGCATTCATCACCAAAGAACTCCCCATCATTGCCATGCATTCCCCCTAATTCCATCCATCTTCCACACCTTTCCAACCTAGCCACATCCTTTAATCATCCCCCCTTTAAGTTATGATTTTATTTCCTAACCCTACATGCATTATTTATTAACTTTTCATCATGCATCCACATTCATTCCAACACAAAACACACACATGCACTTATTCTTTCATCATTGCACCACCAATTCACCCACATGCATTTCCAACCATTCACACCCCTTTAATCATTCTCCTAGCTATCATTCACATGCTCTCCCATCCATTCTCTCCCTATATGTTCCCTCCACTACTCCTATAAATACCCTTGCATTCATTCATTCATTCATCATCTCATTTCATACACAACACACCATAAAACACTTCCATCTTCTCCATTTCCACTCCATTCCACACTTCCATCCCCCCAACCAACCTATCCTTAAACCTTGTGCTACAACAACGAGGAAGAGAAGAGTGCCTAAACGTTCATACAATTCAAGTTTGAGTTGTTGGAATGTTTAGGTGTTTCTTTGATTTCAAAGTTTCATTTTAATTCTCTTTGTTTTGTACGTATAAGGAATGGAAGAGAAGAGTGCTTAAACGTTCATACAATTCAAGTTTTGAGTTGTTGGAATGTTTAGGTGTTTCTTTGATTTCAAAGGTATGAGGAACTAAACCCCCTTTAGCTAGGGGGTGATTCGAAACTATGTTTATATTTGCAATATGAATTGATTAACTTTTGTTGGAATTTCATAAGTTGTGGATTCAATTTGTTTAACCGTTTGATTGATAGCTTATTTATGAATGTTTATTAAGAATGCGCGCTTAATTTTCATGCATAAATATGACGCTAGAATATAAGTGAATTTCACCTAATCGTTATGAACTTATATTCACAAGTAGTGGAGGTTGCTTATAAACAATCGTGTTAAACATATTCTTGGCACGAGTTTCATGCTCATCATAGTAACGAATGCCTCGTCAACACTTATAGTTTTCATAATGCTTAATGATCTTTGATTGTATCTTTATTGTGCTGTTCACGTAAAGGACTTTTGGAGAATGTTGTGAATTGCGTTGCGCAAACCCATCCAATTCATTAACTTAAGGAAAACTTGACGGTTAATTTAAGCGGACCTAATTAATCCGGAGTGTTGAGTTTCATAATTTATCGAAAGACCAACTGAGAATCAATCTTGTATGCAAGTATAACATGTGTGGAGAAGAACCCCTTAGCTAGCCTTCATTCCATTCATTCCATCACAATTTCATATTTACATTCCGCTCAGTTTATTAACTTGTTTTGTTATTTCAATTTTCGTCAAATCAAAACTTTTCCCCCCCCCCTTTACTTTCTTGTTCTTTAGTGCTTCGAATCTGTTTAGTTGGTGTTTTTTAAGTAGTTTGAATCAAGCCATAATCTTAAATTCGTCCAAAATTAGTTTTGAGTCTTTTGGTTTGTCTTAATATTTTAAATTTTAGTTTTACATTCTTTGAGTCTAGTTTAGTGTTTTATATTGTTTTTACGTTCTTAAGTCAATTTAGAAGGTTTTAGCAAGCCCTCCTAATCCCCGGTCCAGAACGATCCCTACTTACATCCATACTACAATTGTCAAAAAGAGGGTTTAATTTGTGCGCGTATAATTCTCGCATCAAATTTTGGCGCCGTTGCCGGGGATTAGCAACTTTGCTAGTCCCTTGTCTTTATTTTTATTTATTTATTTTTTTTGTTTTTCGTGCATTCTTATTTCAGATTCTTAGTTTGTTTGTTTTCTTGTTTTTCAGGTACTGTGTATGACTCGTAGCTCTCGGCCTATTATAGAGAACATCTCCGACTTTGACGGTGATTTTGAACGCACTTTGAGGAGAACGAGGAGTCAACAAGAACCACCACAACCTCCACCACAACCTGGGCTTGAAGAAGACGAAGTAGGTGGAGAAGAAAAGCCCACGAATCAGATTTTTGAAGAAGAACAAGCCATGGCAGTAGATAATAGAACCATCAAGGAGCTTTCGGCCTCGGGTTTGGATAATGCATTGCCTCTTTGTATCCAATACCCCACGGCTGCAGAAGGGAAGACTGAGGTGTTTGAACTCAAATCAAGTTTGTTACACCATATTCCGAAGTTCCATGGCTTGTCTATGGAAGACCCCAACAAACACTTGAAGGAGTTCGAGGTGGTTTGTTCGAGCATGACCCCCGTCACTGTGGATGGGAGTATATTGAAGATGAAGGCTTTTCCATTTTCATTTATGGACAAGTCCAAAGATTGGCTCTACGAACTAGCCCCAGGAACGGTGACTTCGTGGGAGAGTATGAAGCGTGCTTTCTTGGAGAAATTCTTCCCTACTTCGAGAGTGATTCTCCTACGGAAGAAAATTAGTGGTATTCAACAGAATCATGGTGAGACATTCCCGGCTTATCATGAGCGCTTCAAGGGCCTTGTAGCTTCATGTCCTCAACATCAAATGAAGGAGGAACTTCTCCTTCAATATTTCTATGAGGGCCTCCTTCCTATCGAACGTCAAATGCTTGATGCCTCAGCGGGAGGAGCATTGGTGGACAAAACACCAAGGGATGCCAAGATTCTCATAGCCAACCGAGCACTCAACGCTCAACAATATGAAGGAGTGGGCCAAAGGGAAGCCCCACGGCAACAAAGTGTAAATGAGGTGAGTGCTATTTCTGAAATTCAATCACAACTTGCTAATCTTACTTCTCTTGTTTCTCAGGTTGTGATTGGTCCAAAAGCACAAGAACACCAAGTTTGTGGCGTGTGCTCAATTCAAGGGCATCCATCCGACAAGTGCCCTCAACTAATCGAGAATGGTGGGTGGGAATCTGCCAATGCAATTGGTTTCCAAGGACAAAATCACAACAACCCATACTCGAACACTTACAATGCCGGATGGAGGGACCATCCAAACTTCAAATGGAGGGAGCCACAACAAGCTGCCCAACAAGGAGGATTTAGGCCAAACCCCCCTGGTTTTTATTCCAAGCCGTATGCACCCCAACAATCCCAACAACCTTCGACATCATCTCATTCAGGTACGTCCTTGGAAAGTAATCAAGCTATGCAATTACTAACCTCTATTTCGCAGGGGTTGCAAAATCAAAACAACCAGATAGAAAATAACGAGAAGGAGATGATGGATATGAAGAAACAAATGGGGCAGATTTCTGAGTTCCTTGGACAGATTAGAGATAAAGGAAAGCTTCCTAGCTCAACCACAGTCAATCCAAAGGGAGGATTCGAATCCGCCAAGGCCATCACCCTAAGGAGTGGAAAAGAAGTTGGGACCGAGCCAAACAATTCCAAATCTGCCCAGGAAGTAGATGAAGAGACGACACAACCTAAGGAAGTGTCTAGCTCACCCACGGAAAGAGTGAAAAACCCAATGCCGCAGGCCTCCAATCACCCTAACTCGGCCAAATCAGGTAATTTAAGTTCAAATTCATGTACTTCACATCCTAATCTGCCCAATGTACCTTTTCCTCGCAGGTTCATGCAAGAAAAAAAGGAAGAAAGCGAGAAGTACATTCTTGAAACGTTCCGGAAGGTGCAAGTGAACATACCGCTTCTCGATGCAATCAAACAGGTTCCAAAGTATGCTAAATTCCTCAAGGACCTATGCAATACAAAGAGAAGAAGGGCAAACAAAGAGGTAGTTAAGGTAAGCGAGAATGTGTCCGCTGTTTTGCAACGTAAACTACCTACCAAGTGCAAAGACCCCGGTAGTTTCACGATTCCTTGTTTGATTGGACATAATCGTTTTGAACATGCCATGCTTGATTTAGGTGCATCCATAAATGTCATGCCTTATTCCATTTATGCATCAATGAACCTTGGCGAGTTAAAACAAGATGGCGTTATAATTCAATTGGCCGATCGTTCTAACGCTTATCCCAAGGGAGTCCTTGAGGATGTTTTAGTGCAGGTCAATCACCTTATTTTCCCCGCAGATTTCTATGTTCTAGACATGGAGGATTCAAGCCATGCTCCATCATTACCAATCTTGCTAGGCCGTCCCTTCATGAAAACAGCAAGAACAAAGATTGATGTGTATACGGGAACATTGACCATGGAGTTTGATGGGGACATTATTCATTTTAATCTTTCTGAAACCATTAAACATCCAATTGAGGACCATTCTTGTTTTGCTATTGATATTGTTGATTCTTTGGCACAGGTGCATTTGGATCAAATGAACGAAGATGCACATGAAGTAGCCTTAACCCACGGCATGCAATCTGACCATATTGCCGTACCCCCTTGTGATGAAGTACTTGAAATGGTCGCTGCCCTCGAGTCATTGCCCTTCCACTCTGTCTATGGCAAGCCGTGCCATCTACCCGTAGAGCTTGAGCACAAGGCACATTGGGCGGTCAAGACCTTCAATATGGATGTGGACGCGGCTGGAAACCATAGGAAGCTACAATTGAGCGAGCTTGAAGAGATTAGGCATGAAGCGTATGAGAATGCCCGGATTTACAAGGAGAAGACCAAGGCCGTCCATGACAAGATGATTAGAGGCAAAACCTTCTCAATTGGGCAGAAAGTGTTGTTATTCAATTCTCGTCTTCGATTATTCCCCGGTAAGTTACGTTCAAAGTGGGTTGCCCTTTTATTGTCACTAATGTTTTCTCTCATGGTGCAGTACAAATCAAAAGTTCAAGGACGCAGCAAGAATTCAAAGTGAATGGGCATCGATTGAAGCCCTATTACGAGACGTTTGAGGAGCATGTCGTGGAGGAGGTACCCCTCCATGCCGTGGAACCTAGTCAAGCTTAAACGGAGGTACCGTCCGGCTGCAAGACGTAAAAGAAAGCGCTACTTGGGAGGCAACCCAATACAGTGAATAAAGCTTGTTTATTGATTTCCGAGTGATTGAAAAAAAAAAAAAAAAAAAAAAAAAACATGGCAGAAAGATGGAGTCTTCACAAAGGTTGTGTACTTGAGGCCCCACTACGTGGCAACACTCTCGGAGCAAGAGGCATCAGAGCAGGAGGCATCGGAGCGGAAGGCATAGGAGCGGGAGGTACCGAAGATAGATCATTCAAGGCCCCAAACCTTGGTGGAACGCTGGATGACCCAGGAAAGAGGTGCCTCTGGAAGAAAGCTGCAAGCCGTTGACGGTCATCAAGCTCATCAAGCTTCCTCTTCATGCCTGTTGAATAATTGTTGGCAAGCACGTGCAAACTTCGGTTCTCGTACTTAAGCTGTTTGATCTCCTGCTTAAGACTCTCCACCTCCGCCATCAAGGATTCAACCTGACGGGAGCGAGCAAGAAGGCGTTGGCCCATGTTGGACACAGAGCCAGCACACTGAACACTCAGAGCCAGGGATTCTTGAACGGCCAACTCATCGGACCGTCCTGAAAGCAGCTGACTGTCTTTGGGAGTGAGGAGGTTCCGAGCCACTATCGTAGCTGTTGTGGGATCCGTCATCACAGAGTCCTCATCTGTAAGAGGGCCATGGGAAGATAAGAAAGACGGGCACCATACCTTACCCTGATGAGACGCGACCGGATCACTGCTTAGACTCAAATCTAAGCAAAGGTTTGATGGGTTGGATGAGCTAGCCATTGTTCACGAAGTTAAAAGATAAGGGGTGGACGAAGTAGATTTTCAAACGGGCCGGAGATGATTTCTGGGCAATTTTCAAGTGTGCATGCTAGAGGTGATCAATCACCTCTATTAAAGGAGAGGCGTTCACCAATTCAGAATGAAGAGACACCACTCTTCAAAACCGGAATTTCCGGCGTAAAGATCACCAGCTCGTCAGACGCAATCCCAGCTTTTCAGAATCGGCGTGGAAGGCGAGAAATCAGCTGCACACTTTAGCCGACAAATGTGGGAGACAAAGCCGAAAGCTCCCGGCTTTCCAGAAAGCGTGTGCATATTTTTCGAAAACTCTCGGCTTTGCAGAAAACGTGTGCCACGTGTCAAAAGATCTCAGACAGAGCTGCATCCGCGCTACTACGTGTCGTTCAGAAAGCGAAGGGGCGACTGCTCAAAAATCGAAGAGGCGTCTTCAAAGATCGAAGAGTCATCACTATTAAAAAAAAAGCCGGATTTGCGGGATCAAAACGTTTGTCGACAACGGTAAAAGAACAGTACCACCACTTGCTATTGAATTCCCTATATATGTCGACCTTTATTTTTTTTGGCAAAGCAGAACTGAAGAAAATGCCCAACTCTTTCTCACCCCCGAGAGCGCACTCCCAGCAAAGCTTTTCAAAATACTCCATTCTTTCTTCTTCCCCAAAGATGATACCAGATGCCTGGAGTACAGATGACCCAGGAGGAAACAGCACCACAAATACATGTGCTGATTCATTCACCGCTTCTTCAAAAGCAAAGGTATCTCATATCATCAAGGGCAAAAGCAAAGGTATCTCATATCATGCTTTTTCCCTGTCTTTTTCTTTGTCCTTGATATTACTTGCATGGCAAAGTGAAAGAAGTAATCAGCCGGCACTTGGAGTCTATCTGGACTCTATTCCCTGGTTGCTTACCTAGCTTTGCTGAGCTATCCTCTAACCCTCTTCAATACGAATTGGAGAGATTGAACAAAGAAACAGATAAAGCTCAGACCTTCGGGGGAGACCAAAGGAAGCCTGCTGCCCAGTTCAAGAGTAGCACAAAGGAAAATCAACGATGGGAGCAGCGCAGTTCAAGAGTAAGCCTGTGGAATCACAAAGATCCAAGCCTCACTGCAATGATCAAGGAGAAGATGGAACGAACACTCCACAAACAGGTTTGCATTTCTAAACTCTTCTCTTTGTTAGATACATTCTGCCATGTTTAGTATGTTTAATTGCTGTTTATATGTTTGTTTGTGTTTAGTGTGGTTTTTAACATTGAGGACAATGTTTGTTTTAAGTGTGGGGGAGTTACTAAGTATGTTGATGCAAATTTGTTGGATTTTATCACCCATAACTTCAAGTATTGATCCTTACTGTTTTAAAATGTTTTTAAACTGTTTTAATGTGTTTTGACTTAAAAATTCGAAAATCCCATAAAAATTTGAAAAATTGTTTTGAAAAACCCAAAAAGAGTTGTTTTTGTGTGTTTGTGTCGTAGGTTACCTTCCAACACAATGATGAGGATTTGGTTTTTAATTGCATGACGGTTAAAGAAAGTTACAAACATGGATGGACGTTTGATTTACTCTTGGTATATGCTTGGTTATCGTTATAATGTATGACTTCACATGCAATCATAAAAGAAAAAAATTAGTTATGTAACATGCTTGAAGGAATGAGCTCAAACTAACACTACATCCCTGTGAGAATTGAGCTTAAACGTTTATTTGGAGAGTTAAAATCTGTGCATTCTTTGTTTTCTAAAGTCGTTGCATGATCTCATTATTCTTTGCTTGGTTGCTACTTAGAAGGCGTTTCATCACTTAGTTCCAAATGCTAGAACTCATGCCCATTTCATTCAAAGCATGTCATTGATTTGCATAACACGTATTCAAGATGAAGTTGTGTAGTGAACACCAAAGCCAAATTGCCATATTTCCCTTTTCATTTGTTTTATAGGTTTTAACCCCGTTGAGCCTTGTGTAGCCTACTTTCTTTGTTAACCCACATTATCTTCACCTAGCCTAGATTAGGAACATCCGTACCCTTGTTCTTGAAGCATAGTAAGCATGAATGAATTCCTTTTGATTAAGGTATTGCAGAAAATAAGTGTGGGGGAAAGAGTGTTTATGTGAGTTGATGTGCCATAGGCACGGCCAAAAAGAAAGAAAGAAAAAAAGAAAAAAAAAAAAAAAAAAAAAGAGTTGAAAAGTATTGTTGGTTGAAGTAAGGGCCCAAAACAATAAATTAGGCCCTAAGAGTTGTTGAATCTCCCCCTTATGTCTAAAAGTTGGTTTCTGCATGCCAAGTGAATTCTAAGCCTTAATTTCATTACTTTGTTTGCTATTGTTTAAAGAACTTTTGTTTATCCCTACCTTTCCTTGTGAGCCAATATCCCAAGCCCCGTTACAACCCTTGACTTCTATCTTGAGTGTTGTGCATTTCAATTGTGGAGTTTGAATTTGGTATGAGCATATGGTGTCACTGGTTCTCGCGTCTAAGTAGTAGCATTCCATTCATGAGATCATATCTAAACATGCTTATTAACTCCAGAAATTGCGTTCTTTGTGATACATATATGTGAGTGTTCGTTTTCATGTTTACATCAATCTTCTCACATATGACTAGATTAGGGTGTGTAGTTAGAAAATCTGAGTGAAAATCGAGTGCATATCTTGTAAGGAATTGAGCAAATTCTCTAAGGCATGTTACTACATTCAAAACATGGTTTTAAATGCTTAATTGTGAAATAGTATGTGGTGACTATGATTAAGAACGTACTTAAGTGTGAAGATGACTAAAATCTGTGGGAATGATGATTTTTAACATGTCATGTGCATTGGAAATCCCTAAGACGGTTGTTGGAAGGTTTAGGTTGTGTTTTACTTGTTTAGTGTCGTTTTGTTTGTTTGTTATTATTTTGTTTTGCTCGAGGACTAGCAAAAACTAAGTGTGGGGGAATTTGATAGAAGCATATTTAGGTGACTTACTTAGCTTGTTTTCGTGCATCTATGTTGTTAATTCATAGTTGTTTTAGTAGTTTAAACCATTTTCGTGTGTTTTTAGGTTCATATGGCTAAGGAAGCAAAAAGATGCATTTTGGAGCATTTTGGAGCAAAATTGGGCTTGTGATAGGAGCATATTTAGGCGACTTACTTAGCTTGTTTTCGTGCATCTATGTTGTTAATTCATATTTGTTTTAGTAGTTTAAGCCATTTTCGTGTGTTTTTAGGTTCATATGGCTAAGGAAGCAAAAAGATGCATTTTGGAGCATTTTGGAGCAAAATTGGGCTTGGAATGGATAGCATATGCTCGGAGCAAAAGGAATGGACGAAATTGAAGACCTAAAGACCTTTTGTTTGAACAATATCAAGGAATCCTACTTATTCTAGGTCACAAAACAATGTCCCTTCCAACATTGTTACCCTTGCCGTGTGTCCCTTGGTGTTTCCCTTCCTTGCCATGCAAGGAAGGGCCTTGTTTCCCATTTTAAACCATACACTCATTCACTTATCAAACCACTCACTTATCACTACCATTTAACTTATCACTCAACATATCATTCATTTATCACTTAGCATATCATTCATTTATCACTCACCACAAACCATTCACTTATCACTTATCACTTATCACTTATCACTTATCACACCTTTTCTCCAACCTTGCCATGCATCACATGCATCTCCAACACACTCAACCCCTTTAACAACCCCACACCTTGACATTATTCTTTCATCCACCCACCACAAATCCAAACCCTTGCCGTGTACACCTTATGCATTTTCAGCTTTCTTCTTTGTTGTTGCACATGCATTTTCAGCCACATACCCACTCACATGCACCCTTTAAACATTCCACCATAAAGCCACATGCAATCTCATTCATCCACCATACATTGCACATGCTTTCACAAGCTTTAACCAACACAAAACAGCCATCACATGCACCAAAAAGCCCTTTGCCGTGGGTTCCCTTTGGCACCCTTGTGAAATTCCAGCTTGCATATGCTTTCTTAGCTGTTTGTTCATCATTAATTAGCCACTTGCATGCTTAAACAAACAGCCATTCACACCTTCATTCTCCTATAAAAGCCCTTGCATTCTCATCATTCAAGGCATTCCTCATTTCATACACAAACACACCATTTCCCAAGCCCTTTGCCGTGCATATCCTCCCATTTTCTGTGCAGTTTTTCTCCTCCATTGCAGCCACTATCCAACCATTTCCCATCCCTCCAAAACACTTCATACCATCACACAACCTATCCTTAAACCTTGTGCTACAACAACGAGGAAGAGAAGAGTGCCTAAACGTTCATACAATTCAAGTTTGAGTTGTTGGAATGTTTAGGTGTTTCTTTAATTTCAAAGTTTCATTTTAATTCTATTTGTTTTGTATGTATGGAAGAGAAGAGTGCTTAAACGTTCATACAATTCAAAGTCTTGAGTTGTTGGAATGTTTAGGTGTTTCTTTGATTTCAAAGTTATGAGGAACTAAACCCCCTTTAGGTAGGGGGTGATTCGAAACTATGTTTATATTTGCAATATGAATTGATTAACTTTCGTTGGAATTTCATAAGTTGTGGATTCAATTCGTTTAAACCGTTTGATTGATAGCTTATTTATGAATGTTTATTAAGAATGCGCGCTTAATTTTCATGCATAAATATGATGCTAGAATATAAGTGAATTTCACCTAATCGTTATGAACTTATATTCACAAGTAGTGGAGGTTGCTTATAAACAATCGTGTTAAACATATTCTTGGCACGAGTTTCATGCTCATCATAGTAACGAATGCCTCGTCAACACTTATAGTTTTCATAATGCTTAATGATCTTTGATTGTATCTTTATTGTGCCGTTCACGTAAAGGACTTTTGGAGAATGTTGTGAATTGCGTTGCGCAAACCCATCCAATTCATTAACTTAAGGAAAACTTGACGGTTAATTTAAGCGGACCAAATTAATCCGGAGTGTTGAGTTTCATAATTTATCGAAAGACCAACTGAGAATCAATCTTGTATGCAAGTATAACATGTGTGGAGAAGAACCCCTTAGCTAGCCTTCATTCCATTCATTCCATCACAATTTCATATTTACATTCCGCTCAGTTTATTAACTTGTTTTGTTATTTCAATTTTCAAAACTTTCCCCCCCTTTTACTTTCTTGTTCTTTAGTGCTTCGAATCTGTTTAGTTTGTGTTTTAAAGTATTCTGAATCAAGCCATAATCTTAAATTCGTCCAAAATTAGTTTTGAGTCTTTTGGTTTGTCTTAATGTTTTAAATTTTAGTTTTGCATTCTTTGAGTCTAGTTGAGTGTTTTATATTGTTTTTACGTTCTTAAGTCAATTTAGAAGGTTTTAGCAAGCCCTCCTAATCCCCGGTCCAGAACGATCCCTACTTACATCCATACTACAATTGTCAAAAAGAGGGTTTAATTTGTGCGCGTATAATTCTCGCATCAGCTTGGAATGGATAGCATATTTTTGGAGCCAAAGTGTTGGACGAATTTGAAAGCCTTGTATGCACTTTGGACATAAAACAAAGGGCCTAGCCCAATCAAACAATCCTTTGAGCCATGCAAAACCTCTAGCCCAATCAACAAGCCTTAGCCACATGCATTCACATGCATCACAACCCCAAAACCATCAAGAAACACCCATTCACACACACATGCACTCACATGCATTCACATGCATTTCCACCTTCCTACTTCATCATTTCACCACATTCTCCCTCTTTAACTCACATGCACCCAAACAAAGCCAACCTAGCTAACCCTACATGCATTATTTATTCACTCTTCATCATTGCATTCATCACCAAAGAACTCCCCATCATTGCCATGCATTCCCCCTAATTCCATCCATCTTCCACACCTTTCCAACCTAGCCACATCCTTTAATCATCCCCCCTTTAAGTTATGATTTTATTTCCTAACCCTACATGCATTATTTATTAACTTTTCATCATGCATCCACATTCATTCCAACACAAAACACACACATGCACTTATTCTTTCATCATTGCACCACCAATTCACCCACATGCATTTCCAACCATTCACACCCCTTTAATCATTCTCCTAGCTATCATTCACATGCTCTCCCATCCATTCTCTCCCTATATGTTCCCTCCACTACTCCTATAAATACCCTTGCATTCATTCATTCATTCATCATCTCATTTCATACACAACACACCATAAAACACTTCCATCTTCTCCATTTCCACTCCATTCCACACTTCCATCCCCCCAACCAACCTATCCTAAAACCTTGTGCTACAACAACGAGGAAGAGAAGAGTGCCTAAACGTTCATACAATTCAAGTTTGAGTTGTTGGAATGTTTAGGTGTTTCTTTGATTTCAAAGTTTCATTTTAATTCTCTTTGTTTTGTACGTATAAGGAATGGAAGAGAAGAGTGCTTAAACGTTCATACAATTCAAGTTTTGAGTTGTTGGAATGTTTAGGTGTTTCTTTGATTTCAAAGGTATGAGGAACTAAACCCCCTTTAGCTAGGGGGTGATTCGAAACTATGTTTATATTTGCAATATGAATTGATTAACTTTCGTTGGAATTTCATAAGTTGTGGATTCAATTTGTTTAACCGTTTGATTGATAGCTTATTTATGAATGTTTATTAAGAATGCGCGCTTAATTTTCATGCATAAATATGACGCTAGAATATAAGTGAATTTCACCTAATCGTTATGAACTTATATTCACAAGTAGTGGAGGTTGCTTATAAACAATCGTGTTAAACATATTCTTGGCACGAGTTTCATGCTCATCATAGTAACGAATGCCTCGTCAACACTTATAGTTTTCATAATGCTTAATGATCTTTGATTGTATCTTTATTGTGCTGTTCACGTAAAGGACTTTTGGAGAATGTTGTGAATTGCGTTGCGCAAACCCATCCAATTCATTAACTTAAGGAAAACTTGACGGTTAATTTAAGCGGACCAAATTAATCCGGAGTGTTGAGTTTCATAATTTATCGAAAGACCAACTGAGAATCAATCTTGTATGCAAGTATAACATGTGTGGAGAAGAACCCCTTAGCTAGCCTTCATTCCATTCATTCCATCACAATTTCATATTTACATTCCGCTCAGTTTATTAACTTGTTTTGTTATTTCAATTTTCAAAACTTTCCCCCCCTTTTACTTTCTTGTTCTTTAGTGCTTCGAATCTGTTTAGTTTGTGTTTTAAAGTATTCTGAATCAAGCCATAATCTTAAATTCGTCCAAAATTAGTTTTGAGTCTTTTGGTTTGTCTTAATGTTTTAAATTTTAGTTTTGCATTCTTTGAGTCTAGTTGAGTGTTTTATATTGTTTTTACGTTCTTAAGTCAATTTAGAAGGTTTTAGCAAGCCCTCCTAATCCCCGGTCCAGAACGATCCCTACTTACATCCATACTACAATTGTCAAAAAGAGGGTTTAATTTGTGCGCGTATAATTCTCGCATTAAATTTTGGCGCCGTTGCCGGGGATTAGCAACTTTGCTAGTCCCTTGTCTTTATTTTTATTTTTTGTTTTTCGTGCATTCTTATTTCAGATTCTTAGTTTGTTTGTTTGTTTTCTTGTTTTTTAGGTACTGTGTATGACTCGTAGCTCTCGGCCTATTATAGAGAACATCTCCGACTTTGACGGTGATTTTGAACGCACTTTGAGGAGAACGAGGAGTCAACAAGAGCCACCACAACCTCCACCACAACCTGGGCTTGAAGAGGACGAAGTAGGTGTAGAAGAAAAGCCCACTGACCAAATTTTTTAAGAAGAACAAGCCATGGCAGCAGATAATAGAACCATCAAGGAGCTTTCGGCCTCGGGTTTGGATAATGCATTGCCTCTTTGTATCCAATACCCCACGGCTGCAGAGGGGACGACTGAGGTGTTTGAACTCAAATCCAGTTTGTTACACCATATTCTGAAGTTCCATGGCTTGTCTATGGAAGACCCCAACAAACACTTGAAGGAGTTCGAGGTGGTTTGTTCGAGCATGACCCCCGTCACTGTGGATGGGAGTATATTGAAGATGAAGGCTTTTCCATTTTCACTTATGGACAAGGCCAAAGATTGGCTCTACGAACTAGCCCCAGGAACGGTGACTTCGTGGGAGAGTATGAAGCGTGCTTTCTTGGAGAAATTCTTCCCTACTTCAAGAGTGATTCTCCTACGGAAGAAAATTAGTGGTATTCAACAGAATTATGGTGAGACATTCCCGGCTTATCATGAGCGCTTCAAGGGCCTTGTAGCTTCATGTCCTCAACATCAAATGAAGGAGGAACTTCTCCTTCAATATTTCTATGAGGGCCTCCTTCCTATCGAACGTCAAATGCTTGATGCCTCAGCGGGAGGAGCATTGGTGGACAAAACACCAAGGGATGCCAAGATTCTCATAGCAAACCGAGCACTCAACGCTCAACAATATGAAGGAGTGGGCCAAAGGGAAGCCCCACGGCAACAAAGTGTAAATGAGGTGAGTGCTATTTCTGAAATTCAATCACAACTTGCTAATCTTACTTCTCTTGTTTCTCAGGTTGTGAATGGTCCAAAAGCACAAGAACACCAAGTTTGTGGCGTGTGCTTAATTCAAGGGCATCCATCCGACAAGTGCCCTCAACTAATCGAGAATGGTGGGTGGGAATCTGCCAATGCAATTGGGTTCCAAGGACAAAATCAACACAACCCATACTCGAACACTTACAATGCCGGATGGAGGGACCATCCAAACTTCAAATGGAGGGAGCCACAACAAGCTGCCCAACAAGGAGGATTTAGGCCAAACCCCCCTGGTTTTTATTCCAAGCCGTATGCACCCCAACAATCCCAACAACCTTCGACATCATCTCATTCAGGTACGTCCTTGGAAAGTAATCAAGCTATGCAATTACTAACCTCTATTTCGCAGGGGTTGCAAAATCAAAACAACCGGATCGAAAATAACGAGAAGGAGATGATGGATATGAAGAAACAAATGGGGCAGATTTCTGAGTTCCTTGGACAAATTAGAGATAAAGGAAAGCTTCCTAGCTCAACCACAGTCAATCCAAAGGGAGGATTCGAATCCGCCAAGGCCATCACCCTAAGGAGTGGAAAAGAAGTTGGGACCGAGCCAAACAATCCCAAATCTACCCAGGAAGTAGATGAAGAGACGACACAACCTAAGGAAGTGTCTAGCTCACCCACGGAAAGAGAGAAAAACCCAATGCCGCAGGCCCCCAATCACCCTAACTCGGCCAAATCAGGTAATTTAAGTTCAAATTCATGTACTTCACGTCCTAATCTGCCCAATGTACCTTTTCCTCGCAGGTTCATGCAAGAAAAAAAGGAAGAAAGCGAGAAGGACATTCTTGAAACGTTCCGGAAGGTGCAAGTAAACATACCGCTTCTCGATGCAATCAAACAGGTTCCAAAGTATGCTAAATTCCTCAAGGACCTATGCAATACAAAGAGAAGAAGGGCAAACAAAGAGGTAGTTAAGGTAAGCGAGAATGTGTCCGCTGTTTTGCAACGTAAACTACCTACCAAGTGCAAAGACCCCGGTAGTTTCACGATTCCTTGTTTGATTGGACATAATCGTTTTGAACATGCCATGCTTGATTTAGGTGCATCCATAAATGTCATGCCTTATTCCATTTATGCATCAATGAACCTTGGTGAGTTAAAACAAGATGGAGTTATAATTCAATTGGCCGATCGTTCTAACGCTTATCCCAAGGGAGTCCTTGAGGATGTTTTAGTGCAGGTCAATCACCTTATTTTTCCCGCAGATTTCTATGTTTTAGACATGGAGGATTCAAGCCATGCTCCATCATTGCCAATCTTGCTAGGCCGTCCCTTCATGAAAACAGCAAGAACAAAGATTGATGTGTACACGGGAACATTGACCATGGAGTTTGATGGGGACATTATTCATTTTAATCTTTCTGAAACCATTAAACATCCAATTGAGGACCATTCTTGTTTTGCTATTGATATTATTGATTCTTTGGCACAGGTGCATTTGGATCAAATGAACGAAGATGCACTTGAGGTAGCCTTAACCCATGGCATGCAATCTGACCATATTGCCGTACCCCCTTGTGATGAAGTACTTGAAATGGTCGCTGCCCTCGAGTCATTGCCCTTCCACTCTGGTAAGTCTCCAATCTCACTTTTAGATTCAGTTTTGACTAATAAGTTACTTCCATCAACTGAGCAGCCACCTACACTTGAGTTAAAGCCATTACCTAGTCACTTGAAGTATGTGTTCTTAGGCCAAGATCAAACGCTACCCGTCATCATTTCAAACTTAATCACGGCTCAAGAAGAAGACAAGTTGATAAGGGTGTTAAAAGAGCACAAATCTGCTATTGGATGGACTTTGGCGGATATCAAAGGCATTAGTCCCACCACGTGCATGCATCGCATCCTTTTGGAGGAGGAAGCCAAGCCATTTCGTGAAGCTCAACGTCGCCTTAATCCACCTATGATGGAAGTAGTGAAAAAGGAGGTTATAAAATTACTTGATTGTGGTGTTATATATCCTATTTCTGATAGTCGTTGGGTGTCACCTGTGCAGGTTGTTCCAAAGAAGTCCGGAGTAACTGTTATCAAGAATGATGAGAATGAGCTCGTGCCTACACGCATTCAGACTGGATGGCGAGTATGTATCGATTACCGGAAGCTAAATGCCATGACTAGGAAAGATCACTTTCCTTTGCCATTCATCGACCAGATGCTCGAAAGGTTAGCCGGTCATGCTTTTTACTGTTTTCTTGATGGATACTCTGGATATAACCAAATTGTAATAACCCCGGATGATCAAGAGAAGACCACATTCACATGTCCCTTTGGAACATTTGCTTATCGTCGCATGCCATTTGGTTTATGCAATGCACCGGCCACTTTCCAACGATGCATGATTAGTATCTTCTCTGATTATGTTGAAAAGATAATTGAAGTATTTATGGACGATTTTAGTGTGTTTGGAGACTCATTTGATGCTTGTTTGCATCATCTCACTTTACTCTTGAAAAGATGCATGGAAACTAACCTTGTTTTGAATTGGGAAAAATGTCATTTTATGGTTAAACAAGGTATAGTTTTGGGTCATATCATCTCAGAAAAAGGGATTGAAGTTGATAAGTCTAAAATAGATCTTGTACGTCACTTACCCTCTCCTATTTCGGTTAGAGAGGTCCGTTCTTTTCTTGGCCATGCAGGATTCTATAGGCGATTTATCAAAGATTTCTCAAAAGTTGCACAACCTCTTTGCCGCCTCCTACAAAAAGACGTGGCATTTGAATTCACTAAGGAGTGCACGGCATCATTCAACCAACTCAAGGAGTTGTTGACCACGGCACCCATTATTGTTCCCCCGGAATGGAGCCTCCCGTTCGAGCTTATGTGTGATGCGTCCGATTATGCTTTAGGGGCTGTTTTGGGACAAAGAAAGGACAAGAGGCCGCATGTCATCTACTATGCCTCACGGACGTTGAACGATGCCCAGTTGAACTACTCCACTACGGAGAAAGAACTTCTTGCCGTTGTCTTTGCTTTAGATAAATTTCGATCATATCTAATTGGTACTAAAGTAATTGTTTTCACTGATCATGCAGCTCTAAAGTACTTGCTCACCAAAAAGGAGGCCAAGCCCCGGCTAATTCGGTGGATGTTGTTACTTCAAGAGTTCGACATCGAGATTCGTGACAAGAAGGGAAGTGAAAACGTGGTGGCTGACCACCTAAGCCGAATGGTGCATAATGAGGAGTCCCTACCCATTGCAGAGACATTCCCCGATGAGCAGCTGCTATCCATTGAGGTAAGTGAACCATGGTATGCAGATTTAGTGAATTACTTGGTGGTTAAACAATTTCCAAATGAACTAAACAAGCACCAACGTGATAAGCTTAAAAATGATGCACGTTTCTATGTTTGGGATGACCCTTATTTGTGGAAGTATTGCTCAGATCAAGTTGTACGTAGATGTGTGCATGATTCTGAATTTCACTCAATTCTAAGCTTCTGTCACACATATGCATGTGGTGGTCATTTTGGCACACAACGCACTGCCCTCAAGGTTCTAGAATGTGGTTTTTATTGGCCGACTATATTTAGGGATGCTAGAACCTTTTGTATGTCTTGTGATCGTTGCCAACGAATGGGTAACATAGGTACCAAGGACCAAATGCCACAAACCCCTGTCTTTAATGTTGAAATTTTTGATGTTTGGGGCATTGATTTCATGGGCCCTTTCCCTCCATCTTATGGTTTCACTTATATCTTGCTAGCCGTTGATTATGTTTCTAAATGGGTGGAAGCAAAAGCCACCCGTACTAACGATTCTAAGGTGGTTGCAGATTTCGTGAAAACTAACATTTTTGCTAGGTTTGGAATGCCGAGAGTAATCATAAGTGATGGAGGGTCTCACTTTTGCAATCGGACCATTGAGGCGTTGCTAAGAAAGTACCATGTCAACCATAAGGTCTCCACACCTTACCATCCTCAAACAAATGGCCAAGCCGAGGTGTCTAACCGAGAAATCAAACAAATTTTGGAGAAGACCGTTGGACCAACAAGGAGGGATTGGAGCTTACGTTTAGATGATGCACTGTGGGCATATCGTACGGCGTACAAAACACCCATTGGGATGTCACCTTTTCGGCTCGTCTATGGTAAGCCATGTCATTTGCCCGTAGAGTTAGAGCACAAGGCACATTGGGCCGTGAAGACTTTCAACATGGACATAGATGCAGCGGGAGTTCATAGGAAGCTCCAATTGAATGAACTTGAGGAGATTCGGAATGAAGCCTATGAGAATGCCCGGATGTACAAAACCAAGACCAAAGCATTCCATGATAAAATGATCCGAACCAAGACCTTCACAGTTGGGCAGAAAGTGTTGCTTTTCAACTCTCGCCTACGTTTGTTTCCTGGTAAGTTGCGTTCTAAATGGATTGGCCCGTTTGTTGTTACTAACGTTTTTCCTCATGGTGCAGTCCAAGTTCGTAGCTTCAAAACAGGTCAAGAGTTCAAGGTGAACGGGCATCGTCTGAAGGCCTATTATGAGAACTTTGTGGAGCACACCGTGGATGACACCCCCTTGGGTACCGTGGGCTCCAATTTGGAGTAAATGGATTCTTCGTCCGGCTGCAAGACGTAAAAGAAAGCGCTACTTGGGAGGCAACCCAATATAGTGAATAAAGCTTGTTTATTGATTTCCGTTGAAAAAAAAAAAAAAAAAAAAAAAAAAAAAAAAAAGCTTGTTCATTAATTTTTGAGAAATTACAATTGTATAAAAACATGGCAGAAAGATGGAGTCTTCACAAAGGTTGTGTACTTGAGGCCCCACTACGTGGCAACACTCTCGGAACAGGAGGTCTCGGAGCAAGAGGCATCGGAGAAGAAGGCATAGGAGCGGGAGGCACCAAAGATAGATCATTCAAGGCCCCAAACCTTGGTGGAACGCTGGATGACCCAGGAAAGAGATGCCTCTGGAAGAAAGCTGCAAGCCGTTGACGGTCATCAAGCTCATCAAGCTTCCTCTTCATGCCTGTTGAATAATTGTTGGCAAGCACGTGCAAACTTCGGTTCTCGTACTTAAGCTGTTTGATCTCCTGCTTAAGACTCTCCACCTCCGCCATCAAGGATTCAACCTGACGGGAGCGAGCAAGAAGGCGTTGGCCCATGTTGGACACAGAGCCAGCACACTGAACACTCAGAGCCAGGGATTCTTGAACGGCCAACTCATCGGACCGTCCTGAAAGCAGCTGACTGTCTTTGGGAGTGAGGAGGTTCCGAGCCACTATCGTAGCTGTTGTGGGATCCGTCATCACAGAGTCCTCATCTGTAAGAGGGCCATGGGAAGATAAGAAAGACGGGCACCATACTTTACCCTGATGAGACGCGACCGGATCACTGCTTAGACTCAAATCTAAGCAAAGGTTTGATGGGTTGGATGAGCTAGCCATTGTTCACGAAGTTAAAAGAGAAGGGATGGACGGAGTAGATTTTCAAACAGGCCGGAGACGATTTCTGGGCAATTTTCAAGTGTGCATGCTAGAAGTGATCAATCACCTCTATTAAAGGAGAGGCGTTCACCAATTCAGAATGAAGAGACACCACTCTTCAAAACCGGAATTTCCGGCGTAAAGATCACCAGCTCGTCAGACGCAATCCCAGCTTTTCAGAAGACGCGTGGAAGGCGAGAAATCAGCTGCACACTTTAGCCGACAAATGTGGGAGACAAAGCCGAAAGCTCCCGGCTTTCCAGAAAGCGTGTGCATATTTTTCGAAAACTCTCGGCTTTGCAGAAAACGCGTGCCACGTGTCAAAAGATCTCAGACAGAGCTGCATCCGCGCTACTACGTGTCGTTCAGAAAGCGAAGGGGCGACTGCTCAGAAATCGAAGAGGCGTCTTCAAAGATCGAAGAGTCATCACTATTCCAAAAAAAAAAAAAAACCGGATTTGCGGGATCAAAACGTTTGTCGACAACGGTAAAAGAACAGTACCACCACTTGCTATTGAATTCCCTATATATGTCGACCTTTATTTTTTTTGGCAAAGCAGAACTGAAGAAAATGCCCAACTCTTTCTCACCCCCGAGAGCGCACTCCCAGCAAAGCTTTTCAAAATACTCCATTCTTTCTTCTTCCCCAAAGATGATACCAGATGCCTGGAGTACAGATGACCCAGGAGGAAACAGCACCACAAATACATGTGCTGATTCATTCACCGCTTCTTCAAAAGCAAAGGTATCTCATATCATCAAGGGCAAAAGCAAAGGTATCTCATATCATGCTCTTTCCCTGTCTTTTTCTTTGTCCTTGATATTACTTGCATGGCAAAGTGAAAGAAGTAATCAGCTGGCACTTGGAGTCTATCTGGACTCTATTCCCTGGTTGCTTACCTAGCTTTGCTGAGCTATCCTCTAACCCTCTTCAATACGAATTGGAGAGATTGAACAAAGAAACAGATAAAGCTCAGACCTTCGGGGGAGACCAAAGGAAGCCTGCTGCCCAGTTCAAGAGTAGCACAAAGGAAAATCAACGATGGGAGCAGCGCAGTTCAAGAGTAAGCCTGGGGAATCACAAAGATCCAAGCCTCACTGCAATCACCAAGGAGAAGATGGAACGAACACTCCACAAACAGATTTGCATTTCTAAACTCTTCTCTTTGTTAGATACATTCTGCCATGTTTAGTATTTTTAGTTGCTGTTTTATATGTTTTCTTTTGTTTGGAGTGTTTTAAGCTTAAAACATTGAGGACAATGTTTGATTTAAGTGTGGGGGGGGTAACTAAGTATGTTAATGCAAATTTGTTGGATTTTATCACCCATAACTTCAAGTATTGATCCTTACTGTTTCAAAATGTTTTTAAAATTGTTTTAATGTGTTTTGACTTAAAAAATTCGAAAATCCCATAAAAATTTGAAAAATTGTTTTGAAAAACCCAAAAAGAGTTGTTTTTGTGTGTTTGTGTCGTAGGTTACCTTCCAACACAATGATGAGGATTTGGTTTTTAATTGCATGACGGTTAAAGAAAGTTACAAACATGGATGGACGTTTGATTTACTCTTGGTATATGCTTGGTTATCGTTATAGTGTATGACTTCACATGCAATCATAAAAAATAAAAAAAAAATAAAAATTTTTTTATGTAACATGCTTGAAGGAATGAGCTCAAACTAACACTACATCCCTGTGAGAATTGAGCTTAAACGTTTATTTGGAGAGTTAAAATCTGTGCATTCTTTGTTTTCTAAAGTCGTTGCATGATCTCATTATTCTTTGCTTGGTTGCTACTTAGAAGGCGTTTCATCACTTAGTTCCAAATGCTAGAACTCATGCCCATTTCATTCAAAGCATGTCATTGATTTGCATAAACACGTATTCAAGATGAAGTTGTGTAGTGAACACCAAAGCCAAATTGCCATATTTCCCTTTTCATTTGTTTTATAGGATTTAACCCCGTTGAGCCTTGTGTAGCCTACTTTCTTTGTTAACCCACATTATCTTCACCTAGCGTAGATTAGGAACATCCGTACCCTTGTTCTTGAAGCATAGTAAGCATGAATGAATTCCCTTTGATTAATGTGTGCAGAAAATAAGTGTGGGGGAAAGTGTATTCATGTGAGTTTTTGTGCCATAGGCACGTTGAAAAAAAAAAAAAAAAAAAAAAAAAAAAAAATAAAGGTGTTGAAAATAGTTGAAAAGTATTGGTTGTTGAAGTAAGGGCCCAAAACAATGAATTAGGCCCTAAGAGTTGTTTGAATCCCCCCTATTTGTTTAAAAGTTGATTTCTGCATTCTAAGGGAATTCTAGGTCTTAATTTCATTACTTTACTTATTATTGCTTGAAGAACGTTTGTTATTCCTTACCTTCCCTTGTTAGCCAAAACCCCAAGCCCCGTTACAACCCTTGACTTCTATCTTGAGTGTTGTGCATCTAAGTAGTAGCATTCCATTCATGAGATCATATCTAAACATGCTTATTAACTCCAGAAATCGCGTTCTTTGTGATACATATATGTGAATGTTCGTTTTCATGTTTACATCAATCTCTCACATATAACTAGTGTAGGGTGTGTAGTCAGAAAATCTGTGTGAAAATCGAGTGCATATCTTGTAAGGAATTGAGCAAATTCTTTAAGGCATGTTACTACATTCAAAACATGGTTTTAAACGCTTAATTGTGAACTAGTATATGGTGACTATGATTAAGAATGTACTTAAGTGTGAAGATGACTAAAATCTGTGGGAATGATGATTTTTAACGTGTCATGTGCATTGGAAATCCCTAAGACAGTTGTTGGAAGGTTAAGGTTGTGTTTTACTTGTTTTGTTTCGTTTCGTTTTGTTTTGTTTTTCTTTCTGTTTTGCTCGAGGACTAGCAAAAGATAAGTGTGGGGGTATTTGATAGGAGCATATTTAGGCGACTTACTTAGCTTGTTTTCGTGCATCTATGTTGTTAATTCATATTTGTTTTAGTAGTTTAAGCCATTTTCGTGTGTTTTTAGGTTCATATGGCTAAGGAAGCAAAAAGATGCATTTTGGAGCATTTTGGAGCAAAATTGGGCTTGGAATGGATAGCATATGCTCGGAGCAAAAGGAATGGACGAAATTGAAGACCTAAAGACCTTTTGTTTGAACAATATCAAGGAATCCTACTTATTCTAGGTCACAAAACAATGTCCCTTCCAACATTGTTACCCTTGCCGTGTGTCCCTTGGTGTTTCCCTTCCTTGCCATGCAAGGAAGGGCCTTGTTTCCCATTTTAAACCATACACTCATTCACTTATCAAACCACTCACTTATCACTACCATTTAACTTATCACTCAACATATCATTCATTTATCACTTAGCATATCATTCATTTATCACTCACCACAAACCATTCACTTATCACTTATCACTTATCACTTATCACTTATCACACCTTTTCTCCAACCTTGCCATGCATCACATGCATCTCCAACACACTCAACCCCTTTAACAACCCCACACCTTGACATTATTCTTTCATCCACCCACCACAAATCCAAACCCTTGCCGTGTACACCTTATGCATTTTCAGCTTTCTTCTTTGTTGTTGCACATGCATTTTCAGCCACATACCCACTCACATGCACCCTTTAAACATTCCACCATAAAGCCACATGCAATCTCATTCATCCACCATACATTGCACATGCTTTCACAAGCTTTAACCAACACAAAACAGCCATCACATGCACCAAAAAGCCCTTTGCCGTGGGTTCCCTTTGGCACCCTTGTGAAATTCCAGCTTGCATATGCTTTCTTAGCTGTTTGTTCATCATTAATTAGCCACTTGCATGCTTAAACAAACAGCCATTCACACCTTCATTCTCCTATAAAAGCCCTTGCATTCTCATCATTCAAGGCATTCCTCATTTCATACACAAACACACCATTTCCCAAGCCCTTTGCCGTGCATATCCTCCCATTTTCTGTGCAGTTTTTCTCCTCCATTGCAGCCACTATCCAACCATTTCCCATCCCTCCAAAACACTTCATACCATCACACAACCTATCCTTAAACCTTGTGCTACAACAACGAGGAAGAGAAGAGTGCCTAAACGTTCATACAATTCAAGTTTGAGTTGTTGGAATGTTTAGGTGTTTCTTTAATTTCAAAGTTTCATTTTAATTCTATTTGTTTTGTATGTATGGAAGAGAAGAGTGCTTAAACGTTCATACAATTCAAAGTCTTGAGTTGTTGGAATGTTTAGGTGTTTCTTTGATTTCAAAGTTATGAGGAACTAAACCCCCTTTAGGTAGGGGGTGATTCGAAACTATGTTTATATTTGCAATATGAATTGATTAACTTTCGTTGGAATTTCATAAGTTGTGGATTCAATTCGTTTAAACCGTTTGATTGATAGCTTATTTATGAATGTTTATTAAGAATGCGCGCTTAATTTTCATGCATAAATATGATGCTAGAATATAAGTGAATTTCACCTAATCGTTATGAACTTATATTCACAAGTAGTGGAGGTTGCTTATAAACAATCGTGTTAAACATATTCTTGGCACGAGTTTCATGCTCATCATAGTAACGAATGCCTCGTCAACACTTATAGTTTTCATAATGCTTAATGATCTTTGATTGTATCTTTATTGTGCCGTTCACGTAAAGGACTTTTGGAGAATGTTGTGAATTGCGTTGCGCAAACCCATCCAATTCATTAACTTAAGGAAAACTTGACGGTTAATTTAAGCGGACCAAATTAATCCGGAGTGTTGAGTTTCATAATTTATCGAAAGACCAACTGAGAATCAATCTTGTATGCAAGTATAACATGTGTGGAGAAGAACCCCTTAGCTAGCCTTCATTCCATTCATTCCATCACAATTTCATATTTACATTCCGCTCAGTTTATTAACTTGTTTTGTTATTTCAATTTTCAAAACTTTCCCCCCCTTTTACTTTCTTGTTCTTTAGTGCTTCGAATCTGTTTAGTTTGTGTTTTAAAGTATTCTGAATCAAGCCATAATCTTAAATTCGTCCAAAATTAGTTTTGAGTCTTTTGGTTTGTCTTAATGTTTTAAATTTTAGTTTTGCATTCTTTGAGTCTAGTTGAGTGTTTTATATTGTTTTTACGTTCTTAAGTCAATTTAGAAGGTTTTAGCAAGCCCTCCTAATCCCCGGTCCAGAACGATCCCTACTTACATCCATACTACAATTGTCAAAAAGAGGGTTTAATTTGTGCGCGTATAATTCTCGCATCAGCTTGGAATGGATAGCATATTTTTGGAGCCAAAGTGTTGGACGAATTTGAAAGCCTTGTATGCACTTTGGACATAAAACAAAGGGCCTAGCCCAATCAAACAATCCTTTGAGCCATGCAAAACCTCTAGCCCAATCAACAAGCCTTAGCCACATGCATTCACATGCATCACAACCCCAAAACCATCAAGAAACACCCATTCACACACACATGCACTCACATGCATTCACATGCATTTCCACCTTCCTACTTCATCATTTCACCACATTCTCCCTCTTTAACTCACATGCACCCAAACAAAGCCAACCTAGCTAACCCTACATGCATTATTTATTCACTCTTCATCATTGCATTCATCACCAAAGAACTCCCCATCATTGCCATGCATTCCCCCTAATTCCATCCATCTTCCACACCTTTCCAACCTAGCCACATCCTTTAATCATCCCCCCTTTAAGTTATGATTTTATTTCCTAACCCTACATGCATTATTTATTAACTTTTCATCATGCATCCACATTCATTCCAACACAAAACACACACATGCACTTATTCTTTCATCATTGCACCACCAATTCACCCACATGCATTTCCAACCATTCACACCCCTTTAATCATTCTCCTAGCTATCATTCACATGCTCTCCCATCCATTCTCTCCCTATATGTTCCCTCCACTACTCCTATAAATACCCTTGCATTCATTCATTCATTCATCATCTCATTTCATACACAACACACCATAAAACACTTCCATCTTCTCCATTTCCACTCCATTCCACACTTCCATCCCCCCAACCAACCTATCCTAAAACCTTGTGCTACAACAACGAGGAAGAGAAGAGTGCCTAAACGTTCATACAATTCAAGTTTGAGTTGTTGGAATGTTTAGGTGTTTCTTTGATTTCAAAGTTTCATTTTAATTCTCTTTGTTTTGTACGTATAAGGAATGGAAGAGAAGAGTGCTTAAACGTTCATACAATTCAAGTTTTGAGTTGTTGGAATGTTTAGGTGTTTCTTTGATTTCAAAGGTATGAGGAACTAAACCCCCTTTAGCTAGGGGGTGATTCGAAACTATGTTTATATTTGCAATATGAATTGATTAACTTTCGTTGGAATTTCATAAGTTGTGGATTCAATTTGTTTAACCGTTTGATTGATAGCTTATTTATGAATGTTTATTAAGAATGCGCGCTTAATTTTCATGCATAAATATGACGCTAGAATATAAGTGAATTTCACCTAATCGTTATGAACTTATATTCACAAGTAGTGGAGGTTGCTTATAAACAATCGTGTTAAACATATTCTTGGCACGAGTTTCATGCTCATCATAGTAACGAATGCCTCGTCAACACTTATAGTTTTCATAATGCTTAATGATCTTTGATTGTATCTTTATTGTGCTGTTCACGTAAAGGACTTTTGGAGAATGTTGTGAATTGCGTTGCGCAAACCCATCCAATTCATTAACTTAAGGAAAACTTGACGGTTAATTTAAGCGGACCTAATTAATCCGGAGTGTTGAGTTTCATAATTTATCGAAAGACCAACTGAGAATCAATCTTGTATGCAAGTATAACATGTGTGGAGAAGAACCCCTTAGCTAGCCTTCATTCCATTCATTCCATCACAATTTCATATTTACATTCCGCTCAGTTTATTAACTTGTTTTGTTATTTCAATTTTCGTCAAATCAAAACTTTTCCCCCCCCCCCCCTTTACTTTCTTGTTCTTTAGTGCTTAGAATCTGTTTAGTTGGTGTTTTTTAAGTAGTTTGAATCAAGCCATAATCTTAAATTCGTCCAAAATTAGTTTTGAGTCTTTTGGTTTGTCTTAATATTTTAAATTTTAGTTTTACATTCTTTGAGTCTAGTTTAGTGTTTTATATTGTTTTTACGTTCTTAAGTCAATTTAGAAGGTTTTAGCAAGCCCTCCTAATCCCCGATCCAGAACGATCCCTACTTACATCCATACTACAATTGTCAAAAAGAGGGTTTAATTTGTGCGCGTATAATTCTCGCATCACTTTCCCCCTTAATCATTAAGCCAAACATTCACACACATGCACCCAAAACACATTGCCGTGCAATGTGTTTCCATTTTCTGCACCTTTCCTCCTTGCAAACACATGCATTCATCATTATAACCCACCTACATTCTACCTAATCCACATGCCTTCCCAACAATATAATTAAGCCAACACATGCATCCAAACAAAGCCAACCTAGCTAACCCTACATGCATTTCTTTATTCATTCTTCATCACATGCATTTTCACCACCATTCACACACACATGCATCTTGAAAATCTTGTGCCGTGTATCTCCTTCAACTTTCCAGCTTCCCACTCCTAATTCATCCCCCTCTCATTCATTCATACACTCATTATCCCATCATCCAACATTCTTCCATGTGCAGCCACCTTTACACCCCATTCATTCACAAAACAAATCACACAACACACCAACAAACAGCCCATCCTTTGTGCCATGCATTCCCAATCCCTTTCCATCATTCAACACATGCATTTCCACCTTCTTACTTCATCATTTCAGCCACATATACACCCCACATGTCCCTTTAATCATTCAACACATGCATCACAACCCCAAAACTAACACAAAACAACTCAATGCCGTGCACTCCTTTAGCATTTCCAGCTTTTCCCTTTACATTTCACATGCATTTCCACCTTCCTACTTCATCATTTCAGCCACCATTCATTCTTTAATTCACATGCATTCACACACACTTCACACAAACAACATTCAAATGCAAACACATGCTTCCCCAACAAACAAATCAGCAACACATGCACCAAAACATCCATGTCGTGGGTTCCCTTTGCTCCCCTTGTGCAATTCCAGCTTTCACATGTTGTCCTAGCTGTTTTTCCATCATTCCTCCACACTAACACCTTAAACAAACAGCCATATGTTCCCTCCACTACTCCTATAAATACCCTAGCATTCATTCATTCATTCATCATCTCATTCACAACACAACACACCACAAACACTTCCATTTCCTTCCCCTTTGGCCGTGAGTTTCTCCTCATTTTCTGCACCATTTTCTCCACCACTCCTCACCTATTTCCATAATTCCCCACTCCATTCCACACTTCCATCCCCCCAAACCAACTATCTTTAGACCTTGTGCCACAATGAAGAGGAAGATAAGAGGGCCTAAACGTTCATACAATTCACGTTTGAGTTATTGGAATGTTTAGGCGTTTCTTTGATTTCAATGTTTAATTTCAATTCTCTTTGTTTTGTATGAGGAACTAAACCCTTTTTGGCTAGGGGTGATTTCAATACCATGATTATTTATGTGATATGAATTGATGAATTCTGGTTATGAACTCTTGATTCGTGAATGCAATTGGCTTAACTATTTGATGATTAACTTATTTGCTTGATTGAGGGTCGACACTTAATTAGCATGCATGAATATGTGGCTAAAGTTTAAGAAGGTTTCACATAATTGTTACTACTTTATACTTGAAAGTAGTGAAGGTCGCTTGTCACGATCGCGTTAAGTTTAATTCTTAGCATGAGTAACATGATATCATAGTTGCAAATGCTTTGTCAATGCTTATGGTTTTCATTATTCTTAATGATCTTCGATTGTATCTCTATTATGATGACATGTAGGGAACTTTTGAGAATGTTTTGGGTTGTCGAATGATGCCATCCAATCCAATAATATAAGGAAAATCTGAGGGTTAACTAGTGATGTCACGGTTAATTTAGGGCATTGTCGTTCATAATTCAATGAAGGAATAACTGGAAATTGATTCATATGCATAAATATCATGTGTGGAGAAAGAACCTCTAGCTAATTCACCAACCATCTTGTTTCACAACACTTGTTTACAATCTGTCCATTTTTGCATTTTGTTTGTTTATTTCAACTTCGTCAAAACTAAAACCCCCTTTTTTTTATTTCCTTGTTCCCAAGTGTCTTAAATCTGTTTTAATTTAGTTTTTATATTTTTAAGTCAATTTAGAAGGTTTTAGCAAGCCCTCCTAATCCCCGGTCTAGAACGATCCCTCACTTATCCATTCTACTACAATTGTCAAACGAGGGTTTAATTTGAGTGTCAAGTAATTCTAACATCACTGTTTTGTGGTGGGTTGATGAAAAAATAATGTCAAGGTGTGGGATTGTTAAAGGGGGAAGTGCATGTGCAAGGATGAAGAAATGATTATGGATGCATGTGATTGGTGGGAACAAAGAATGTATAAGGGGTACACGGCACAAAGGAGTTGTTGTAAAGGGGAACATGGTGTGTGTAATTGCATGTGTGTGAATGTGGGTTAAAGTGATGCACGGCTAGGAAATGTGAGTGAATGATGTGCATGTGTGTGAATGCACGTGGAATTAAGAAGAGTATGGAAGTGAATAAATCATAATAGGGCTAGTTTAAAGGGCTAGGGTTTAAGTACATAGAATGGGCCTAAAATAGGTTGGTTTGCATGGCATAGAATGTTTGATTTGGGCTAGAGGTTTTCCATGGCTCAAAGGATTTGTTTGATTGGGCTAGGCCCTTTGTTTTATGTCCCCAAAGAGCATACAAGGCTTCAATTTCGTCCATCCTCTTTGCTCCATGATTAAGCTATCCAATCCATGCCCAAAAGTGCCCCAAATAGCCTCAAAATGCACTTTCTTGCTCCCTAAGCCCTTAGAACCTGAAAACACACAAAAGAAGCATAAAGGACTAAAATAACTAGAGAAACATAACGTAAATGCACAAGAACAAGCCATTTAAGTCGCATGAATATGGTCCTATCATTCCTATAGTCCATGTAGACGCCCCTACCACCTTGAAATCGATTGGGTAACTGCACCATCTAATTCAATAACATAAGGAAAATTTGAGAGTTAATTAGTGCATCACGGTTAACTTGGGGTGTTGAGCATCATAGTTAATGAAAAGCAATTGGAGAATCGATTCATATACAAATGTGTCTTGTGTAGAGAATGGACCTCTAACTAATCCATCCATTCTATTCCATCAAATTCGTTTTACAATCTGTTTTGTTTCCAAGTTTCTGTTTTAATTTCAAATTCATCCAAAACCAATCTCCCTTTACTTTATTGTCCAAATTAGTTAGAAAGTGTCTTAGTTTGTGTTTATAAGTGTCTTGATTCAATTTGTTGCACAAATTCGTCCAAATTCACCAAGGTGCTCAAAACTGCCCAGAAAGTGTTTTTAAGGCAGTTTTGAGTGTTTTGGGTGATGTTTGAGTCTTTTGGTTTGTTTTAGTGTTTTAAGCGTTTAGTTTCGCATTCTTTGAGTCTAGTTTAGTGTTTTAAACTTTATTTTACATTTTTGAGTCAGTTTCCAAGTGATTTGCAATCCCTCCTAATCCCCGGTTAAGAACGATCCCTACTTACATACTTACTACAATTGATAAAAAGAGGGTTCAATTTGTGTGCGTAAAAATTACGCATCAACTTTTGGCGCCGTTGCCGGGGATTAGCAACTTTGCTAATCCTTTGGATTGTTATTTTCGTTTTCTTATTAGATCAGATTCTTAAGTTATTTTGTTTCTTGTTCTAGGTACTTGTTTATGACTCGGAGTTCTAATCCGATTCACGAACATATTTTAGACTTTGACAACGATTTTGAGCGTGAGTTGAGACGAAAGAGAAAGAACCCAGAACCTAGCGAATCAAGTGAAAGTTCCGAGTCCATTTCTGAATTTGAAGAAGCGGAACCCACGACAAGAGTGGGTGAAGAAGACATGGCAGCAAACAACCGAACAATCAAGGAGCTTTCCGCTTCGGGATTGGCCAATGCCGCACCCTTGTGCATTCAATACCCAAGGGCGGCTCAAGACAAGACCGACGAATTTGAATTGAAGTCAAGCTTGTTGCACCACATTCCAAAATTCCATGGACTATCCATGGAGGATCCCAACAAGCATTTGAAGGAGTTCGAGGTAGTGTGTTCAAGCATGACTCCAGTTAACGTTGATGGTAGCATTTTGAAGATGAAGGCTTTCCCGTTCTCACTTTTGGAGAAGGCCAAAGATTGGTTATACGAGCTAGCACCCAGAACGGTCACCTCTTGGGAGAGCATGAAGAGGGCGTTTCTTGAAAAGTTCTTTCCTACTTCAAGAGTCATTCTCTTGAGAAAGAAGATTAGCGGAATTCAACAAAGTCAAGGGGAGTCTTTTCCAACATACTATGAGCGTTTTAAAACCCTTGTTGCATCATGTCCTCAACATCAAATGAAGGAGGAGCTTCTAATTCAATACTTCTATGAAGGTCTTCTTCCCATTGAAAGGCAAATGCTTGATGCTTCGGTAGGAGGAGTGTTGGTGGATAAAACTCCTATGGCAGCCAAGAACCTCATTGCAAACCGAGCTCTCAATGCACAACAATACGAAGGAATTGGGCAAAGGGACCCCCCACGGCAACAAGTGAATGAGGTAAGTTCTCAATCCGACCTTCAAACTCAATTAGCTAATCTTACTTCTCTTGTGTCTTAGATGGCCGAAGGAATGAAGATCCGAAGTCCAATTGTATGTGGCGTATGTTCTATTCAAGGTCATCCTTCGGAAAAGTGCCCTCAATTGATTGAGAATGGTGGGTGGGAGAGTGCAAACGCCATTGGATTTCCAAGCCAAAATCAACCAAGGAATGATCCATATTCCAATACATACAATCCGGGTTGGAGAGACCATCCAAACTTTAAGTGGAGGGAGCCTCAACAACCTTACCAACAAGGAGGCTTTAGGCAGCAACCCCCGGGGTTTTACACCAAAACCCACGGCCAAGACCAAACCCAACCCCAATCCGCCCAAAACCATCAAGGTACGTCTTTAGATAATGCTACTATTCTTAAGTTGCTTACTAGTTTGTCTCAGGGGCAAGAAAATCAAAACAAAGTATTGCAAAATCAAGAAAGGGTATTGCAAAACCAAGACAAAAGGGTGGACCACTTAAAGAAGCAAATAGGGCAGATTGCGGAGTTTGTGGGACAATTCCGAGACCAAGGCAAGCTCCCAAGTTCAACCATTGTCAATCCAAAGGGAGGGTTCGAATCTGCCAAAGCAATTACTTTGAGAAGTGGTAGGTGATGCGAAATATATTAAGCACACAAATTAAACCCTCTTCTGACAATTGTAGCAAAGTATGTAAGTAGGGATCGTTCAAAACCGGGGATTAGGAGGGATTGCTAAACTCTTGAAAACTGACCTAAGAACTCCAAAACAAAGTTAAAAACACTAATTTGGACTCAAAGAATGAAAAACCAAAGTTAAAACACTAAAACAAAACAAAAACTCAAAACAGCAACTAGAAGATTCAAAACTGCCTAAAAACCACTTTCTGGGCAGTTTTGAGCACCTACACTAATTTGGACGAAATTGGTTGAAAACTTGACTCAAAACACTTAAAAACATGAACCAAAACAATTTCTAACTAAATTGAGACTTCAAAGTAAAGGGGGATTTGATTTGGACGAAATTAAAGTTGAGAAAACAGATTGCAAAGTAAAACTGATTTTGAAATGTTTTTGGGGTTTTTAATGGATGATGGACTAGTTAGGGGTTCTTTCTCCACACATGACAAGTATGCAAATGACTCGATTTCCAGTTATTCCTTCATAGAATTATGAATGACAATGCCCCAAATTAACCGTGACATCACTAGTTAATTCTCAAGTTTTCCTTGTGTTATTGAATTGGATGACATCATACGACAACCCAAAGCATTCTTCAAAAGTTCCTTACATGACATCATAATAAAAAGTGTGTGACAATTAAGTGAAACAAACTTATATTCTAGCATCATATTCATGCAAGCCAATTAAGTGTCGACCCCTAATTAACAAACACAAATACGTTATTACTCGCACAGTTAAGCCAATTGCATTCACGATTCAAGAACTCATAACTGGAATTTATCAAATCAACTTGCACACACAGTTATGGCTTCAAAATCACCCCTAACCAATAGGGGTTTAGCCACTCATGTTCATAGCAAAATGAAAGGAAAATAAATTAAACATTGAAATCATAAAACGAATTACACCTAGAATGCACCAACGACGAAGCTTGAGCATCCAAAAGTCCTTCCTTCTTTCTCCTTGCTACGGCACAAAGGTGGATAGGATGGTTGGGATGTGTTTTAGGATCAGGGATTATGGAATTGGATGGAGGATAGGCACGGCAAGGTGTAGTGTTTGGCTGGAATTGTGTTTCTAGGATTTTAGGATGTGTAGAGTGGTGTGGCTAGATGAATGGACGAAAATTGGGTGAATGAGTGATCCCCCTAGTGCCTTGCTGCAAAGCCTTATTTATAGGGCTAGGAAAGGTTTAGAACTTAGTTGAAACCAAAAGGTTTTGTACCAGAAATTCTATACATGAAACACTTAAAGGATATATGTGTGTAGCTTGGACGAGGTAGGACGGCTTGGACAAGGTAGGAGACAAGATAGGACGGCTAGGAGACAAGGTAGGACGGCTAGTGACGGCTAGGAGACAAGGTAGGACGGCTAGGAGACAAGCTAGGACGGCTAGTGATGGCTAAGAGACAAGGTAGGACGGCTTGGACAAGGTAGGACGGCTAGGAGACAAGCTAGGACGGCTAGGAGACAAGCTAGGACGGCTAGGAGACAAGCTAGGACGGCTAGTGACAAGCTAGGATGGCTTGTTCTTCCAATATAGAAATTAGGCACCATGTGTGAATAGATAAAGCCTTCTAGAAATAAGGTTTTTAGGCCCCCTTGCAGCTCCCTAACTGAATTCAAGCCTTCAAATTCGTCCATCCTCATGCCTCCATGCTTGCACTATCCAATCTTGGCCCAAAAATGCTCTAGAATGCTCCAAATTGCTTTTTTTTGCATACTTTGACACTAAAACCTGAAATTGCACGAAAATGACTTTAAACACTAAACTAACTAAGGAAAAACAACATAAATGCATGAGAACAAGCCAATTAAGTCGCATAAAAATGCTCCTATCAGTAGGCAAGTTGGGGCTGATCCAAACTCATCAAAATCAAGTCAAATAAAGGATGAAAAGCTGCTGCAAGAAGAAGAACATGGAGCCCAACCCACGGAAAGGGTAGAACCACCCTTGCCACAACCACAACATGCCCCTAAACCATCTCAACCCGTCAAGGTAAGTCCAAATTCGAATTCTTCTAGTTCCTTTCCACTAAATGTGCCCTTTCCTGGCAGGTTTTTGCAATCCAAGAAAGAAGAGGAGGAAAAAGATGTTCTAGAGACATTTAGGAAAGTTCAAGTCAACATACCCCTTTTGGATGCAATCAAGCAAATCCCGAAGTATGCGAAGTTCTTGAAAAAGATTTGTACAACAAGGAAACGGATTTGGGAGAAAGAGGTAGTACATGTAAGTGAGAATGTCTCTGCACTGTTGCAAAGAAAGCTACCACATAAATGCAAAGATCCAGGTAGTTTCACTATCCCTTGCGTAATTGGTAATACAAGGTTTGAATATGCCATGCTAGATTTAGGTGCTTCAATTAATGTCATGCCATATTCTGTTTATGCATCGATGAATCTAGGAGAGCTTAAAAATGACGGTGTTATTATCCAATTAGCCGATCGATCTAATGCATATCCAAAAGGAGTTTTGGAGGATGTTTTGGTGTAGGTAGACCATTTGATTTTTCCTGCAGATTTCTATGTGCTTGACATGGAAGATTCGGCACACTCTCCATCATCACCACTCTTACTTGGACGACCTTTCATGAAAACAGCTCAAACCAAGATTGATGTGGCCAAGGGAGCAGTCACTATGGCCTTTGGTGGTGGTATGATTAACTTTAAGATTCCTGAATCGATTGAGAATACTAATGATGTTCGTTCTTATTGTGCCATTAATGTAATTGAACACATAGGGACGGAGTATTCAACAAAGATCAAGAAGGATGTTTCTCGAACTACCACCGAGAAGGAACTTGGAGTAGAGCACAAGGAATGCACGGCTCCAACCTTGAAAGCACCACAATTGGCCATGAGCAACCCTTGTGCATCCGTCCATTGTGCTACCACTTCTTTGCCGTACAAAGGTAAGCCACCTATTCCAAATTCGATTCCCATTTCAACTAATAGGTTGTTACCTCGTGTGGTGCAGGTACCTAATCGAATTCAACGTCATGGGAGAATTCGTGTTGATGTAGAAAAGCAAAACACGACAATAAGAAAGGATCATTATCCCACTCCATTCAAGGACCCAAAGCATGAAGTGGTTCGTCGGACAGATTGTAGTTGCACCCCTCCATGCCGTGGGGTTCCATAAACCTTCAAGGGAGCATCGTCCGGCTGACGACGTTAAAGCAAGCGCTACTTGGGAGACAACCCAATGCACTGAATAAAACAAAGCATGTTCATTGATTTTTGAGAAATTACAAGTGCGAAAAAAAAAAAAAAAAAAAAAAGAAAGTTTGTATCTAAAGAAAGAGAAAGATGGAGCCTTCACAAAGGTTGTTTTTGTTTACGTGAAGCCCCACTACGTGGCAAAACTCTAGGAGCAGGAGGCATCGGAGCTAGAGGTATAGGAGCAGGAGGCATCAGAGCGAGAGGCATAGAAGCGGGAGGCACCAAAGATAGATCATTCGAGGCCCCAATACTTGGTGGAACGTTAGATGACGCAGGAAAAAGGTGTATCTGGAAGAAAGACGCAAGCCTTTGACGGTCACTTTGCATTCGACCTTGAGAATCTTGCATCTCATCAAGCTTTCTCTTCATGCCTGTCGAATAATTATTTGCAAGCACGTGCAAACTTCTATTCTCGTGCTTAAGCTGTTTGATCTCTTGCTTGAGATTTTCCACCTCTGCCATCAATGATTCAACCTGACGGGAGCGAACAAGTAGGCGTTGGCCCATGTTGGACACAGAGCCCGCGCACTGAACACTGAGAGCCAGGGACTCTTGAATGGCCAACTCATCGGACCGTCCTGAAAGCAGCTGACTATCTTTGGGAGTGAGGAGGTTCCAAGCTACTGTCGTAGCTGTTGTTGCATCCGTCATCACAGAGTCTTCACTTGTAAGAGGGCCATGAGAATAAGAAAGACGGGCACCATACCTTACCCTGACAAGGCGCAACCGGATCACTGCTGAGACTCAAATCTAAGCAAAGGTTAGATGGGTTAGAAGAGTTAGCCATTTTTCAAGAAGTTAAAAGAGAAGGGTTGGATGGAGTAAAATCTCAACGGGCCGGAGACGATTTTTGGGCAATCTTCAAAGTGTGCATGTTAGAGGTGATCGATCACCTCTATTAAAGGAGAGGCGACACAATCACCGATTCAGAAATGAAGAGACACCACTCTTCAAAGCCGGATTTTCCGGTGTAAAGTTCGCCAACTCTTCAGACGCAATCCCGGCTTTTCAGATAAAGCGTGCAACTTTGTCAAAAGATTTCTGACAAAGTTGAAAACGCGTGGAGGCCGAGAAAGCAGCTACACACTTTTGCCGACAAGCGTGGGTGACAAAGCCGAAAGCTCGGCTTTTCAGAAAACGCGTGCCACTTTGTCAAAAGCTCTCTGACAAAGCTAAAGACGCGTGGAGGACATTGCCACATCCGCACTGCCACTTGCCATTACAATTCCTATATACATCAACATTCATGGCAAGGCATACACCCAAAAAGCATGACTTTCCTTCTCGGCTGATAGGCGCATATTCATGCGACTTAATTAGCTTGTTCTCGTGCATTTATGTTGTGTTTACTTATCTATTTCAGTGTTTAAGGCCACTTTTGTGTATTTTCAGATTATAAGGCCAAAGTGTGCAAGAAGATGCAAATTGGAGTCTTTTGGAGCGAAAGAGGAATGAATGAGTTGAAGACTTGAAGAAACGACGAATTCCTACGCCAACGATGAATTCTTACCAAAACGAAGAATACTACTCAAACAAGGTTTCCTATTTTAGGAAAGTTAACCCTAAGTTTCCCGTTTTGGTAACCTTTCCTAAACTTAAACGTCCGTATTTTCTAGCCACTTTGACGGCCTTATAGGCACTTTAGGACACAAAACCAAGGCCCTAGCCCTATTTCCCTTCCTATGCCGTGCCTCTAGCCCATTTCCCTTCCCTTGCCGTGCAAGGGGGGGTATTTAGGTCCATTGTCATTCACTTAAACCCTATTTCCCCTCCTAATCTAACCCTAGCAATACCTTGCAGCCATCCCTTTTATTTTCTGATTTTATTTCCTAGTTTTAGAAGCTTTTAACTTAATTTTAATAAACCAAAAATAAATCAAGGCCATAGCTAATTTTCATCCTAGATCCACCATCCCATTATTCATTTCCCTACATTTTTACAACAAAGCCGTGCATCCCATAATTATTCAGCCATTAATCCTTTGATTTTGAACCTAGCCGCACCATTTTCCAATCCATCCCGCAGCCACCATTACATTTTTCTTCCATTTTCCTCCCATTAGTCCCGTGCCTAACCCTAAAAAATTATGCAGCCACTTCCTAATATTCCCTAAGCTAATGCAGCCAATTCCCATTAATATCAGCCGCACCATATCCCATTTTTATTATCAATCCGCAAATCCCATTCCTTTGTTTTTTAGCCGCAAATCCCATTTGACTTTTACTCCATTCTTTCCCATTTTTCACCCTAATTCACGCAGCATCCATTCAGAACCTAATTTTCCCATTTTAATAACCCTTCCATTCTCACAAAAACCGGTGCACACATTTTCTCCCATTCTTGGCAGCCGCATATTTTCAGAAAGAACACACCATTCACCCTAATTCTAATCCTGCCGCAGCTTTTCCTCCACCTTCCAGCCACCATACCATCCTTCCTCCATCACTCCACCACCTTGCCGCACCACCCAACCTCCATAAATCCATCCTTAAACCCGCAAATCATCCACCAACACCATTTAACCTCACTGCCGCAGCAAGAAGAAAGGAGAAAGAGGAGCTTGGACGCGCCGAAATTCACGTGGATTCGTTGGGCGTTCTAGGTGTAATCAATCCTTTGTGCTTTATGTTTAAATTCAATTGTATTTATCTTTTTGTGACTATGAGAGGCTAAATCCCCCTAGTTAGCTAGGGGGTGATTCGAAACCATGTTTATGCTTGCAATATGAATTGATTACTTTTGGTTGGAATTTCATGAATGTTGGATTCAATTCATTTAACTGTTTGATTGATAACTTGTTTGTGTATGTTTATTGAGAGTGCACGCTTAATGTTCATGCATGAATATGACGCTAGAATATAAGTGAGTTTCACCTAATAGTTATGAACTTATATTCACAAGTAGTGGAGGTTGCTTATAAACAATCGCGTTAAATGAATTCTTGGCACTAGTTTCATGCTCATCATAGTAACGAATGCCTCGTCAACACTTATAGTTTTCATGTTGCTTAATGATCTTTGATTGTATCTTTATTGTGCTTTTCACGTAAAGGACTTTTGGAGAATGTTTTGAATTGCGTTGCGCTAACCCATCCAATTCATTAACTTAAGGAAAACTTGACGGTTAATTTAAGCGGACCTAATTAACTCGGGGTGTTGAGTTTCATAATTTATCGAAAGACCAACTGAAAATCAAAGTGTATGCAAGTGTAACATGTGTGGAGAAGAACCTTCTAGCTAGCATTAAATCCATATTTCATCACATTCATATTTAAATTTTGCCTTTAAATTACAATTTGTGCATTTAATTTATTTTCGTCAAAACCACAATCCCCCTTTACCTTAGTGTCTAATTTAGTTACAAAGTGTCTTAATTTGTATTCTTTGAGTCCTTTGATTTGTTTTAGTATTTTATTGTTTAGTTTTACATTCTTTGAGTCTAGTTTAGTGTTTTTAACGTTTGTTTTACGTTTTTGAGTCAGTTTCCAAGTGATTTAGTAATCCCTCCTAATCCCCGGTCTAGAACGATCCCTACTTGCATCTTTACTACAATTGTCACAAGAGGGTTTTAATTTGTGTGCTTACTTAGTCGGCATCATCGGCCGAGAATGTAGTTGCAACCACACCTCTCAACATGCTTTCTTCTTCTCTTGAGAACACCTATTCAACCATTGATGTACCCCCAATGAAGATACCAGATGCCTGGAGTACAGATGAGGCAAGAGGAAACAGTGGATCGAAGCATGTGGAGACAAGCGCAACAAATATATGTGTTGATTCATTCGCTGCTTCTTCAAAAGCAAAGGTATCTCATATCATCAAGGGCGAAAGCAAAGGTATCTCATATCATGATCTATCCCTGTCTTTTCCTTTGTCTTTGTTATTACTTGCATGGCAAAGTGAAAAGAGCAATCAGCCGGCACTTGGAGTCAGTCTTTCAATCTACCCTCTTCAATACGAATTAGAAAGATTGAACAAAGAAACAAGTCATCACCTCCACCTCGTGCTTGCCTGCCATGTGTCAGAATCCTCCAGCCCAGTTCAAGATTAGCCTGTGGAAAAAACTCACGATCAAGCCTCAATGCAATCACCAAGAAGAAGATGGAATTTACACTCCATAACCAGATTTGCATCCCTAAACTCTTCTCTTTGTTAGATACATTCTGCCATGTTTAGTATGTTTAGTTGCTGTTTATGTGTTTACTTTTGTTTGGTGTGGTTTTAAGCTTAAAACATTGAGGACAATGTTTGATTAAAGTGTGGGGGGGTAACTAAGTATGTTGATGCAAATTCGTTGGATTTTATCACCCATAACTTCAAGTGTTGTTCCTTGCTGTTTTAAAATGTTTTTAAGCTGCTTTGGAGTGTTTTATAACTTCAAGTGTTGTTCCTTGCTGTTTTATAACTCCGAAAATCACATAAATATTTGAAAAACATGTTTTGAAAAGCCTAAAAAGAGTGTTTTGAGTCGTTTTTGTGTGTTTGTGTCTTAGGGTACCTTCCAACACAATGATGAGTTTCATGGTTTTTAATTGCATGACTGTTAAAAAGAGTTATAAACATGAAGAAAAGTTTGATTTACTCTTGGTATATGCTTGGTTATGGTTATAATGTATGACTTCACATGCAATCCTAAAAGAAAAATTAGTTTTTGTAACATGCTTGAAGGAAGGAACTCAAACAAACATTACAACCCTGAGAGACTTGAGCTTTAAACATTCTTTGGAGAGTATTAATCTGTGATTCTTGTTTTCAAACTCGTTGCATGATCTCATTATTCTTTGCTTGGTTACTACTTAGAAGGCGTTTCATCACATAAGTTCCAAATACTAGAACTCATGCCCATTTCATTCAAAGCATGTTATTGATTTGCATAACACATATTCAAGATGAAGTTGTGTAGTGACCACCATCAAAGCCAAAAAGCCATGTGCCCTTAACTCATTTTGTGTTTAAGTTTAACCCCATTGAGCCGTGTTAGCCCATGTTCTTTGTTAACGCACATTTTCCTCACCTAGCCTAGTTTAGGACAATCCACACCCTTGTTCTTAAAAGATAGTGAGCATGACTTAAATGAATTCCTTTTGAGTTACATTATGCAAGAAAATGAGTGTGGGGGAGGGAAAGTTTGTTCTTAAGTTTATATGTATGTTTTGAGATTCAAAAGAAAAGAAAAAAATTGTGAAAAACATATGAAAAAGAAAAACAGAAAAGAAAAGAAAGAAAGAAAGGAAAAGAGCTTGTTCTCCCTTTTTGTTCAAAAGTTGAGTTTTCATTCAAAAGGGAATTCTAATTTGATTCAAGTGCTTTGCTGACTATTTCTTTAAGAACCTTTGTTTTCCATATCCCTTCTTTGTTATCCACACACCCCAAACCCCGTTACAACCCGTGACTTCAATCTTGAGTGTTATGTGTTTCAATTTGTGGAGTTTGAACTTGGTATGAGCATATGGTGTCACTGGTTCTCGCATCCATTCATGAGATCATACGTAAACATACTTATTAACTCCAGAAATTGCTTTCTTTGTGATATATATATGTGAGTGTTCGTTTTCATTAATCTTCTCACATATAACTAGAGTAGGGTGTGGAGTTAGAAAATCTGTGTGAAAATTGAGTGCATTCTAGTAAGGAATTGAGGAAATTCTCTAAGGCATGTTACTACATTCAAAACATGGTTTTAAATGCTTAATTGTGAACTAGTATGTGGTGACTATGATTAAGAATGTACTTAAGTGTGAAGATGACTAAAATCTATGGGAATGATGATTTTTAACATGTCATGTGCATTGGAAATCCTTGAGGCAAATGTTGGAAGGTGTAGGTTGTGTTTTGTTCGTTTTGTCTAGTTTCGTGTTCTTTTGTTGTTTTGTTTTGTTCGAGGACTAGCAAAAGCTAAGTGTGGGGGAATTTGATAGGAGCATATTTATGCACCTTAGTTTGCTTGTTTTCTTGCATTTATGTTGCTAGTACTTAGTAATTTTAGTACTTTAAGCTATTTTCGTGTGTTTGTAGGTCCAAAGGGCTAAAGGAGCAAGAAAGTGCATTTTGGTGCATTTTGGAGTAGTTTGGGGCATTAAATGGATTGCATATGCTTAAAGCCAAGTAGATGGACGAAATTGAAGACCAAAGGAGGCTAGGAATAAATAAAGGGATGAAGAAATGAAAATGAAGAACAAAGAGTTCACATTCATCACCAACACAACCATGCATCCACACATTCTTTCTCCATCATTGCCGTGCATAACTCCATCAATTCCAGCCACATTTCACATGCATAACCAACCTAGCTCTCAAAGCACATGCACTCCCATCCTTTAATCCATTGCAGCCACATGCACTCCCATTCTCTCCCAAAACCGTGCATCCCATCACCCATTCACCTTTGCCGTGCATTACTCCCTTCATTCCAGCCAATCCACACACCTTTCCAACCTAGCAGCACCCTTTAATCATTCACCCTAGCTGTCACTCCCACGCTCTCCCATTAATTAATTCAAGTCCATATCTGATTACCCTAGGGTTCTAAGTGCCTATATATACTCATATTAACCCCTAGATCAGGGAACCACCTCTGATACACATTTATTCACGCCAGAAATTCATTCTAACACAGCCATACTTCACCATTCTTCATATTTTCTGCCCAAAAACACTCCTTGCCTTCCCCTACATCCATCCCTACCCTAAACACATCATTCTACATCATCCATAACCCCCAAAACTCACCAAAACCCCTTGTGCCGCAGCAACTAGAGGAGAAGAGGCTTAAACGTTCATACAATTCAAGATTGAGTTGTTGGAATTTTTAGGTGTACTTCGATTCTTGTTTTCAATGTTTACTTTGTTATTACTCTCTAAGTTTGTTGTAATTATGAGTGGCTAAACCCCTAATTAGTTAGGGGAAAGTTTGAAGCCATGAACATGTTTCAAATATGAATTGATTTCTTCCAATTGTGATTTGTTAAGTTGTGATTGCAATTCAATTATCTGTTTATTAAAAACTTGTTTTTGTATGTTGATTAGGGATGCATACTTAGTCTTCATGCATAAACTCGATGCTAGTTTATAAATGAGTTTCACCTAATCGTCACAAGTTTATAAACATGAGTAGTGAAGGTTGCTAGTCACAACCGCGTTAATTAAATTCTTGGCAAGAGTATCATGCATTCATAGTTACAATTGCCTCGTCAACACTTACAATTTTCATAGAGCATAATGATCTCTCATTGTATCTCTTCTATGCATTCATGTTGAGAACCATTGGAGAATGATTTGAATTGTCGCATGCATCATCCAATTCAATAACATAAGGAAAATTTGAGAGTTAATTAGTGCATCACGGTTAACTTGGGGTGTTGAGCATCATAGTTAATGAAAAGCAATTGGAGAATCGATTCATATACAAATGTGTCTTGTGTGGAGAATGGACCTCTAACTAATCCATCCATTATCTTGTTTTCAAGGAATTCGATTTACAATTCTGCCTAGTTTATTAACTTGTTTTGTTATTTCAATTTTCGTCAAATCAAAACCCCCCTTTACTTTCTTGTTCTTTAGTGCTTAGAATCTGTTTAGTTTATGTTTTAAAATGTTTTGAATCAAGCCATAATCTTAAATTCGTCCAAAATTGGGTTTAAGGTCAGAAACTGCCTAGTTAGTGTTTTTAGGCAGTTTTGAGTCTTTTGAACTTGTTTTGTCTCTTGTGTTTAGGTACTAGTGCATGACGCGGAGTTCTCAAACTGTGCATGCACATATCTTGGACTATAACGACGATTTTGAACGTGATTTAAGAAGAAAGAGGAGGCATCCCGAACCTAGTGAACCTAGTTCAAGTTCAGAGGCCGAATCTGAGTTTGAAGAAGTGGAAGAAGAAGTTATGGCAGCGGACAATCGGACCATTAAAGAGCTTTCGACCTCGGGGTTGGCCAATGCCGCACCATTATGCATTCAATACCCCGTGGCTGCCCAAGGCAAGACCGATGAATTCGAGTTGAAGTCAAGCTTGTTGCACCACATTCCGAAATACCATGGGCTTTCCATGGAAAATCCCAACAAGCATCTCAAGGAGTTCGAGGTTGTTTGTTCGAGCATGACACCCATAAATGTCGACGGGAACATTCTGATGATGAAGGCTTTTCCATTCTCACTTTTGGAAAAGGCGAAGGATTGGCTTTACGAGTTAGCACCCGGAACGGTTACATCTTGGGATAGTATGAAAAGAGCTTTCTTGGAGAAGTTTTTCCCAACTTCAAGAGTCATTCTCTTGAGGAAACGGATTAGTGGCATCCAACAAAATCAAGGTGAATCGTTTCCTTCTTATTATGAACGTTTTAAATCACTTGTTGCTTCTTGTACACAACATCAAATGAAGGAGGAGCTGCTCATTTAATACTTCTACGAAGGACTCCTTCCCATGGAATGCCAAATGCTTGATGCCTCGGCGGGAGGTGCGTTGGTGGATAAAACTCCGGGGGCTGCAAAAGTTCTAATTACCAACCGAGCACATAATGCACAACAATACGAAGGTGTTGGACAAAGAGACCCCCCACGGCAACACCAAGTCAATGAGGTAAGTGCCATAACCGAACTTCAAAATCAAATGGCTAACCTTACTACGTTGCTTTCTCAGGTGGTGGAAGGTCCAAAAGTCCAAACCGTAGCTTCTTGTGGTATGTGCTCCAAGCAAGGACATCCCACGGATAAGTGCCCACAATTGATCGAAAATGAAGGGTGGGAGACACTTAATGCCGTGGGATATGGCAACCAATACCAATCACGTGGTGATCCGTTTTCTAATACTTACAATCCCGGTCGGCGTGATCATCCGAATTTCAAATGGCGAGACCCCCAACAAGGTCAACAACAAAGCGGATTTAGGCAACAACCCCCGGGTTTCTATCAAAAGCCGTTGGCACCACCACAAACCCAAGCACAACCTGCCCAAAGCAATGTAGGTAATTCAAGTGATAATGATAAGATTTTTCAATTACTTACTACTTTGACACAGGAAGTCCAAACTCAAAACAAAGAGAGGCAAATCCAAGACAAGAGGGTGGACAACTTGGAGAAGCAAGTGGGACAAATTGCCGAGTTCATGGGGCAATTTCGTGAGCAAGGAAGGTTGCCTAGCTCAACAGTGGTCAATCCGAAAGGTGGATTCGAATCTGCAAAAGCTATGCATTTGCGAAGTGGAAAGCAAGTCGGATCTGACCTCAAACCATCCAAATCACGTTCCAACGAGGATGACGAGTTGAGAATTGAAGAGGAGGAGCAAAGGCCACTCACGGCCAAGGTGGAACCAAATGTGCCGCAAGTACCAAGTGATCCCAAGTCGTCCAATTCATCCAATAAAGGTAAAAACGTGTCAAGTTCGGTTCCTACTAATGATTTTCCTGCGAATGTTCCTTTTCCTAGTAGGTTTAAGCAAACAAAGAAAGAAGAAGCGGAAAAGGACATTTTGGAGACGTTTCGGAAAGTTCAAGTCAATATCCCCTTTTTGGATGCAATCATGCAAGTCCCGAGGTACGCCAAGTTCTTGAAGGAACTTTGCACCAATAGGAGGAGGATTTCAACCAAGGAGGTGGTCAAAGTAGGTGAAAACGTCTCAGCCATCTTACAACGCAAGCTGCCCCCAAAATGCAAAGATCCAAGTAGTTTTACAATTTCGTGTGTTATTGGTAATTCTAGGTTTGAATCTGCCATGTTAGACCTAGGTGCATCTATAAATGCCATGCCATATTCAATTTATGCATCTATGAACCTAGGAGCGTTGAAAAACGATGGTGTGATCATACAATTAGCCGATAGATCTAATGCCTATCCAAAGGGAGTTTTGGAAGATGTGTTAGTGCAGGTTAATCATTTGATCTTCCCGGCGGACTTCTACATACTTGAGATGGATGAATCGGACCATGCCCCTTCATTGCCCATCCTCCTCGGAAGGCCTTTCATGAAAACTGCTCGGACAAAGATTGACGTCTATAATGGCACGTTAACGATGGAATTTGATGGGGAAGTTATTAATTTTAATCTTTCTGATTCTATGAAGTACCCTAGTGAGAATCATTCATGTTTTGCTATTGATGTAATTGACTCTTTGTCGCAGGACCATTTTGACAAATTGAACAACGATGCACTTGAATTGGTCATTGCACAAGGCATGGACAAGCAAAACATTGAAGCCACAACCATAGGAACCTACGGCATGCATGATCATTCTTTTGCGGTGCCCCCTAATGATGAGGTCATTGAGATGGTGGCTGCCCTCGAGTCATTGCCCACACAATCGGGTAAGTATTCGGACCCTATTTTAAGTTCAGTTTCGGCTAATAAAATGCTTCCCTCAGTTGTGCAGCCACCTACACTTGAACTTAAGCCGTTGCCTAGTCATTTGAAGTACGTTTTCTTGGGCGAGGATGACACGTTGCCCGTCATTATTTCATCCTCACTCACGGCACAAGAAGAGAGCAAATTGGTGCGAGTGCTTAAAGAGTACAAAACGGCAATTGGATGGACCTTGGCCGACATCAAGGGAATTAGCCCTACTACATGCATGCATCGCATACTTCTAGAGGAGGGATCCAAAACATCCTGAGAGGCTCAACGCCGTCTCAACCCTCCGATGATGGAAGTTGTGAAGAAGAAGGTAATCAAGCTTTTGGATTGTGGAGTAATCTATCCAATCTCGGATAGTAAGTGGGTCTCACCCGTTCAATGCGTTCCGAAGAAATCTGGAGTGACTGTGGTTGCAAATGTCGAGAATGAACTTGTTCCTCAACGCATTCAAACCGGTTGGAGGGTGTGCATCGAATATAGGAAGCTAAACGCCGCAACAAGGAAGGATCACTTCCCATTGCCGTTCATCGACCAAATGCTTGAGAGGTTAGCCGGTTATGCTTTCTATTGTTTTCTTGATGGTTATTCTGGTTATAATCAAATTATCATAACACCCGAAGATCAAGAAAAAACCACTTTTACATGCCCCTTCGGTACTTTTGCATATCGTCGCATGCCTTTTGGTTTATGTAATGCACCTGCTACATTTCAACGATGCATGATGAGCATATTTTCTGATTATGTTGAGAAAATCATTGAAGTGTTTATGGATGATTTTAGCGTGTTTGGTGATTCTTTTGATGGTTGCTTGCATAATCTTAGTTTAATCTTAAAACGCTGCATTAAAACTAACCTTGTTCTTAATTGGGAAAAATGTCATTTCATGGTTAAACAAGGCATAGTTTTAGGTCATATAGTCTCTGAAAACGGTATTGAGGTTGATAAGTCGAAAATAGATCTTGTACGTCACTTACCCTCTCCAACTTCGGTTAGAGAGGTTCGTTCTTTTCTTGGCCATGCAGGATTCTATCGTAGGTTTATCAAGGATTTCTCGAAGGTTGCACAACCTCTTTGCCGTCTCCTACAAAAAGACGTGACGTTTGAATTCACCAAGGAGTGCACGGCATAATTCAACCAACTTAAGGAGTTGTTGACCACGTCACCCATCATTGTTCCACCGGATTGGAGTCTACCTTTCGAGCTTATGTGTGATGCGTCCGACTATGCTTTAGGAGCTGTTTTAGGACAAAGAAAGGACAAGAGGCCGCATGTCATCTACTACGCCTCACGGACATTGAACGATGCACAATTGAATTATTCCACTACGGAAAAAGAACTTCTTGCCGTTGTCTTTGCTTTAGATAAATTTCGATCATATCTAATTGGTACTAAAGTAATTGTTTTCACTGATCATGCAGCTCTAAAGTACTTGCTCACCAAAAAGGAGGCCAAGCCACGACTAATTCGATGGATGTTGCTACTTCAAGAGTTTGACATAGAGATTCGGGACAAGAAGGGAAGTGAAAACGTGGTGGCTGACCACCTAAGCCGAATGGTGCACAATGAAGAGGCCCTACCCATTGCCGAGACATTCCCCGATGAACAATTGCTTTCCATTAAGGTTAGTGCACCTTGGTATGCCGATATTGTTAATTTTTTGGTGTCAAAATGTATTCCAAGTGAGTTCACTAGGCACGGTTTTATGTGTGGGATGATCCGTACTTATGAAAATTTTGCCCCGATCAGATTATACGTCGTTGTGTGCACGATTCTGAATGTCATTCAATTTTGAGTTTTTGTCACACATATGCATGTGGAGGGCACTTTGGCACACAACGCACGGCCCTCAAAGTGTTACAATGTGGATTTTATTGGCCTAGTATTTTTAAGGATGCTAAAACTTTTTGCTTAACAAGTGATAAATGCCAACGAATGGGTGGAATTAGTGCAAGGGACCAAATGCCGCAGGTTTCTATCCTAAATGTTGAAATTTTTGATGTTTGGGGTATTGATTTTATGGGTCCCTTCCCTTCATCGTATGGTTTCATGTATATTTTGCTTGCAGTTGATTATGTGTCAAAATGGGTGGAAGCCAAAGCCACCCGGACTAATGATTCTAAAGTCGTTGCAGATTTTATTAGAACTAACATTTTTGCAAGGTTTGGAATGCCACGAGTGATCATTAGTGATGGAGGGTCACACTTTTGCAATCGGACCATTGAAGCGTTATTGAGGAAATACCATGTCACCCATAAGGTTTCTACACCTTACCATCCTCAAACGAATGGCCAAGCCGAGGTTTCCAACCGAGAGATCAAGCAAATACTTGAGAAGACCGTTGGGCCAACAAGGAAGGATTGGAGCTTACGGTTAGATGATGCACTTTGGGCGTATCGTACGGCGTACAAAACCCCCATTGGGATGTCCCCTTTTCGACTTGTCTATGGCAAGGCGTGCCATCTTCCCGTTGAATTGGAGCACAAAGCACTTTGGGCCATCAAGAAGTTTAACATGAACCTTGATGAAGCGGGAAGTCAAAGGAGATTGCAATTAAATGAGCTTGATGAGATAAGGCACGAGGCGTACGATAATGCAAGCATTTACAAGCAAAAGACCAAAGCTTTCCATGACAACATGATACGTGGGAAATCATTCTCAATTGGGCAGAAAGTGCTATTGTTCAATTCCCGTTTACGTTTGTTTCCCGGTAAGTTACGTTCTAAGTGGATTGGACCATTTGTTATTACTAATGTTTTTGTTCATGGTGCAGTCCAAATCCAAAGCTTGAAAACGGGACACGAATTCAAGGTGAACGGGCATCGTTTGAAGCCCTATTATGGCACCTTTGTGGAGCATGCCATGGATGACATACCCTTGGAAGCCGTGGGCCCTAGTAAGGAGTGAATGAGGTCTTCGTCCGGCTGTACGACGTTAAAGCAAGCGCTACTTGGGAGGCAACCCATGCATTCAACAAAGGAAGACCGAGAATGAAGGAATATTTGTGAAAAACATGTTCATTTAAGCAACATCAATAGCATGCAATTAACAATTAAAGGCGGAATCATGCTTGTATGCACTTAAAAACAAAACATTTACCCATGAAATTCAAAGCCTAGTAGATAGGTGAACCAAGACTCAACTCAAAACAAAGTGAGTTGAGAAATCAATACCTTTGTAGATTCCTCTTTGCATAAGCAAAGGCTAATCACCCAAAGAGAGGGCCTTCATTCCTTGCATCTTAGATCCATGGATTTGGATGGATGGAAAGGTTTCTCCAAGTTCCCAAAATTGAGAACCTCTAATGATTCATCACCAAGGCATAATGAAGAAGAAATGAATGACCTTGGATGAGTTTGATTGCTAGATGATCCCTCCAAGGTGGCCGAAATTCTTGAGAGAAAGGAGAGCTTGTGTTCTCATCCTTTCCCCAAAAATAACCCTTGGTAAATTTTAGGCTATAAAGTCCTTTATATAGTCCCTTCAAATAAGTGACCTAATGGACCAAAAGCCCTATTCTTTTACACATGGCCGGCCTATAGGTTTATTGGGCTTTCAAGCCCTTTGTTTATTCAAGTTGTCATACAACTTGAGTTAATGGGCTTGACATTCAAATCCCATTGGGCCTTGCGGCCCAAAACTAACCCGAGGTCTTTAACGAACTTATTCGTTTGATTAATTAACATATTAATTAATCCTAGCCTTAGATAAATAATTAAACCATTTAATTATTCTTACTCATCTCCGTTGTTTCTTCAAACTCTACCTTACTCGGTGAACGATCCATTAGGTTCCTTTTAGCGAGGCAGTGGGCGATTAAAACTCTTTCTAATCGATTGTGAATTGAAACTTACTTTCAATTCTCCCGTTAGTGATAATACACTTTTAGGGCTTCCACAAACCATGGTTGACGCCTAGCAGCATGTCATGGTTACCCAAGCTAGAAGAGGTGGAGAACCTATTCAGTTTTAGGATTACAAATGCAATACGGTCTTTCTCTAATACAATACTCTTGACCACATTGTTTGGTTTGATAGTTTATTCATGTCTACTATCCAATGTGAGTCTTGTGCTTATATGATTACCTTGAATGTGATTTGGAACACATTCCTAAATCTCATTCATACTTTGGCCAAAGATTCAAAATCATATCTTAGAGTATTCTCCCTCAAACAGTTTGAAGGTTAGAGATCCCTTGTTGCGCATTCACTTGCCTCCATGGCTAAGTGACTTAACCCCAACGATGCCATGGACACCCTCATGATGGAGTGACTTTGACATAATCAAAGATTAAGGACCTAACCATAAGACAACTGTGATGCCTCAGGTCAAAAGACTAATTTGCATTATCCCAACCATGAGTTCTCATGTGACATGAATATGAGAACTCTTGGTTGATCGTGTTCAGTGAACTCTGATGCGAGAATTATACGCACACAAATTAAACCCTCTTTTTGTCAAATTGTAGTAAAGATGTAAGTAGGGATCGTTCTAGACCGGGGATTAGGAGGGATTGCTAAACACTTGGAAACTGACTTAAAAACTCAAAAACAAAGATTAAAACACTAAACTCGACTCAAAGAATGCAAAACTAAACTTTAAAACACTAAAACAAACCAAAAGACTCAAACATCACCCAAAACACTCAAAACTGCCTTAAAATCACTTTCTGGGCAGTTTTGAGCACTTTGGTGAATTTGGACGAATTTGTGTAACAAATTGAATCAAAACACTTATAAACACAAACTAAGACACTTTCTAACTAATTTGGACAATACAAAGACTCAAAGGACTCAAAACAAGTTCAAAAGACTCAATACTGCCTAAAAACACTAACTAGGCAGTTTCTGACCTTAAACACAAATTTGGACGAATTTAAGATTATAGGTTGATTCAAAACACTTTAAAACACAAATTAAACAGATTCTAAACACTATAGAACAAGAAAGTAAAGGGGGGTTTTGTTTTGACGAAAATTGAAATAACAAAACAAAGTAACAAACTAGGCAGATTGTAAAACGAATTCCTTGAAAACAAGATGATGGATGGATTAGCTAAGGGGTTCCTCTCCACACATGTTACACTTGCATAATAAAAAGATTTCCAATTGCATTTCAATAAACCATGAATTCTCAACGCCCTGGGTTAATTAGGTCCGCTTAAATTAACCGTCAAGTTTTCCTTAAGTTAATGAATTGGATGATTGCATACGACAACCCAAAGCATTCCTCACAAGTTCCCTACATGAATTGCATAATAGAGATACAAGCAAGAATCATTAAGCATCATGAAAACTATAAGTGTTGACGAGGCATTCGTTACTATGATTGCATGAAACTTATGCCAAGAATTTGTTTAACGCGATTGTTTATAAGCAACCTCCACTACTTGTGAATATAGGTTCATAACTATTACGTGAAACTCACTTATATTCTAGTGTCATATTCATGCATGAAAATTAAGTGTGCACTCTCAATAAACATACATAAATAAGTTATCAATCAAATAGTTAAACAAATTGAATCCACAACTTATGAAACGCAATTAGAAGTAATCAAATCAAAATGCAAGCATAAACATATATTTCGAATCCCCCCCTAGCCAAGGGGGGGTTTAGTTCCTCATGATACAAAACAAAGAGAATCAAAGAAACACCTAAACATTCCAACAACTCAAACTTGAATTGTATGAACGTTTAGGCCCTCTTCTCTTCCATTCCTCATTCGTACAAAACAAAGAGTATTGAAATTAAACATTGAAATCAAAGAAACACCTAAACATTCCAACAACTCAAACTTGAATTGTATGAACGTTTAGGCCCTCTTATCTTCCTCTTCGTTGTAGCACAAGGTCTAAGGATAGTTTGATGGTGTGAATGGTTTGGGGAGTGGTGAAAATGGAAAGAGGAGGCCACGGCACAAGGGAATGGTTGGTGTTTGTGACTGAAATGTGTATGGAAGAATGAGATGAATTGAATGAATGCAATGCATGGTTTTATAGGGAGAGAAGGGATGGGAGAACATGTGAATGGCAGCTAGGAATGATTAAAGAAGGGAATGCATGTGTAATGACAACTAGATTGGTTGGTGGAAATCTGAAAATGGATGGGAGAGGGAACATGACAGCTAGGTAAAGTGAATGTGGCTGCATGTTTGAATGATTAGATGATGCATGTGGGTTGGAAATGCATGTGCAATGATTCTTTGGTGCTGAAAATGCATGTGTAAAAATGTGTTGGCTGAATTAAAGAATGTGAGGGAATGATGAAAGGGGAAACATGACAGCTAGGTTGATTTTTGAAGAGTGAATGCATGTGGCTGATTTATGTGAATGATTATGGGTGATTATGATAAGTGATAAGTGGTGATGATAAGTGTATGATATGTGATTATGATAAGTGATAAGTGGTGATGATAAGTAATGATTTATGATAAGTGATAAGTGGTGATGATAAGTAATGATATGTGATCATGATAAGTGATAAGTGGTGATGATAAGTAATGATATGTGGGAGTGTGGCTGAAATGAAGGAGTGGAATGTTGGAATGTTATGCACGGCTAAGGATATAGGAAAGGTTTAAATGTCCTAAAACTAAAGGGAACAAGGTTCCAACACTTTGGTCTTCAATTAGGTCTTCAATTTCGTCCAACACTTTGGCTCCAAGCATAGGCTATCCATCCTTAGCCGAAAAGTGCTCCAAAAGTCTCCAAAATGCATCTTTTTGCTCCTTTAGCCCTTTGGACCTACAAACACACGAAAATAGCTTAAAGTACTAAAATAACTAAAGAAACATAACGTAAATGCATGAGAACAAGCCATTTAAGTCGCATGAATATGCTCCTATCAAATACCCCCACACTTAGCTTTTGCTTGTCCTCGAGCAAAACAAAACAAAAGAAACCAAAAACAAAACGACACTGAACAAGAAAAACACAACCTAAACCTTCCAACAATCGTCTCAGGGATTTCCAATGTACATGACAAGTTAAAAATCATTATTCCCACAGATTTTAGCCATCTTTACACTTAAGTACATTTTTAATCATAGTCACCACATACTAGATCACAATTAAGCATTTAAAACCATGATTTGAATGTAGTAACATGCCTTAGAGAATTTCCTCAATTCCTTACTAGAATGCACTCTATTTTCACACAAATTTTCTGACTACACACCCTACACTAGTTATATGTGAGAGATTGATGTAAACATGAAAGACTAGTACCTCACATATGTTATAACAAAGAAAGCATTTTCTGGATTTACGATAATGACATGAATGTGATCTCATGAATGGAATGCTACTACTTAGAATGAGAACCAGTGATTCCATAAGCTCATATCAATTCCAAACTCCACATTTTGAAACACATAACACTCAAGATAGAAGTCAAAGGGTTGTAACGGGGCTAGGGTATTGGCTAACAATGAAAGGTGAAGGATAAACAAACATTCTTAAAGCAATAGTGAGCAAAGTTTTGAATTAGGCACTTAGAATTCCCTTAAGAACGCAGAAGTCAACTTTGAACACCCAAGGGAAAGTCACACAAAACTTAGGGCCATATTCAACTTTTTGGACCCTTTCTTCAACCATCAACGCTCGTGAGTTCATTCTTACTTATTTTCACTCTTTTTTTTTTTTTTTTTTTTTTTTTTTTCTTTTCTTCTTCTTTTTTTTTTTGAATCTCAAAACATACATATAAACGTAAGAACAAACTTTTACTCCCCCACACTCATTTTCTTGCATAATGTAACTCAAAAGGAATTCATTTAAGTCGTGCTCACTATACTTTAAGAACAAGGGTATAGATACTCTAGGCTAGGTGAGGAAAATGTGGGTAAACAAAGAATAAAGGCTAAACAAGGCTCAACGGGGTTAAAACTTACAACATATACGAAATATGGGAAGTAAGGCTATTTGGCTATGGTGGTGGTTACACAACTTCATCTTGATATATGTTATGCAATTCAATGTCATGCTTTGAATGAAACGGATATAAGTTCTAGCATTTAGTTCTATCATGATATAATTGCATTCTAAGTAGCAACCAAGCAAGGAATAATGAGATCATGCAACAACTTTAGAAAACAAAGAATCACAGATTATAACTCTCCAAAGAAGGTAATGGCTCGAGTCTCACAGGGTTGTAGCGTTTGTTTGAGTTCCTTCCTTCAAGCATGTTACAAAAACGAATTTTTCTTTTATGATTGCATGTGAAGTCATACATTATAACCATAACCAAGCATATACCAAGAGTAAATCAAACTTTTCTCTATGTTTATAACTCTTTTTAACAGTCATGCAATTACAAACCAAATCCTTATCATTGTGTTGGAAGGTATCCTAAGACACAAACACACAAAAACGACTCAAAACACTCTTTTTAGGCTTTTCAAAACATGTTTTTCAAATTTTTATGTGATTTTCGGAGTTATAAAACAAAACATACTAAAACACTCTAAAACATCTTAAAAACACCTTAAAACAGCAAGGAACAACATTTGAACTTATGGGTGATAAAATCCCACGAATTTGCATCAAATATACTTAGTTACCCCCCCACACTTAAATCACACATTGTCCTCAATGTTTTAAGCATAGACTTACATAAAACATAACTAAACACACAAACAACATTTATACATACTAAACATGGCAGAATGTAACTAACAAAGAGAAGAGTTTAGGGACGCAAATCTAGAATTGGAGTGCTTTCTCGGTCTTCCTTTGTTGAATGGATGGGTTGATCTTTGGTGATTCCACAGGCTTACTCTTGAACTGGGCTGGAGGATTCTTTTTGGTCTCCTCCACTCGTTGATTTTCCTTTGTGCTACTCTTGAACTGAGCAGCAGGATTCTTTTGGTCTCCCCCGAAGGTCTGAGCTTCCTCCCTTTTTTCTGTTTCTTTGTTCAATCTCTCCAATTCGTATTGAAGAGGGTTAGAGGATAGCTCAGCATACGCAGTTGTAGCTTGTCTCCACATGCTTCAATGTATCATTTTCACTTGCCTTACTTGCTCCCCTTTGCAGAAGTGGTCCCTTCTCTGGAAGTGTATCAACCGTTGAAGATGACTACTTGAGAGCAACGCTAGGTAAGCAATCAGGGAAGGGATTCCAAGCAGTTGGTTCCAGATCGGAAGACTGACTCCAAGTGCCGGCTGATTGCTTCTTTCACTTTGCCATGCGAGTAAGAACAAGGACAAAGAAAAGGACAGGGAAAGAGCATGATATGAGATACTTTTGCTTTTGACCTTGATGATATGAGATACCTTTGCTTTTGAAGAAGCGGTGAATGAATCAGCACATGCTTCCATCTACCGTTTCCTCCTGGCTCATCTATACTCCAGGCATCTGGTATCATCTTTGGGGAAGAAGAAAAAATTGAGTATTTCGAAAGGCTTTACTGGGAGTACGCCCTCAAAAGTGAGGAAGAGTTGGGCATTTTCTTCAGGTTTGCCTTGCCATAAAAGATGAAGGTCGACATATATAGGGATTTCCTAATAGCAAGTGGTGGTATTGTTCTTTTACCCTTGTCGACAAACGTTTTGATCCCGCAAATCCGGCTTTTTGAAATAGTGACGCCTCTTCGATTTCTGAGCAGGCGCCCCTTCGATTTTTGAGCGACGCCCCTTCGCTTTCTGAACGACACGTAGTAGTGCGGATGCGGCTCTTTTGACAAAGCTGCATGCGTTTTCTGAAAAGTAGAGAAAGCGTCGTCGAACTTTGCGTTTGTCGGCTAAAGATGTGTAGTTGTGATGATGACCTCCACGTGTTTTCACTTTGTTAGAGATCTTTTGACAAAGTGAACGCGTTTTCTGAAAAGCCGAGAGATCGTCGCCGAACTTTGCGCAGAAAATTCTGGCTTTTTGAATTGGTGGACGCGTCGCCTTGGCTTTTTATAGAGCTACCGATCACCTCAAACATACACACTCTGAAGACTGCCCATTTTTGAAAATTGTCTCCGGCCCTTTGAAATTTAACTCCATCCACCCCTTCTCTTGAACACCTTTGAAAAATGGCAAACCCATCGAACCTTAGCTTGGAATTGAGTCTCAGCAGTGATACGGGCGCGCCGCGTCAAGGTAACGTATGGCGCCCTTCTTTCTTATCTTCTAACGGTCCTCTTATAGGTGAAGACTCCGTGATGCAGGATGCCACAACAGCTACAATAGTAGCTAGGAACCTCCTCACTCCCAAAGATAGTCAGCTGCTTTCAGGACGGTCCGATGAGTTGGCCGTTCAAGAATCCCTCGCACTTAGTGTTCAGTGTGCGAGCTCTGTGTCCAACATGGGCCAACGCCTGCTTGCTCGGTCCCGTCAAGTGGAATCATTGATGGCAGAGGTGGAAAATCTTAAGCAGGAGATCAAACAGCTTAAGTACGAGAATAGAAGTTTGCATGTGCTTGCAAATAACTATTCGTCGGGCATGAAGAGGAAGCTTGATGAGCTGCAAGAATCTCAAGGTCGCGTTCAAAGTGACCGTCAAAGGCTTGCGTCTTTCTTCTAGAGGCACCTTTTTCCTGGGTCATCCAGCGTTCCACCAAGGTTTGGGGCCTTGAATGATCTATCTTCGGTGCCTCCCGCTCCTATGCCTTCTGCTCCGATGCCTCCTACTCCGATGCCTTCCGCTCCGATGCCTTCCGCTCCGAGAGTTTCGCCACGTAGTGGGTCTTCACGTAAACTACCTTTGTGAAGGCTACATTCTTTTATTTTTCTTTTATTTTTTTTTTTTTTTTCTTTTTTTTTTTTTTTTTTCTATTTGAATCAAACGGCATGGAATTGATCTTTGAATGGAAGGTGATACTTGAAATGATCCGGTAATGGTTTAAATTCAAGATTGGATGCCTGAATCATTAACAACATGTTAGTATAAAAGAAAATTGAAATTGGAGGAGGTGGCTTACTTATGTGATCCAATAAGAACTCAAGAATAAATACCCCTTCTTTGAACGTTTCAGGGACTTTGCACTTGGTTAGATTTGATGTGAGGATTGGTCCTTGTCTTGTGTCATAAAATTCAACTTCTTTGGGGTTGTTTATCTCAAGAACGTCATCTTTCATGAATTCATGATATTCCCTACTTTTCACCTTTGGAAGGGCTTCCAAGGTGTCTTTTTCACTTTCTTCTTCCTTGGAATTCATGAACCTGCAAGGAATAGGGATTTTCAGTGGAACGGGGTTAGAAATAATTAACTTTGGAACAACCTTACCTGAATTGGATGGCGTAGGAGCAATAGGTGCCTGCGGCAAAGGTGTTTCCTCTTCCTCAATTAGCAGCTCCTCATCCACTTCTAGGCTATGTTTGGACATTTTTAGGTCAGCTCCAACCTCCATAGCACTTCCCAAAGTGATAGCATTATGGATTTCAAAATCTTCCTTCGAGTTTTCAATAGTTGAGTTGGAGAGTTCACTTTGCTCTTGAATTTGTTTCATGAACTCCATAATCTGCCCAATTTGCTCCTCCAAGTTGTCCAACCTTTTGTCTTGATTTTGCCTTGCTTTGTTTTGATCTTCTTGCCCCTGAGACAAATTGGTGAGTAACGTACTAACCGTATCATTATACAATGACTCACTTGAATTTGTTTGGGCAGGTTGTGGTGGCTGCATAGGTGTTGTATAGAACTCCTCATATGGCTGCAAGTTGTTGAGCCTCATTGTCTTGATTTTGTGAGCCCTGCACCAAACAAAGTAATTCATTAAGCTTTTGATTATAATCTATCGACGAACTTGAATTTGTTTGGGCAGGTTGTGGTGGATGCATAGACGTTGAATAGAACTCCTCATAAGGCTGCCAATATCCTTCTTGTTGAATATGTTGAGGTTCCCACCACATAGAGTTTGAATGATCACTCCAATCCAAATTGTAAGTATTGGAAAACACGTCGTTCCTTGATTGATTATGATCAAATGTACCAACTCTTTGCGTTTGGTACTCTTCCATAAGCTGTGACAAAAGAGAAGCACTATCAAGTGCCATGTCTTGCTTCTAAAATCAACAAAATAAAACTAAAAATATATACACACAAACGAAAATAAAACAATCCAAGAGATTAGCAAAGTTGCTAATCCCCGGCAACGGCGCCAAAATTTGATGCGAGAATTATACGCACACAAATTAAACCCTCTTTTTGTCAAATTGTAGTAAAGATGTAAGTAGGGATCGTTCTAGACCGGGGATTAGGAGGGATTGCTAAACACTTGGAAACTGACTTAAAAACTCAAAAACAAAGTTTAAAACACTAAACTCAACTCAAAGAATGCAAAACTAAAATTTAAAACACTAAAACAAACCAAAAGACTCAAACATCACCCAAAACACTCAAAACTGCCTTAAAATCACTTTCTGGGCAGTTTTGAGCACTTTGGTGAATTTGGACGAATTTGTGTAACAAATTGAATCAAAACACTTATAAACACAAACTAAGACACTTTCTAACTAATTTGGACAATACAAAGACTCAAAGGACTCAAAACAAGTTCAAAAGACTCAAAACTGCCTAAAAACACTAACTAGGCAGTTTCTGACCTTAAACACAAATTTGGACGAATTTAAGATTATAGGTTGATTCAAAACACTTTAAAACACAAATTAAACAGATTCTAAACACTATAGAACAAGAAAGTAAAAGGGGGTTTTGTTTTGACGAAAATTGAAATAACAAAACAAAGTAACAAACTAGGCAGATTGTAAAACGAATTCCTTGAAAACAAGATGATGGTTGGATTAGCTAAGGGGTTCATCTCCACACATGTTACACTTGCATAATAAAAAGATTTCCAATTGCATTTCAATAAACCATGAATTCTCAACACCCCGGGTTAATTAGGTCCGCTTAAATTAACCGTCAAGTTTTCCTTAAGTTAATGAATTGGATGATTGCATACGACAACCCAAAGCATTCCTCACAAGTTCCCTACATGAATTGCATAATAGAGATACAAGCAAGAATCATTAAGCATCATGAAAACTATAAGTGTTGACGAGGCATTCGTTACTATGATTGCATGAAACTTATGCCAAGAATTTGTTTAACGCGATTGTTTATAAGCAACCTCCACTACTTGTGAATATAGGTTCATAACTATTACGTGAAACTCACTTATATTCTAGCGTCATATTCATGCATGAAAATTAAGTGTGCACTCTCAATAAACATACATAAATAAGTTATCAATCAAATAGTTAAACAAATTGAATCCACAACTTATGAAACGCAATTAGAAGTAATCAAATCAAAATGCAAGCATAAACATATATTTCGAATCCCCCCCTAGCCAAGGGGGGCTTTAGTTCCTCATGATACAAAACAAAGAGAATCAAAGAAACACCTAAACATTCCAACAACTCAAACTTGAATTGTATGAACGTTTAGGCCCTCTTCTCTTCCATTCCTTATTCGTACAAAACAAAGAGTATTGAAATTAAACATTGAAATCAAAGAAACACCTAAACATTCCAACAACTCAAACTTGAATTGTATGAACGTTTAGGCCCTCTTATCTTCCTCTTCGTTGTAGCACAAGGTCTAAGGATAGTTTGATGGTGTGAATGGTTTTGGGAGTGGTGAAAATGGAAGGAGGAGGCCACGGCACAAGGGAATGGTTGGTGTTTGTGACTGAAATGTGTATGGAAGAATGAGATGAATTGAATGAATGCAATGCATGGTTTTATAGGGAGAGAAGGGATGGGAGAACATGTGAATGGCAGCTAGGAATGATTAAAGAAGGGAATGCATGTGTAATGACAACTAGATTGGTTGGTGGAAATCTGAAAATGGATGGGAGAGGGAACATGACAGCTAGGTAAAGTGAATGTGGCTGCATGTTTGAATGATTAAATGATGCATGTGGGTTGGAAATGCATGTGCAATGATTCTTTGGTGCTGAAAATGCATGTGTAAGCATGTGTTGGCTGAATTAAAGAATGTGAGGGAATGATGAAAGGGGAAACATGACAGCTAGGTTGATTTTTGAAGAGTGAATGCATGTGGCTGATTTATGTGAGTGATTATGGGTGATTATGATAAGTGATAAGTGGTGATGATAAGTGTATGATATGTGATTATGATAAGTGATAAGTGGTGATGATAAGTAATGATTTATGATAAGTGATAAGTGGTGATGATAAGTAATGATATGTGATTATGATAAGTGATAAGTGGTGATGATAAGTAATGATATGTGGGAGTGTGGCTGAAATGAAGGGGTGGAATGTTGGAATGTTATGCACGGCTAAGGATATAGGAAATGTTTAAATGTCCTAAAACTAAAGGGAACAAGGTTCCAACACTTTGGTCTTCAATTAGGTCTTCAATTTCGTCCAACACTTTGGCTCCAAACATAGGCTATCCATCCTTAGCCCAAAAGTGCTCCAAAAGTCTCCAAAATGCATCTTTTTGCTCCTTTAGCCCTTTGGACCTACAAACACACGAAAATAGCTTAAAGTACTAAAATAACTAAAGAAACATAACGTAAATGCATGAGAACAAGCCATTTAAGTCGCATGAATATGCTCCTATCAAACTCATTCTCTATTGAGCACCTACGTACTTGTCTTGATGTCACACACACTAATGACTCGAGACTAGTCACTCTCCCTGAGAGAAGACATAACACGTACTGATCTTAACGGACTGTCAATGCCCAATTGACAATCCTATGATCAGGAACGTTTAGGATGTGTCAACGAAAGAATGGTCTCATGAATCTAACTTCTTTAGATCGCATTCTTCCAATCACATATTCCTTGGACTTATCGTTTAAGCATATAACATTTATATGAGACGGCTCAAACAATAATGTTTGCCCTTAATATTAAACTAGATTAGTTTAACATGTGAAATGTCCATAAAGTATCATCATATGATTGGTTTTAGGGCACATTTCCAACAGAGAAAGCACTCCAATTCCAGATTTGCGTTCCTAAACTCTTCTCTTTGTTGTTGATTTTGTTTCTGCCATGGTTGTTAGATGTTGTTTTGTTTGTTTGTTTGTTATTTGTGTGAGTCTATGCTTGAAACATTGAGGACAATGTTTGATTTAAGTGTGGGGGGGTAACCAAAGTGTTTTGATGCAAATTCGTAGGGTTTTGTCACCCATAATTTCAAATGTTGTTTCTTGCTGTTTTTAGGTGTTTTTAGGCTGTTTTGGTGTGTTTTAGTATTTGTTGTTCTAAAAATCCGAAAATCCCAGAAAAAAATTGAAAAAATTGTTTTGAAAACCCAAAAAGAGTTGTTTTTAAGTTGTTTTTGTGTGTTTGTTTGTGTCTTAGGGTACCTTCCAACACAATGATGAGGATTCAGTTTGTAATTGCATGACTGTTAAAGAGAATGATTAACATGGATGAAAGTTTGATTTACTCTTTGTTTATGCTTGGTTGTGGTTATAACTTATGACTTCACATGTAATCAAAAAGAAAAAAAAATTAGTTTTTTGTAACATGCTTGAAGGAAGGAGCTCAAACAAATGCTACAACCTTGTGAGACTTGAGCCTAAACGTTTATTTGGAGAGTTCAAATCTGTGCATTCTTGTTTTCTAAAGTCGTTGCATGATCTCATTATTCTTTGCTTGGTTACTACTTAGAAGGCGTTTGATAGGAGCATATTTATGCGCCTTAGTTTGCTTGTTTTAGTGCATTTATGTTGTGTTTCTTTAGTTATTTTAGTACTTTAAGCTATTTTCGTGCAATTTCAGGTTTTAGTGTCAAAGTACGCAAAAAGAAGCAATTTGGAGCATTCTAGAGCATTTTTGGGCCAAGATTGGATAGTGCAAGCATGGAGGCATGAGGATGGACGAATTTGAAAGGCTTGAATTCAGTTAGGGAGTTGCAAGGGGGCCTAAAAACCTGATTTCTAGAAGGCTACATTAGAGCCACATGCACTTCCATCCTTTAATCCATTGCAGCCACATGCACTTCCATCCTTTAATCCATTGCAGCCACATGCACTCCCACTCTCTCCCAAAACCGTGCATCCCATCACTCATTCCACCTTTGTGCCGTGACTTCCCCTTCATTCCAGCCATTCCACATGCAATTCCAACCTAATCCACATGCATTCATCATCATAACCTAGCTGTCATTCCACCTTTATCCATTCATCATCACAACTTGCCATCATTCCGACCCATGCCGTGCTTCCCCCTTTGTTCCAGCCACTCCACATGCATTTCCAACCCACATGCCCCTTTAATCATTCAAACATGCACTCTTTATTCTTTCATCATTCCAGCCACTCCACATTCATCACCAACACAATCATCAACAAAAGACCCATTCCTACCCATGCCGTGCATCCCCTCACCAAGAAATCATTCAACACATGCACCCATAATCATTCTTCCATCCTTGCCGTGCACACTCCCATTCCATTTCCAGATTTCCATAACTTTTCCTAGCTGTTTTGCACATGCATTCCCTTAATTATTTCAACCACATGCACCCATAATCATTCACACCTTGCAGCCACATGCACATTCACCCTTTTCTCTCCCTATAAAACCATGCAATGCATTCATACAAAGACATTCCCATTAAAACACAAAAACAACATTCTCCCTTCCTTAGCCGTGTGTCTCCCTTACAATCCAAACACCATCCTTCCATTTCCACCACTCCCCAAACCATTCACACCATCAAACTATCCTTAGACCTTGTGCCACAATAAAGAGGAAGAGAACAGGGCCTAAACGTTCATACAATTCAAGTTTGAGTTGTTGGAATGTTTAGGTGTTTCTTTGATTTCAATGTTTAATTTCAATTCTCTTTGTTTTGTACGTATGAGGAACTAAACCCCCCCTTGGCTATGGGGGGATTCGAAATATATGTTTATGCTTGCAATATGATTTGATTACTTCTAATTGCGTTTCATAAGTTGTGAATTCAATTTGTTTAACTGTTTGATTGATAACTTATTTATGTATGTTTATTGAGAGTGCACGCTTAATTTTCATGCATGAATATGACGCTAGAATATAAGTGAGTTTCACCTAATAGTTATGAACTTATATTCACAAGTAGTGGAGGTTGCTTATAAACAATCGCATTAAATGAATTCTTGGCAAGAGTATCATGCATTCATAGTTACAATTGCCTCGTCAACACTTATAATTTTCATAGAACATAATGATCTCTCATTGTATCTCTTCTATGCATTCATGTTGAGAACCATTGGAGAATGATTTGAATTGTCGCATGCATCATCCAATTCAATAACATAAGGAAAATTTGAGAGTTAATTAGTGCATCACGGTTAACTTGGGGTGTTGAGCATCATGGTTTATTGAAAAGCAATTGGAAATCGTTTTATATGCAAGTGTAACATGTGTGGAGATGAACCCCTTAGCTAGCCATCCCATCCATTCTATTCCATCAAATTCGTTTGACAATCTGTTTTGTTTCCAAGTTTCTGTTTTAATTTCAAATTCATCCAAAACCAATCCCCCTTTACTTTATTGTCCAAATTAGTTAGAAAGTGTCTTAGTTTGTGTTTATAAGTGTTTTGATTCAATTTGTTGCACAAATTCGTCCAAATTCACCAAGGTGCTCAAAACTGCCCAGAAAGTGTTTTTAAGGCAGTTTTGAGTGTTTTGGGTGATGTTTGAGTCTTTTGGTTTGTTTTAGTGTTTTAAGCGTTTAGTTTCGCATTCTTTGAGTCTAGTTTAGTGTTTTAAACTTTATTTTACATTTTTGAGTCAGTTTCCAAGTGATTTGCAATCCCTCCTAATCTCCGGTTAAGAACAATCCCTACTTACATACTTACTACAATTGATAAAAAGAGGGTTTAATTTGTGTGCGTATAATTCTCACACCAGCGTTTCATCATTTAGTTCCAAATACTGGAACTCATGCCAATTTCATTCAAAACATGTTATTGAATTGCATAACACATATTCAAGATGAAGTTAGTAGTTACCACCATAGCCAAAAAGCCATCATTCCATGCATGTGTTTTTGTAGGTTTAACCCCGTTGAGCCTCGTTTAGCCTATGTTGTTTGTTAACCCACATTATCCTCACCTAGCCTAGATTAGGATTATCCATACCCTTGTTCTTAGAACGTAGTTAAGCATGACTCATGATGAATTCCTTTGGATCATGGTATTGCAGAAAGCTAAGTGTGGGGGAAGGATTCTTGATATGGGTATGTGCCCAAACTTATATTGAGGCACGGGTTAGGAGAAAAGAAAAAAAAAAAAAAATTCGTGAAAAAAAAAATAGAAAGAAAAAAAAGAAAAAGTTGTGAAAAGTATGAAAGGGAGTTGGAAGAGCATAAAATGAGCTCTAAGTTGTTGGTTAGTGAAGAAAGGGTCCAAAACGTTGCATTTGACCCTAAGTATGCATGTGTATTCCCCTTTGTGTTTAAAGTTATTTTCTGCACTCTAAAGTGAATTCTAAGTATCAAGTTCATTGCTTTGCTTACTATTGTTTAAAGAACGTTTGTTTTATCCTTTACCTTTCTTTGTTAGCCAATACCCCTAGCCCCGTTACAACCCTTGACTTTAATCTTGAGTGTTATGTGTTTCAATTTGTGGAGTTTAAAATTGGTACGAGCATATGGTGTCACTGGTTCTCGCATCTAAGTAGTAGCATTCCATTCATGAGATCATATTGATAAACATGCTTTTTTTTAACTCCGAAAAGTGCTTTCTTTGTCATACGTATATGTGAGCATTCGTTTTCATATTTACATCTATCTTCTCACATATAACTAGTATAGGGTGTGTAGTCAGAAAATCTGTGTGAAAATTGAGTGCATATCTAGTAAGGAATTGAGGAAATTCTCTAAGGCATGTTACTACATTCAAAATCATGTTTTAATTGGTTATTTGTGAACTAATGAGTAGTGACTATGATTACGTAAATGCTTAAGCGTAAAGATAGCTAAAATCTGTGGGAATGATGATTTTTAACATGTCATGTGCATTGGAAATCCCTGAGGCGATTGTTGGAAGGTGTAGGTTGTGTTTTACTCGTTTTACTTCGTTTATTTACTTTGTTTCATTTTGTTTTGCTCGAGGACTAGCAAAAGCTAAGTGTGGGGGAATTTGATAGGAGCATATTTACGCACCTTAGTTAGCTTGTTCTTGTGCATTTATAGTGTTTTTCCTTAGTAAAGTAGTCTTTTAAGCTAGTTCTGTGTTTTCAGGTTTTAAGGGAAAAGTATGCAAAATGATGCATTTTGGAGCCTTTTGGAGCAAATTAGAGCTTGGAATGGACATCATATGCTTGGAGCCAAGAGGATGGACGAATTTGAAGATTTGAAGATGATGTTTCCTACTTGAACAAGGTTTTAGTGTCAAAGTATGCAAAAAGAAGCAATATGGAGCATTCTAGAGCATTTTTGGGCCAAGATTGGATAGTGCAAGCATGGAGGCATGAGGATGGACGAATTTGAAGGCTTGAATTCAGTTAGGGAGCTGCAAGGGGGCCTAAAAACCTTATTTCTAGAAGGCTTTATCTATTCACACATGGTGCCTAATTTCTGCCTAATTTCTGTATTGGAAGAACAAGCCGTCCTAGCTTGTCTCCTAGCCGTCCTAGCTTGTCACAAGCCGTCCTAGCTTGTCTCCTAGCCGTCCTAGCTTGTCACAAGCCGTCCTAGCTTGTCACAAGCCGTCCTACCTTGTCTCCTAGCCGTCCTAACCGTCCTACCTTGTCTCCTAGCCGTCCTAGCTTGTCACAAGCCGTCCTACCTTGTCTCCTAGCCGTCCTAGCTTGTCGCAAGCCGTCCTACCTTGTCTCCTACCTTGTCCTAGCCGTCCTAGCTTGTCACAAGCCGTCCTACCTTGTCTCCTAGCCGTCCTACCTTGTCACAAGCCGTCCTACCTTGTCTCCTAGCCGTCCTACCTTATCTCCTTACCTGCCGCACCTAGGAAGCATTATCCCTTTTTATTTCTGATTTCTAAGCCTATTTCCTTGTGGATTTGGGGTTATTCAAGTCCATATCTGATTACCCTAGGGTTTTAAGTGCCTATATATACTCATATTAACCCCTAGATCAGAGGAGGACCTCTCATACACATTCATTCATTCCAGAAATTCGTCCAACCCTCTTGATAGGAGCATATTCATGCGACTAAAATGGCTTGTTCTCGTGTATTTACGTTATGTTTCTTTAGTTATTTTAGTCCTTTATGCTTCTTTTGTGTGTTTTCAGGTTCTAAGGGCAAAGTATGCAAAAGGGTGCATTTTGGAGTAGTTTGGGGCGTTAAATGGATTGCATATACTTGAAGCCAAGTAGATGGACGAAATTGAAGACCAAATGAGGCCCTTTGTACCAGAAATTCACACCAACACATCCCATTTCAGATTGCATTCGAATCATTCCAGCCAAGCCACATGCACTCCCTTTAATTTATTCAACCTAGCTGTCAAAGCACATGCACATTCACCCTAATCATTCATATACACAATCTGCCATCATTCACACATTCATTCCACATGCATTCATCAACATATCTAGCTGTCACTCACATGCATTCCCTTCATATAAATCAGCCACATGCACCCATAATCATTCAACCAACTTTGCACATGCACTCATCATCATAACCTAGCTGTCATTCCACTTCATTGCACATGCACTCACTTAACCTAGCTGTCATGTTCCCTCTCCCATCCATTCATCTCCCTATAAAAACCATACACACTTCACACAATTCATTCATTCTTCCATTTTCAGAAATTCACCAAAGAGAGACCTTTGTGCCGTGAGTCTCCCTACCAATCCAAACACCACCAGAAATCATCCCATTGCCATGGCCTCCCCCTTCCATTTTCACCACTCCCCAAACCATTCACACCATCAAACTAACCTTAGACCTTGTGCTACAACAAAGAGGAAGAGAAGCGGGCCTAAACGTTCATACAATTCAAGTTTGAGTTGTTGGAATGTTTAGGTGTTTCTTTTCCTTTGATTTCAATGTTTAATTTCAATTCTCTTTGTTTTGTACGTATGAGGAACTAAAACCCCCCTCGGCTAGGGGGGGATTCGAAATATATGTTTATGCTTGCATTTTGATTTGATTACTTCTAATTGCGTTTCATAAGTTGTGGATTCAATTTGTTTAACTGTTTGATTGATAACTTATTTATGTATGTTTATTGAGAGTGCACGCTTAATTTTTCATGCATGAATATGACGCTAGAATATAAGTGAGTTTCACCTAATAGTTACGAACTTATATTCACAAGTAGTGGAGGTTGCTTATAAACAATCGCGTTAAACGAATTCTTGGCATAAGTTTCATGCAATCATAGTAACGAATGCCTCGTCAACACTTATAATTTTCATAGAGCGTAATGATTCTTGCTTGTATCTCTATTATGCAATCATGTAGAGGACTTGTGGGGAATGTTTTGGGTTGTCGTATGCAATCATCCAATTCAATAACGTTAGGAAGATTTGAAGGTTAATTAGTGCATCACGGTTAACTTGGGGTGTTGAGAATTCATGGTTTATTGAAATGCAATTGGAAATCTTTTTATTATGCAAGTGTAACATGTGTGGAGATGAACCCCTTGGCTAGCATCCATTCATTCCATTTCATCAATTTCATATTTACATTCTGTTTTAATTGCAATTTGTTCATTTAGTTTAATTTCGTCAAAACTCAATCCCCCTTTACTTTATTGTCCAATTTAGTTAGAAAGTGTCTTAGTTTGTGTTTATAAGTGTTTTGATTCAAGTTATTACACAAATTCGTCCAAATTCACCAAAGTGCTCAAAACTGCCCAGAAAGTGTTTTTAAGGCAGTTTTGAGTGTTTTGGGTGATGTTTGAGTCTTTTGGTTTGTTTTAGTGTTTTAAGCGTTTAGTTTCGCATTCTTTGAGTCTAGTTTAGTGTTTTAAACTTTATTTTACGTTTTTGAGTCAGTTTCCAAGTGATTTGCAATCCCTCCTAATCCCCGGTTAAGAACGATCCCTACTTATACTTATACTACAATTGTCAAAAAGAGGGTTTAATTTGTGTGCGTATAATTCTCGCATCACCTCTCCACACCCTTGCCGCAGCCACCAAACACCTTTCTCCTTAGTTTTAAGCTTTGCCGCACCATCCCCTTTCCCTAAACACTACTACATCCCTCCATAACCATGCATCCATACACCTAAGGCCCTAAACCTGTCCCTAGACCTTTGCCGCACCAAGGAGGAGGAGAAGGAAGCTCGGAAGTTCATGCAATTCGAGTTCGCGTCGCTGGAATTTCTAGGTGTTTCTTTTCCTTTGATTTCAATGTTTAATTTCAATTCTCTTTGTTTTGTGCGTATGAGGAACTAAACCCCGCCCTTGGCTAGGGGGGGATTTGAAATACATGTTTATGCTTGCAATATGATTTGATTACTTCCAATTGCGTTTCATAAGTTGTGAATTCAATTTACTTATCTATGTGAATTACATTGATTTGTGTGTGTTGGTTGAGAGTGCATGCTTAATTATCATGCATAAATTGGATGCTAGGATATAAGGAAATTTCACCTAATCGTTATGGAATTATATTCACAAGTAGTAAAGGTTGATGATCTCAATCGCGTTAAGTAAATTCTTGGCATAAGTTTCATGCAATCATAGTAACAAGTGCTTCGTCAACGCTTATGGTTTTCATAGAACTTAATGATTCTTGCTTGTATCTCTATTATGCAATCATGTAGGGGGATTTGTGGGGAATGTTTTGGGTTGTCGTATGTCATCCAATTCAATAACGTTGGGAAAATCTGAGGGTTAATTAGTGCAATTCACGGTTAATCTGGGGCGTTGAGAATTCATGGTTTATTGAAAAGCAATTAGAAATCATTTTGTGTGCAAGTATAACATGTGTGGAGATGAACCCCTTAGCTAGCTTCCTATCCATTCAATTCCATCAAATTCATCTTTAGAATCTACCCTTTATTACAATCTGTGCATTTAGTTTAATTTCGTCAAAACCTCAATCCCCCTTTACTTTAGTGTCCAATTTAGTTATAAAGTGTCTTAGTTTGTGTTTATAAGTGTTTTGATTCAATTTATTACACAAATTCGTCCAAATTCACCAAAGTGCTCAAAACTACCCAGATTGTGTTTTTAAGGCAGTTTTGAGTGTTTTGGGGCTGTTTTGAGTCCTTTGGTTTTGAGTGTTTTAGTGTTTTAAAGTTTAGTTTTGCATTCTTTGAGTCCAGTATAGTGTTTTATATTGTGTTTTTACATTTTTGAGTCAAATCTAAGTGATTAACAATCCCTCCTAATCCCCGGTCCAGAACGATCCCTACTTACATTCTTCACTACAATTGATAAAAAGAGGGTTTAATTTGTGTGCGTATAATTCTCACATCACCGGATTGTATGTATTTGAGTATAGATCATTCCTTTGCTGATTTTGGCCTTGATAACCTATGGCATTGGCGCTTTCCCATCCTCCATTCTCGATGAGTTGTGGGCACGTCTCAGAAGCATGTCCTTGGATAGAACACACCCCGCATACCATTGGTCCTTGCATCCTCATGCCTTCGGCCATCTGAGACACAATGGAAGTAAGATTAGCTAATTGTGATTGAATATCGGGGGTGGAACTTACCTCATGCACTTGCTGCCGTGGGGGTCCTCTTTGGCCTACTCCTTCGTATTGTTGAGCATTGAGTGCTCGATTAGCAATCAGAGTTTTGGCATCCCTGGGTGTCTTGTCCACTAGAGCTCCTCCCGCGGATGCATCCAACATTTGCCGTTCAAGTGGTAAAAGACCTTCGTAAAAATATTGAAGAAGTAGCTCCTCCTTCATTTGGTGCTGTGGATAAGATGCAACGAGAGATTTAAAACATTCATAATACGTAGGAAAAGACTCACCTTCATCTTGTTGAATTCCACTAATCTTCTTGCGAAGAAGAATGACTCGTGATGTCGGAAAGAACTTCTCCAAGAAAGCTCGCTTCATACTCTCCCATGATGTGACAGTTCCGGGAGCTAAGTCATACAACCAATCCTTGGCTTTGTCCATTAAAGAGAATGGAAAAGCCTTCATCTTCAAAATGTTTCCATCGACGTTGACGGGAGTCATGCTTGAACACACTACCTCGAATTCCTTTAAATGCTTATTGGGGTCCTCCATTGATAACCCATGGAACTTGGGTATATGATGTAGCAAACTGGACTTCAACTCAAACTCATCGGTCTTCTCAGGGGCTGCATTGGGGTATTGGATGCAAAGAGGGGCTGCATTGGCCAAACCCGAGGCAGAAAGCTCCTTGATGGTTCGATTGTCCGCTGCCATGGTTGGTACTTCCTCTTCAAACCTTGCCTTGGCCTCCTCTTCAACCTCAACTTCTTGCTCTTCTACTTCAGGTTCGGGACTAGGAGATATGCCCACAAACAGGTTGTGAGCTATGGGTCATAAACAAAACACATACACACGGTGCAAAAAAAAAAAAAAAACAAAAAAAAAAAAAAAAAAAAAAAAAAAAAAAAATTAAAACAAAATAGAAACCAAACAATTTAAACAAGACTCAAAACAAGGGATTAGCAACTTTGCTAATCCCCGGCAACGACGCCAAAATTTGATGCGTTAAATATATAAGCACACAAATTAACCCTCTTTTTATCAATTGTAGTAAGTATGTAAGTAGGGATCGTTCTAGGCCGGGGATTAGGAGGGATTACAAAATCACTTGAAAACTGACTCAAATACGTAAAAACAAGTTTAAAACACTATACTAGACTCAAAGAATGCAAAAGTAAACTTTAAAACACTAAAACAAACCAAAGGACTCAAAACAGCCCCAAAATACTCAAAACTGCCTTAAAAACACAATCTGGGCAGTTTTGAGCACTTTGGTGAATTTGGACGAATTTGTGTAATAAATTGAATCAAAACGCTTATAAACACAAACTAAGACACTTTCTAACTAAATTGGACACTAAAGTAAAGGGGGATTGAGGTTTTGACGAAATTAAACTAAATGCACAGATATAAAGGGCAGATTCTAAATATGAACTTGATGAAAATATGGATGATGGAATAGCTAAGGGGTTCATCTCCACACATGCCATACTTGCACACAAAACGATTTCTAATTGCTTTTCAATAACCCATGAATTCTCAACGCTCCAGATTAATCGTGAATTGCACTAATTAACCCTCAGATTTTCCTAACGTTATTGAATTGGATGATTGCATACGACAACCCAAAACATTCCCCACAAGTCCCCTACATGATTGCATAATAGAGATACAAGCAAGAATCATTAAGTTCTATGAAAACCATAACCATTGACGAAGCACTTGTTACTATGATTGCATGAAACTTATGCCAAGAATTTACTCAACGCGATTGAGATCATCAACCTTTACTACTTGTGAATATAATTCCATAACGATTAGGTGAAATTTCCTTATATCCTAGCATCCAATTTATGCATGATAATTAAGCGTGCACTCTCAACCAACACACACAAATCAAATTAATTCACATAGATAAGTAAATTGAATTCACAACTTATGAAACGCAATTAGAAGTAATCAAATCATATCGCAAGCATAAACATGTATTTCGAATCCCCCCCTAGCCAAGGGGGGTTTAGTTCCTCATATGTACAAAACAAAGAGAATTGAATTTAAACATTGAAATCAAGGAGGGGAAAACACCTAAAAATTCCAACAACTCAAACTTGAATTGTATGAACGTTTAAGCCCTTTTCTCCTCCTCTTTGTTGCGGCATAAGGGTTTGTTGTGAGTTTTGGAGATTATGGATGGTGTAGAATGATGTGTTTAGGATAGGGATGGATGTAGGGGACTTCAAGGCTTATTTTTTGGGCAGAAAATATGAAGAATGGTGAAGTATGGATGTGTTATAGAGAGGGGATGAATTTCTGGCGTGAATGGTGAATGAATGAATGTGGAAGTGTGGCTGAAATGAAGGAGTGGGAAGGTTGGAAAGTGGAAAGGGAAGGCATGGCAAGGGATGAATTTGTGTGTGTATGGGAATTTCTGGTTCTAAGGCTTTGTTTGATTTGGGCTAGGCCCTTTGTTTTATGTCCTAAAGTGCATACAAGGCTTCAATTTCGTCCAACACTTTGGCTCCAAGCATAAGCTATCCATTCTAAGCCCAATTTTGCTCCAAAATGCTCCAAATTGCACCTTTTTGCTTCCTTAGCCATATGAACCTAGAAACACACGAAAATGGCATAAAGGACTAAAATAACTAAAGAAACACAACGTAAATGCACGAGAACAGGCCAATTAAGTTGCATAAATATGCTCCTATCACCTAATAGTTATGAACTTATATTCACAAGTAGTGGAGGTTGCTTATAAACAATCGCGTTAAATGAATTCTTGGCACTAGTTTCATGCTCATCATAGTAACGAATGCCTCGTCAACACTTATAGTTTTCATGATGCTTAATGATTCTTGCTTGTATCTCTATTATGCAATTCATGTTGGGAACTTGTGGGGAATGCTTTGGGTTGTCGCATGCAATCATCCAATTCCTTAACTTAAGGAAAACTTGACGGTTAATTTAAGCGGACCTAATTAACCCGGGGTGTTGAGTTTCATAATTCATCGAAAGACCAACCGAAAATCATCTTGTATGCAAGTGTAACATGTGTGGAGAAGAACCTTCTAGCTAGCATTCATCCATATTTTCATCACATTCATATTTACATTCTGCCCTTAATTGCAATCTGTGCATTTTAGTTTAATTTTGTCAAAACCTCAATCCCCCCCCATATTTTGTTTAGTCTTAATCTATCTTATTTTGTGATTTTAAGTATTTGGAGTCTTGTGGACTTATTTTGAGTTTCGTTAAGTGAATTAAGTGTTTAAAGATTAGTTTTATTTATTTGAGTCAAGTGTTTAGCACCCCTAGTTAATCCCCGGTTAGAACGATCCCTACTTACATCATTACTACAATTGTCACAAATAGGGTTTAATTTATGTGTCACATTCGTAACGCATCAAATTTTGGCGCCGTTGCCGGGGATTAGCAAAGTTGCTAATCCCTTGTCTTGAGTCTTGTTTAAATTGTTTGGTTTCTGTTTTGTTTTAATTTTTGCACCGTGTGTATGTGTTTTGTTTATGACCCGTAGCTCACAACCTGTTTGTGGGCATATCTCCGACCTTGACAGTGATTTTGAGAGGACTTTGAGACGAAGGAAGAAGCACCAAGAATCTAATCCTCCCAGTCCCGAACCTGAAGTAGAAGAGCAAGAAGTTGAGGTTGAAGAGGAGGCCAAGGCAAGGTTTGAAGAGGAAGTAACAACCATGGCAGCGGACAATCGAACCATCAAGGAGCTTTCTGCCTCGGGTTTGGCCAATGCAGCCCCTCTTTGCATCCAATACCCCAATGCAGCCCCTGAGAAGACCGATGAGTTTGAGTTGAAGTCCAGTCTACTACATCATATACCCAAGTTCCATGGGTTATAAATGGAGGACCCCAATAAGCATTTAAAGGAATTCGAGGTGGTGTGTTCAAGCATGACTGCCGTCAACGTCGACGGAAGTATTTTGAAGATGAAGGCTTTTCCATTCTCTTTAATGGACAAAGCCAAGGATTGGTTGTACGACTTAGCTCCCGGAACCGTCACATCATGGGAGAGCATGAAGAGGGCATTTCTGGAGAAGTTTTTCCCAACTTCTCGAATCATCCTTTTACGTAAAAGGATAAGTGGAATTCAACAAGGTGAAGGTGAGTCTTTTCCTACGTATTATGAACGTTTTAAATCTCTTGTTGCTTCTTGTCCACAGCATCAAATGAAAGAGGAGTTGCTTCTGCAATACTTCTATGAGGGGCTCCTACCAATGGAAAGTCAAATGCTCGACACCTTGGCGGGTGGAGCATTGGTGGACAAGACACCCATGGCTGTAAAGGTCTTGATTGCTAACCGAGCGTTGAATGCTCAACAATACGAAGGAGTAGGCCAAAGAGGACCCCCACGGCAGCGAGTGCATGAGGTAAGTTCCACCCCCGATATTCATTCACAATTAGCTAATCTTACTTCCATTGTGTCTCAGATGGCCGAAGGCATGAGGATGCAAGGACCAATGGTATGCGGGGTGTGTTCTATCCAAGGACATGCTTCTGAGACGTGCCCACAACTCATCGAGAATGGAGGATGGGAAAGCGCCAATGCCATAGGTTATCAAGGCCAAAATCAACAAAGAAATGATCCATACTCAAATACATACAATCCGGGTTGGAGAGAACACCCAAATTTCAGATGGAGAGATGCACAACAACCTGCCCAACAAAGTGGAATCCGACAACCCCCGGGTTTCTTTCCAAGGCCAATGGCACCACAACCACCTCCTCAAGCACAATCATCCCAAACCAACTCAGGTACGTCTATGAATGATGATAAAACATATCAATTATTAACCACAATGGCACTGGGAATGCAGAACCAAGCAAACGAGGTTAATGAGCTAAAGAAGCAAATGGGACAAATGGCCGAATTTTTGGGACAATTTCGTGAAAATGGTAAGTTACCAAGCACTACGGTGGTCAATCCAAAAGGTGGCTGATAGGAGCATATTCATGCGACTTAAATGGCTTGTTCTCGTGCATTTACGTTATGTTTCTTTAGTTATTTTAGTACTTTAAGCTATTTTCGTGTGTTTGTAGGTCCAAAGGGCTAAAGGAGCAAAAAGATGCATTTTGGAGACTTTTGGAGAACTTTTGGGCTAAGGATGGATAGCTTATGCTTGGAGCCAAAGTGTTGGACGAAATTGAAGACCTAATTGAAGACCAAAGTGTTGGAACCTTGTTCCCTTTAGTTCTAGGACATTTAAACCTTTTCTTTATCCATTGCACATGCATCTCCATAAACCATCAACACATTTTCACCAACAATCTGCCCAAAAGCCGTGCATCACACATGCATTTCTAGTTCCCCCCTTTTTGCATTCCCATCACATTCCACATGCACTTCCACCTTTCCTCCACCTTTCATACACTTTCCAGCCATCTTCCACACCCTTTAATCATTCAACCATGCAGCCACACCTTCACCCACATGCAACATTCAAACATACACCCAAACACCACCAGAAATCATCATTGCCGTAAGTTCTCTTGATTTCCAGCATCCCATAATCATTCATACCCCTTTAATCCACATTCAATCTTCCACATCCCTCACCAAGAAATCATTCAACACATGCATCTTGGCAGATTTCACATGCACATTCACCCTAATCATTCACATTGCTTTAATTCACATGCATTTCAGATTGCATTCCATTCATTTCAGCCATTCCACATGCATTCATCATCATCACTCTAGCTTTAATTCACATGCACATTCAACATTCCAGAAATCCTCTCAAAACCGTGCATTATCCCTTTCATTTCTGTCAAAGCACATGCACTCCCAACCTTTAATCATATGCATAAATCAGCCACATGCATCTCCCATCACCATTTCAGATTTCCACCCACCTCCTGGCTGTCATGTTCCCTCTTATTTACCTATAAATAAGCATGCATTTCAGCCACAAGGGATTCACTCTCATTCATACACATTTCAGTCACAAACTCTTCCATTTTCAGAATGTAGACATCAAACCACAACACCTTGCCGTGCTCTCCCTTACAATCCAAACACCATTCTTCCATTCCTCCACCACTCCCCAAACCATTCACACCATCAAAACATGTCCTTAGACCTTGTGCCACAACGAAGAGGAAGAGAAGAGTGCCTAAACGTTCATACAATTCAAGTTTGAGTTGTTGGAATGTTTGGGTGTTTCTTTGATTTCAATGTTTAAATTCAATTCTCTTTGTTTTGTATGTTTGAGGAATGGATGAAAAGAGTGCTTAAACGTTCATACAATTCAAGTTTGAGTTGTTGGAATGTTTGGGTGTTTCTTTGATTTCAATGTTATAAAGAACTAAATCCCCCTTTGGCTAGGGGTGGTTTCGATGTAGCCTTGCAAGATTGCCATGTAGTTAATTCAGAATTCTCAGTTTGTCCATCTATTTCTTGTTTCATTCTCTGATTTAATGGTGACTTAGTGTGTTGATTTTAATGTTTGATCATCATTTGAATTAACCAGAAGTTGTTTAGCCAAGATTAAAGCACACATCATGCATAATCTTGGTGGATATGTGAATGAATGAAGGGAATGTTTTGCAAACATCCTGCCGAGTGTTCCCTTTGGTTTTATGAAAGTTTCTTGTGCACTACATATTCTTGATTAGGAACCAAAGTTGCACATCACAATTAGGTTCATGATTAGAGACATTTGATCAAATCCACACATCATATGGTTGATCATATCTAAGTGAAACAAACTCAAGAAATAGGTAGATGACTGAGTATAAACTGATTTAACAAACATGGACTTGGTTTAGCAATGGTGAAATCGAATCCCTAGCTTCATCTCCATTGATACTATCTCATTTTATTAGTTGTTGATTCATTTATTTGTGTTTACTTCATTTCCTTATGCTTTTAAGTTACAACAACAAATCTGCCTACATTGATTAGTTTTATTTCTCTAGTAAAGAGTTCTTGCAAAACAAGTAATTATATAGGTCCAATTAGTCCATGTGGATTCGATTATATGCATATGTTCATGTGTGGATAAGGAACCCACTAACTAGTTTCTCATCATTCTTCGTTTTACAATCTATTTTGTTCCCAAGTATTTGTTTTGTTTTCAATTTCATCCAAAACCAATCCCCATTTTCTTTGTTAAGTCATTTTAGTTAGAAATCAATTTAGTTTGTGTTTTTAAAGCATTTTGAGTCTTTGATTTGTTTTAATGTTTTAAAGTTTAGTGTTGCATTCTTTGAGTCTAGTATAGTGTTTTATATTATGTTTTTACGTTTTTGAGTCAAACCCAAGTGATTAACAATCCCTCCTAATCCCCGGTCCAGAACGATCCCTACTTACATCATTACTACAATTGTCAAAAAGAGGGTTTAATTTGTGTGCTTAATATATTTCGCACCAGTGGCTTTGAAACCGCCAATGCAATCACCTTAAGAAGTGGTAAGGAAGTTGGAACCACCTCACAACCACCAAAATCAAGCCAAGAAGAGGAGGAAAAGCTGTTGCAAGAGGAAGAGAGGAAGGGCAAAGCCACGGAAAGGGTGGAGCAACCCTTGCCACAACCACTTCAAGCTCCTAGGCCGCCCAACAAATGTAAGGTAGGTCCAAACTCAGATGTTTCTAATGTGATTCCACCAAATGTGCCCTTTCCTAGTAGGTTTATGCAAGCCAAGATAGAGGAGGATGAAAAAGACATTATGGAGACGTTTAGGAAGGTGCATGTCAATATCCCGTTTCTTGATGCAATAAAGCAAATTCCGAAGTATGCGAAGTTTTTGAAGAAGATTTGTACAACAAGGAAACGGATTCGGGAAAAAGAGGTGGTACATGTAAGTGAGAATGTCTCTGCCATATTGCAAAGAAAGCTGCCACTTAAATGCAAAGATCCAGGTAGTTTCACTATCCCTTGTGTAATTGGTAATACAAAATTCGAACATGCTATGCTAGATTTAGGTGCATCAATTAATGTCATGCCATACTCTGTTTATGCATCTATGAATCTAGGAGAGCTTAAAAATGATGGGGTTATTATACAATTAGCCGATCGATCTAATGCATACCCGAGAGGAGTTTTGGAAGATGTCTTGGTGCAGGTACACCACTTGATTTTTCCTGCAGATTTCTATGTGCTTGACATGGACGATTCAACCCACTCTCCACCATCGCCACTCTTACTTGGACGACCTTTCATGAAAACAGCCCACACCAAGATTGATGTGGCCAAGGGAGCCTTAACTATAGAGTTTGGTGGTGATACGATTAACTTTAAAGTTTCTGAATCTGTTAAGAATACTAATGATGTTCATTCTTGTTTTGTCATAGATGTGCATAAGGACATAGGGCCGAAAGGATCCGCACAAATCAAGAAGAATGCATCTAAAATCACCACCGAGGAAGGAATTGGATTGGAGCACAACGAGCATGCCACTACCCGAAAAACATCCAATATGGACGTGCCGTGTGCTAAAATTGGCGAGAAGGTACCCAATCAATTTCAAGGTGGTGGGATCAGTTACAGGGACTTTAGGAATCCAAACGCCAGAATCAGGGAGGATCACTATCCCCTCCCATTCATTGAGTCGTACTACGAGAACTCTGTTGAGCATGATGTGGAAGAGATCCCATTGCATGCTGTGGGTCCTAAGTGAGAAAAGAAGGTCTCGTCCGGCTGCAAGATGTAAAAGAAAGCGCTACTTGGGAGGCAACCCAATACACTGAATAAAACAAAGCATGTTCATTGATCTCCGAGAAATTACAAGGTTGAAAAAAAAAAAAAAAAAAAAAAAAAGCAAAGAGAGAAAGATTATTTACGTGAAGCCCCACTACGTGGCAAAACTCTAGGAGCGGGAGGCATCGGAGTGAGAGGCATCGGAGCGAGAGGCATCGGAGCAAGAGGCATCAGAGCAAGAGGCATCGAAGCGGGAGACATCGAATATAGATCATTCGAGGCGTCAATACTTGGTGGAACGCTAGATGACTGATAGGAGCATATTTATGCGCCTTAGTTTGCTTGTTTTCTTGCATTTATGTTGCTAGTACTTAGTAATTTTAGTACTTTAAGCTATTTTCGTGTGTTTGTAGGTCCAAAGGGCTAAAGAAGCAAGAAAGTGCATTTTCGTGCATTTTGGAGTAGTTTGGGGCATTAAATGGATTGCATATGCTTAAAGCCAAGTAGATGGACGAAATTGAAGACCAAAGGAGGCTAGGAATAAATAAAGGGATGAAGAAATGAAAATGAAGAACAAAGAGTTCACATTCATCACCAACACAACCATGCATCCACATATTCTTTCTCCATCATTGCCGTGCATAACTCCATCAATTCCAGCCACATTCCACATGCATAACCAACCTAGCTGTCAAAGCACATGCACTCCCATCCTTTAATCCATTGCAGCCACATGCACTCCCATCCTTTAATCCATTGCAGCCACATGCACTCCCATCCTCGCACAAAACCGTGCATCCCATCACCCATTCACCTTTGCCGTGCATAACTCCATCAATTCCAGCCACATTCCATATGCATAACCAACCTAGCTGTCAAAGCACATGCACTCCCATCCTTTAATCCATTGCAGCCACATGCACTCCCATTCTCTCCCAAAACCGTGCATCCCATCACCCATTCACCTTTGCCGTGCATTACTCCCTTCATTCCAGCCAATCCACACACCTTTCCAACCTAGCAGCACCCCTTTAATCATTCACCCTAGCTGTCACTCCCATGCTCTCCCATTAATTAATTCAAGTCCATATCTAATTACCCTAGGGTTCTATATGCCTATATATACTCATATTAACCCCTAGATCAGAAAACCACCTCTCATACACATTCATTCACGCCAGAAATTCATTCCCTCTCTCTAACACAGCCATACTTCACCATTCTTCATATTTTCTGCCCAAAAACACTCCTTGCCTTCCCCTACATCCATCCCTACCCTAAACACATCATTCTACATCATCCATAACCCCCAAAACTCACCAAAACCCCTTGTGCCGCAGCAACTAGAGGAGAAGAGGCTTGAACGTTCATACAATTCAAGATTGAGTTGTTGGAATTTTTAAGTGTACTTCGATTCTTGTTTTCAATGTTTACTTTGTTATTACTCTCTAAGTTTGTTGTAATCATGAGTGGCTAAACCCCTAATTAGTTAGGGGAAAGTTTGAAGCCATGAACATGTTTGAAATATGAATTGATTTCTTCCAATTGTGATTTGTTAAGTTGTGATTGCAATTCAATTATCTGTTTATTAAAAACTTGTTTTTGTATTTTGATTAGGGATGCATACTTAGTCTTCATGTATAAACTCGATGCTAGTTTATAAACGAGTTTCACCTAATCGTCACAAGTTTATAAACATGAGTAGTGAAGGTTGCTAGTCACAACTGCGTTAATTGAATTCTTGGCAAGAGTATCATGCATTCATAGTTACAATTGCCTCGTCAACACTTATAATTTTCATAGAGCATAATGATCTCTCATTCTATCTCTTCTATGCATTCATGTTGAGAACCATTGGAGAATGATTTGAATTGTCGTATGCAATCATCCAATTCAATAACATAAGGAAAATTTGAGAGTTAATTAGTGCATCACGGTTAACTTGGGGTGTTGAGCATCATAGTTAATGAAAAGCAATTTGAGAATCGATTCATATACAAATGTGTCTTGTGTGGAGAATGGACCTCTAACTAATCCATCCATTATCTTGTTTTCAAGGAATTCGTTTTACAATTCTGCCTAGTTTATTAACTTGTTTTGTTATTTCAATTTTCGTCAAATCAAAACCCCCCTTTACTTTCTTGTTCTTTAGTGCTTAGAATCTGTTTAGTTTATGTTTTAAAATGTTTTGAATCAAGCCATAATCTTAAATTCGTCCAAAATTGGGTTTAAGGTCAGAAACTGCCTAGTTAGTGTTTTTAGGCAGTTTTGAGTCCTTTGAGTCTTTGTGAACGTTTTTAACCTTGTTTTTATGTTTTTGAGTCAGTTTAGAGGTTTTAGCAAGCCCTCCTAATCCCCGGTCTAGAACGATCCCTACTTGCATCCTTACTACAATTTGACAACAAGAGGGTTAATTTGTGTGCTTAACTATTTTCGCATCAAATTTTGGTGCCGTTGCCGGGGATTAGCAACTTTGCTAATCCTTTGGATTGTTATTTTCGTTTTCTTATTAGATCAGATTCTTAAGTTATTTTGTTTCTTGTTCTAGGTACTTGTTTATGACTCGGAGTTCTAATCCGGTTCACGAACATATTTTAGACTTTGACGACGATTTTGAGCGTGAGTTGAGACGAAAGAGAAAGAACCCAGAACCTAGCGAATCAAGTGAAAGTTCCGAGTGCATTTCTGAATTTGAAGAAGAGGAACCCACGACAAGAGTGGGTGAAGAAGACATGGCAGCAGACAACCGAACAATCAAGGAGCTTTCCGCTTCGGGATTGGCCAATGCCGCACCCTTGTGCATTCAATACCCAAGGGCGGCTCAAGACAAGACCGACGAATTTGAATTGAAGTCAAGCTTGTTGCACCACATTCCAAAATTCCATGGACTATCTATGGAGGATCCCAACAAGCATTTGAAGGAGTTCGAGGTAATGTGTTCAAGCATGACTCTAGTTAACGTTGATGGTAGCATTTTGAAGATGAAGGCTTTCCCATTGTCACTTTTGGAGAAGGCGAAAGATTGGTTATACGAGCTAGCACCCGGAACGGTCACCTCTTGGGAGAGCATGAAGAGGGCGTTTCTTGAAAAGTTCTTTCCTACTTCAAGAGTCATTCTCTTGAGAAAGAAGATTAGCGGAATTCAACAAAGTCAAGGGGAGTCTTTTCCAACATACTATGAGCGTTTTAAAACCCTTGTTGCATTATTTCCTCAACATCAAATGAAGGAGGAGCTTCTAATTCAATACTTCTATGAAGGTCTTCTTCCCATTGAAAGGCAAATGCTTGATGCTTCGGCGGGATGAGCGTTGGTGGATAAAACTCCTATGGCAGCCAAGAACCTCATTGCAAACCGAGCTCTCAATGCACAACAATACGAAGGAATTGGGCAAAGGGACCCCCCACGGCAACAAGTGAATGAGGTAAGTTCTCAATCCGACCTTCAAACTCAATTAGCTAATCTTACTTTTCTTGTGTCTCAGATGGCCGAAGGAATGAAGATCCAAAGTCCAATTGTATGTGGCGTATGTTCTATTCAAGGTCATCCTTCGGAAAATTGCCCTCAATTGATTGAGAATGGTGGGTGGGAGAGTGCAAACGCCATTGGATTTCCAAGCCAAAATCAACCAAGGAATGATCCATATTCCAATACATACAATCCGGGTTGGAGAGACCATCCAAACTTCAAGTAGAGGGAGCCTCAACAACCTTACCAACAAGGAGGCTTTAGGCAGCAACCCCCGGGGTTTTACACCAAAACCCACGGCCAAGACCAAACCCAACCCCAATCCACCCAAAACCATCAAGGTACGTCTTTAGATAATGCTACTATTCTTAAGTTGCTTACTAGTTTGTCTCAGGGGCAAGAAAATCAAAACAAAGTATTGCAAAACCAAGAAAGGGTATTGCAAAACCAAGACAAAAGGGTGGACCACTTAGAGAAGCAAATAGGGCAGATTGCGGAGTTTGTGGGACAATTCCGAGACCAAGGCAAGCTCCCAAGTTCAACCATTGTCAATCCAAAGGGAGGGTTCGAATCTGCCAAAGCAATTACTTTGAGAAGTGGTAGGCAAGTTGGGGCTGATCCAAACTCATCAAAATCAAGTCAAATAAAGGATGAAAAGCTGCTGCAAGAAGAAGAACATGGAGCCCAACCCACGGAAAGGGTAGAACCACCCTTGCCACAACCACAACATGCCCCTAAACCATCTCAACCCGTTAAGGTAAGTCCAAATTCGAATTCTTCTAGTTCCTTGATAGGAGCATATTTATGCGACTTAATTGGCTTGTTCTCGTGCATTTATGTTGTTTTTCCATCATTATTTCAGCCACCATTCACTCTTTAATCCACATGCATTCATCATCATTCACCCTAGCTTCAATTCACATGCAAACACATGCATTTCTAACACGAAACACAACCATTGTCGTACCTTCCACACCAATTCCAGCTTTTCTTCATCATTGCAGCCACTTTGCCCTTTTATTTCTGCATTAAACCTATTTCTTTTCCCTAAATTCCAGCCATCCTCCACACCTTTCCAACCTAGCTGCACCCTACATACATTAATTAGTCATTCTTTTCATATTGCAGCCACATTCCACACCTTTCCAACCTAGCCACATCCATTTCAGCATCCACACACTTTGCTGTGCATCCCCCTTCCACTTTCCAGCCATTCCATGTCATTATTGCAGCCACATTCTCTCACATTCTCACCCATTCTCTCCCTATAAAACCATGCAATCCCATCACACAATTAATTCATTCCATCCTCCATTCATTTGACACAACAACAAACACAAAAACAGCAACCTTGTTGCCGTGGGTTCACTTCCATTTCCTGCATCTTCTCTTCCATTTCCACCACTCCCCATCCCTCCAAAACACTACCCAACCATTCCCATTCATACACAATACACACCAACACTATCCTTAGACCTTGTGCTACAACCAAGAGGAGGAGAAGAGTGCCTAAACGTTCATACAATTCAAGTTTGAGTTGTTGGAATGTTTAGGTGTTTCTTTTCCTTGATTTCAATGCTTAAATTTACTTATCTTTGTTTTGTACGTATGAGGAACTAAACCCCCATTAGCTAGGGGGTGATTCGAAACCATGTTTACGCTTGCAATATGAATTGATTACCTTTGGTTGGAATTTCATAAGTTGTGGATTCAATTTGTTTAACTATTTGATTGATAACCTATTTATGTATGTTTATTGAGAGCACACGCTTAATTTTCATGCATGAATATGACGCTAGAATATAAGTGAGTTTCACCTAGTAGTTATGAACTTATATTCACAAGTAGTGGAGGTTGCTTATAAACAATCGCGTTAAGTAAATTCTTGGCATAAGTTTCATGCAATCATAGTAACGAATGCCTCGTCAACACTTATAGTTTTCATGATGCTTAATGATTCTTGCTTGTATCTCTATTATGCAATTCATGTAGGGAACTTGTGGGGAATGCTTTGGGTTGTCGTATGCAATCATCCAATTCATTAACTTAAAGTTTTTGATTTATTTTGTTAAAGTTTTTGATTTGGGTTTTGTTTTGTTTTGTTGATTTTAGGTACTAGAGAAGCAAGACATGGCACTTGCCAATATTCAAGCTCAAATAACAAATCTTACTTCTATTTTGTCACAAATGCAAAGAGTTGGTACATTGGATCATAATCAATCAAGGAACGACATGTTGGTCAACACTTACAATTCAGATTGGAGTGATCATTCAAACTCTATGTGGTGGGAACCTCAACATATTCAACAAGAAGAATACTGGCAACCATATGAGGAGCTCTATACAACACCTATGCAGCCACCCCAACAATCTGCCCCAAATGCTTCAGGTAATTCCCTAGACAATGATACACTTATTAAGTTACTAACTAATTTGTCTCAGGGGCAAGAGAATCAAGCCAAAGCAATGCAGAATCGAGAAAAGCGGGTGGATCGATTGGAGAAACAAATTGGGCAGATAACGGAGTTCGTAGGACAGTTTCAAAACCAAGGCAAACTCCCTATTTCAACCATTGCAAATCCGAAGGAAGGATTTGAAACTGCCAAGGAAATCATCTTGAAAAGTAGCAAGGAGGTTGGAACGGACCCTCAACCATCAAAATCAAATTACAAGGAAGATGAAAGATTGCAATTTGAGGAAGAGGAACACACGCAACCTATGGCAAGGGTGGAAACACCTTTGTTGCAGGCACCTATTGCTTCTACGCCATCCAATTCAGGTGAGGTTGTTCAAAATTTAATTATTTCTAACCCAGTTCCACCGAATGTCCCTATGCCTTGCAGAATCATGCAATCCAAGGAAGAAGAGGGTGAGAAAGGCATCTTCGAATCCTTTCCAAAGAATCAAGAGCAAGATGTGACTGGGGAACGTCTAGAATTCGTCAAAGAGGATGTTCTTGAGGCAAACAACCCCAAAGAAGTTGAATTTTATGACACAGGACAAGGACCAATCCTCACACAACATCTGGGCGAGTGCAAAGTCCCTGAAACGTTCAAAGAAGATGTGTTTATTCTTGAGTTTATGTCGGAGCACACAGGTAAGCCACCTCCCCGAATTTCAATTTTATTTTATACTAATATGTTGTTAATAATTCAGGCACCAACTCTAGAATTTAAACCATTACCGGATCATCTCAAGTATCACCCCCCATTCAAAGATCAATTCCATGTCGTGGGTCCCAAGTTAGCCTAAGAAGGTCTCGTCTGGCTGCAAGACGTAAAAGAAAGCGCTACTTGGGAGGCAACCCAATACAGTGAATAAAACAAAGCTTGTTCATTGATTTCCGAGAGATTACAAGTGAATACAAAAAAAAAAAAAATATGTATCTAACAAAGAAAGAGAAAGATGGAGCTTCATGATGCGAGAATTATACGCACACAAATTAAACCCTCTTTTTATCAATTGTAGTATAAGTATAAGTAGGGATCGTTCTTAACCGGGGATTAGGAGGGATTGCAAAATCACTTGGAAACTAACTCAAAAACGTAAAATAAAGTTTAAAACACTAAACTAGACTCAAAGAATGCAAAACTAAACATTTAAAACACTAAAACAAACCAAAGGACTCAAAACAGCCCCAAAACACTCAAAACTGCCTTAAAAACACAATCTGGACAGTTTTGAGCACTTTGGTGAATTTGGACGAATGTGTGTAATAAATTGAATCAAAACACTTATAAACACAAACTAAGACACTTTAACACTAAACTAGACTCAAAGAATGCAAAACTAAACACTTAAAACACTAAAACAAACCAAAAGACTCAAACAGCACCCAAAACACTCAAAACTGCCTTAAAAACACTTTCTGGGCAGTTTTGAGCACTTTGACTACTTTGGACGAAATTGGGTAATAAAATGAATCAAAACACTTAGAAACACAAACTAAGACACTTTCTAACTAGGTTGGACACTAAAGCAAGGGGGGATTGAGTTTTGGACGAAATTAAACTAATTGCACAGATTCTAATTAAAACAGATTGTAAGTATGAATGTGATGGATTGCTAGCTAAGGGGTTCATCTCCACACATGTTACACTTGCATAATAAAAAGATTTCCAATTGCATTTCAATAAACCATGAATTCTCAACACCCCAAGTTAACCGTGATGCACTAATTAACCTTCAAATCTTCCTAACGTTATTGAATTGGATGATTGCATACGACAACCCAAAACATTCCCCACAAGTCCCCTACATGATTGCATAATAGAGATACAAGCAAGAATCATTACGCTCTATGAAAATTATAAGTGTTGACGAGGCATTCATTACTATGATTGCATGAAACTTATGCCAAGAATTCGTTTAACGCGATTGTTTATAAGCAACCTCCACTACTTGTGAATATAAGTTCGTAACTATTAGGTGAAACTCACTTATATTCTAGCGTCATATTCATGCATGAAAATTAAGCGTGTACTCTCAATAAACATACATAAATAAGTTATCAATCAAACAGTTAAACAAATTGAATCCACAACTTATGAAACGCAATTAGAAGTAATCAAATCAAAATGCAAGCATAAACATATATTTCGAAACCCCCCCAAGCCAAAGGGGGGTTTAGTTCCTCATACGTACAAAACAAAGAGAATTGAAATTAAACATTGTAATCGAGGAAAAGAAACACCTAAACATTCCAACAACTCAAACTTGAATTGTATGAACGTTTAGGCACTCTTCTCCTCCTCTTCGTTGTAGCACAAGGTTGATGGTGTGGATGTGTGTTTGAATGAATGAATTTCTGAAATGGAAGAATGTATGAGAATGAATGGGAATGAATGAATTGTGGCTGCAATGGATGCTTATTTATAGGTGAAAAGGAGGGAATATGACAGCTAGGAACTTGGTGGAAATCTGGAATGGTGATGGGAGATGCATGTGGCTGATTTATGCATGTGATTAAAGGGTAATGACAGCTACGTTATGATGACGAATGCATGAGCAAAGTTGGTTGAATGATTATGGGTGCATGTGGCTGATTTGTGAAGGGAATGCATGTGGAATGAATGTGTGAATGATGGCAGATTGTGTATGTGAATGATTAGGGTGAATGTGCATGTGCTTTGACAGCTAGGTTGAATAAATTAAAAGGAGTGCATGTAGCTTGGCTGGAATGATTGGAATGCAATCTGAAATGGGATGTGTTGGTGTGAATTTCTGGTACAAAGGGCCTCCTTTGGTCTTCAATTTCGTCCATCTACTTGGCTTCAAGTATATGCAATCCATTTAACGCCCCAAACTACTCAAAACTGCACCAAAATGCACCATTTTGCATACTTTGCCCTTAGAACCTGAAAACACACAAAAGAAGCATAAAGGACTAAAATAACTAAAGAAACATAACGTAAATGCACGAGAACAAGCCATTTAAGTCGCATGAATATGCTCCTATCAAATACCCCCACACTTATCTTTTGCTAGTCCTCGAGCAAAACAGAAAGAAAAACAAAACAAAACGAAACGAAACAAAACAAGTAAAACACAACCTAAACCTTCCAACAATCGTCTTAGGGATTTCCAATGCACATGACATGTTAAAAATCATCATTCCCACAGATTTTAGTCATCTTCACACTTAATTACATTCGTAATCACAGTCACCACATACTATTTCACAATTAAGCATTTAATACCATGTTTTGAATGTAGTAACATGCCTTAGAGAATTTGCTCAATTCCTCACAAGATATGCACTCAATTTTTACTCAGATTTTCTGACTACACACCCTACACTAAGTATATGTGAGAAGATTGATGTAAACATGAAACCGAACACTCACATATATGTATCACAAAGAACGCAATTTCTGGAGTTAATAAGCATGTTTAGATATGATCTCATGAATGGAATGCTACTACTTAGACGCGAGAACCAGTGACACCATATGCTCATACCAAGTTCAAACTCCACAAATTGAAACACATAACACTCAAGATTGAAGTCACGGGTTGTAATGGGGTTCGGGGCGTGTGGATAACAAAGAAGGGATATGGAAAACAAAGGTTCTTAAAGAAATAGTGAGCAAAGCACTTGAATCAACTTAGAATTCACTTTTGAATGAAAACTCAACTTTTGAACAAAAAGGGAGAATTTAGACAATTTACGGCCAGAATTGGTGTTTTGGACCCTTTCTTCAATCACTCATTCTTTCATTTTTTTCAAGTTTTTTTTTTCTCTTTCTTTCTTTCTTTTCTTTTTTTTTTCTTTTCTTTTGAATCTCAAAACATACATAAACACTTAAACATTCTCTCCCCCACACTCATTTCCTTTCATAATGTAACTCAAAAGGAATTGAATTAAGTCATGCTCACTATCTTTTAAGAACAAGGGTGGGGATTGTCCTAAACTAGGCTAGGTGAAGAAAATGCGGGTAAACAAAGAATAAAGGCTAAACAAGGCTCAACGGGGTTAAAATTTACAACATATACGAAATATGGGAAGTAAGGCTATTTGGCTATGGTGGTGGTCACTACACAACTTCTTCTTGAATATGTGTTATGCAAATCAATAACATGCTTTGAATGAAATGGGCATGAGTTCTAGCATTTGGAACTATATGATGAAACGCCTTCTAAGTAGTAACCAAGCAAAGAATAATGAGATCATGCAACGACTTTAGAAAACAAGAAATCACAGATTATACTCTCCAAAGAACGTTATAGGCTCAAGTCTCTCAGGGTTGTAGCGTTTGTTTGAGTTCCTTCCTTCAGGCATGTTACAAAAATGAATTTTTCTTTTATGGTTGCATGTGAAGTCATACATTATAACCATAACCAAGCATATACCAAGAGTAAATCAAACTTTTCTCTATGTTTATAACTCTTTTTAACAGTCATGCACTTACAAACCAAATCCTTATCATTGTGTTGGACGGTACCTTAAGACACAAACACACAAAAATGACTCAAAACACTCTTTTTAGGCTTTTCAAAACATGTTTTTCAAATTTTTATGTGATTTTCAGAGTTATCAAAACAAAACATACTAAAACACTCTAAAACAACTTAAAAGTACCTTAAAATAGCAAGGAACAACATTTGAAGTTATGGGTGATAAAATCCCACGAATTTGCATCAAATATACTTAGTTACCCCCCCACACTTAAATCACACATTGTCCTCAATGTTTTAAGCATAGATTTACATAAAACATAAGTAAAAACACAAACAGCATTTATACATACTAAACATGGCAGAATGTAACTAACAAAGAGAAGAGTTTAGGGACGCAAATCTGGAATTGGAGTGCTTTCTCGGTCTTCCTTTGTTGAATGCATGGGTTGATCTTGGTGATTCCACAGGCTTACTCTTGAACTGGGCTGGAGGATTCTTTTTGGTCTCCTCCACTCGTTGATTTTCCTTTGTGCTACTCTTGAATTGAGCAGCAGGATTCTTTTGGTCTCCCCCGAAGGTCTGAGCTTCCTCCTTTTATCTGTTTCTTTGTTCAATCTCTCCAATTTGTATTGAAGAGGGTTAGAGGATAGCTCAGCATATGCAGTTGTAGCTTGTCTCCACATGCTTCAATGTATCATTTTCACTTGCCTTACTTGCCCCCTTTTGCAGAAGTGGTCCCTTCTCTGGAAGTGTATCAACCGTTGAAGATGACTACTCGAGAGCAACGCTAGGTAAGCAATCAAGGAAGGGATTCCAGGCAGTTGGTTCCAGATCGGAAGACTGACTCCAAGTGCCGGCTGATTGCTTCTTTCACTTTGCCATGCGAGTAAGAACAAGGACAAAGAAAAGGACAGGGAAAGAGCATGATATGAGATACTTTTGCTTTTGACCTTGATGATATGAGATACGTTTGCTTTTGAAGAAGCGGTGAATGAATCAGCACATGCTTCCATCTACCGTTTCCTCCTGGGTCATCTGTACTCCAGGCATCTGGTATCATCTTTGGGGAAGAAGAAAAAATTGAGTATTTCGAAAGGCTTTGCTGGGAGTGCGCCCTCAGAGGTGAGGAAGAGTTGGGCATTTTCTTCAGGTCTGCCTTGCCATAAAAGATGAAGGTCGACATATATAGGGATTTCCCAATAGCAAGTGTTGTTCTTTTACCCTTGTCGACAAACGTTTTGATCCCGCAAATCCAGCTTTTTGAAATAGTGACGACTCTTCGATCTTTGAATACGCCTATTTGCTTTTTGAACGACGCCTCTTCGATTTCTGAGCAGGCGCCCTTTCGATTTCTGAACGACGCCCCTTCGCTTTCTGAACGACACGTAGTAGTGCGGATGCGGCTCTTTTGACAAAGCTGCACGCGTTTTCTGAAAAGCAGAGAAAGCGTCGCCGAACTTTGCGCTTGTTGGCTAAAGATGTGTAGTTGTGATGATGGCCTCCACGTGTCTTCAACTTTGTCAGAGATCTTTTGACAAAGTTGAACGCGTTTTCTGAAAAAACCGAGAGAGCGTCGCCGAAATTTACGCAGGAAATTCCGGTTTTTTGACTCGGTGGACGCGTCGCCTTGGCTTTTTATAGAGCTATCGATCACCACCAATATACACATTCTGAAGGCTGCCCATCTGTGAAAATCGTCTCCGGCCCTTTGAAATTTAACTTCATCCAGCCCTTCTCTTTGAACACTTTTGAAAAATGGCAAACCCATCGAACCTTAGCTTAGAATTGAGTCTTAGCAGTGATACGGGCGCGCCGCATCAAGGTAACGTATGGCGCCCTTCTTTCTTATCTTCTAACGGTCCTCTTACAGGTGAAGACTCAGTGATGCAGGATGCAACAACAGCTACAATAGTAGCTAGGAACCTCCTCACTCCCAAAGATAGTCAGCTGTTTTCAGGACGGTCCGATGAGTTGGCCGTTCAAGAGTCCTTCGCTCTCAGTGTTCAGTGTGCGGGCTCTGTGTCCAACATGGGCCAACGCCTGCTTGCTCGGTCCCGCCAAGTGGAATCGTTGATGGCAGAGGTGGAAAATCTTAAGTAGGAGATCAACCAGCTTAAGTACGAGAATAGAAGTTTGCACGTGCTTGCAAATAACTATTCGTCGGGCATGAAGAGGAAGCTTGATGAGCTGCAAGAATCTCAAGGTCGAATGCAAAGTGACCGTCAAAGGCTTGCGTCTTTCTTCCAGAGGCACCTTTTTCCTGGGTCATCCAGCGTTCCACCCAGTATTGAGGCCTGGAATGCTCTAGCTCCGATGCCTCCCGCTCCGATGCCTCCTGCTCCGATGCCTTCCGCTCCGATGCCTTCCGCTCCGAGAGTTTCGCCACGTAGTGGGTCTTCACGTACACAACCTTTGTGAAGGCTACATTCTTTTATATTTATTTTTTTTGTTTTTTATAAATTTTTTTTTTCTAAAGTGGGTGCCTGAATCATTAACAACATATTAGTATAAATCAAAATTGAAATTCGGGGAGGTGGCTTACCTGTGTGCTCCGACATAAACTCAAGAATAAACACCCCTTCGAAAGTTGTAAGACTAGAAATTTCAGCTAGATTTGGTGTTTTGAGCGTTATGACTTGTCCTGTGTCATGAAATCCAATTTCCTTGCGAATTGTTGTCTCAAGTTTATCCTCTTTGATGAATTCTAGACATTCCCCAGTCACATCTTGCTCTTGATTCTTTGGAAAGGATTCGAAGATACCTTTCTCACCCTCTTCTTCCTTAGATTGCATGAGCCTGCAAGGAATAGGGGCATTCAGTGGAACGGGGTTAGAAATAATTAACTTTGGAACAACCATACCTGAATTGGATGGCGTAGGAGCAATAGGTGCCTGCGGCAAAGGTGTTTCCACCCTTGCCATAGGTTGTGTGTGTTCCTCTTCCTCAAATTGCAATCCTTCATCCTCCTTCGGATTTGCCATGGTTGAAATAGGGAGTTTGCCTTGGTCTTGAAATTGTCCTATGAACTCCGCTATCTGCCCAATTTGCTTTTCCAAGTGGTCCAACCTTTTGTCTTGATTTTGCCTTGCTTTGTTTTGATCTTCTTGCCCCTGAGACAAATTGGTGAGTAACTTACTAACCGTATCATTATACAAAGACTCACTTGAATTTGTTTGGGTAGGTTGTGGTGGCTGCATAGGTGTTGTATAGAACTCCTCATATGGTTGCCAATATTCTCCTTGTTGAGCCTCCTCGAGTTGATTTTGTGAGCCCTGTACCAAACAAATTAATTCATTAAGCTTTTCATTATAATCTATTGACGAACTTGAGTTTGGTTGGGCATATTGAATATGAGGTGGCTGCCAATATCCTTCTTGTTGAACATTTTGAGGTTCCCACCACATAGAAGTTGAATGATCACTCCAATCCGAATTGTAAGTATTGGAAAACACGTTATTCCTTGATTGAAGATCGAATATATCAACGCTTTGCATTTGGGACCTTTCCATGAGCTGTGACAAAAGAGAAGCATTATCAAGTGCCATGTTGTGTTTCTTTAGTACTTGAAATCAACAAACAAAACACAAATCAAAAACTAAAACTAAAATACATAACAGAAACGAACAATCCAAGGGATTAGCAAATTTGCTAATCCCCGGCAACGGCGCCAAAATTTGATGCGAGAATTATACGCACACAAATTAAACCCTCTTTTTATCAATTGTAGTATAAGTACAAGTAGGGATCGTTCTTAACCGGGGATTAGGAAGGATTGCAAAATCACTTGGAAACTGACTCAAAAACGTAAAATAAAGTTTAAAACACTAAACTAGACTCAAAGAATGCAAAACTAAACATTTAAAACACTAAAACAAACCAAAGGACTCAAAACAGCCCCAAAACACTCAAAACTGCCTTAAAAACACAATCTGGGCAGTTTTGAGCACTTTAGTGAATTTGGACGAATGTGTGTAATAAATTGAATCAAAACACTTATAAACACAAACTAAGACACTTTAACACTAAACTAGATTCAAAGAATGCAAAACTAAACACTTAAAACACTAAAACAAACCAAAAGACTCAAACAGCACCCAAAACACTCAAAACTGCCTTAAAAACACTTTCTGGGCAGTTTTGAGCACTTTGACTACTTTGGACGAAATTGGGTAATAAAATGAATCAAAACACTTAGAAACACAAACTAAGACACTTTCTAACTAGGTTGGACACTAAAGCAAGGGGGGATTGAGTTTTGGACGAAATTAAACTAATTGCACAGATTCTAATTAAAACAGATTGTAAGTATGAATGTGATGGATTGCTAGCTAAGGGGTTCATCTCCACACATGTTACAATTGCATAATAAAAAGATTTCCAATTGCATTTCAATAAACCATGAATTCTCAACACCCCAAGTTAACCGTGATGCATTAATTAACCTTCAAATCTTCCTAACGTTATTGAATTGGATGATTGCATACGACAACCCAAAACATTCCCCACAAGTCCCCTACATGATTGCATAATAGAGATACACGCAAGAATCATTACGCTCTATGAAAATTATAAGTGTTGACGAGGCATTCGTTACTATGATTGCATGAAACTTATGCCAAGAATTCGTTTAACGCGATTGTTTATAAGCAACCTCCACTACTTGTGAATATAAGTTCGTAACTATTAGGTGAAACTCACTTATATTCTGGCGTCATATTCATGCATGAAAATTAAGCGTGTACTCTCAATAAACATACATAAATAAGTTATCAATCAAACAGTTAAACAAATTGAATCCACAACTTATGAAACGCAATTAGAAGTAATCAAATCAAAATGCAAGCATAAACATATATTTCGAATCCCCCCCTAGCCAAAGGGGGGTTTAGTTCCTCATACGTACAAACAAAGAGAATTGAAATTAAACATTGTAATCGAGGAAAAGAAACACCTAAACATTCCAACAACTCAAACTTGAATTGTATGAACGTTTAGGCACTCTTCTCCTCCTCTTCGTTACAAGGTCTAAGGATAGTTTGATGGTGTGGATGTGTGTTTGAATGAATGAATTTCTGAAATGGAAGAATGTATGAGAATGAATGGGAATGAATGAATTGTGGCTGCAATGGATGCTTATTTATAGGTGAAAAGGAGGGAATATGACAGCTAGGAACTTGGTGGAAATCTGGAATAGTGATAGGAGATGCATGTGGCTGATTTATGCATGTGATTAAAGGGTAATGACAGCTAGGTTATGATGATGAATGCATGTGCAAAGTTGGTTGAATGATTATGGGTGCATGTGGCTGATTTATGGTGCAATGATGAAAGGCAAAGTGCATGTGGCTGATTTGTGAAGGGAATGCATGTGGAATGAATGTGTGAATGATTAGGGTGAATGTGCATGTGCTTTGACAGCTAGGTTGAATAAATTAAAGGGAGTGCATATGGCTTGGCTGGAATGATTGGAATGCAATCTGAAATGGGATGTGTTGGTGTGAATTTCTGGTACAAAGGGCCTCCTTTGGTCTTCAATTTCGTCCATCTACTTGGCTTCAAGTATATGCAATCCATTTAACGCCCCAAACTATTCAAAACTGCACCAAAATGCACCATTTTGCATACTTTGCCCTTAGAACCTGAAAACACACAAAAGAAGCATAAAGGACTAAAATAACTAAAGAAACATAACGTAAATGCACGAGAACAAGCCATTTAAGTCGCATGAATATGCTCCTATCACTTCACAAAGGTTGTTTTTGTTTACGTGAAGCCCCACTACGTGGCAAAACTCTCGGAGCGGAATGCATTGGAGCGGGAGGCATCGGAGCAAGAGGCATCGGAGCAAGAGGCATCGGAGCGGGAGGCATCGAAGATAGATCATTCGAGGCCTCAATACTTGGTGGAACGCTAGATGACGCAGGAAAAAGGTGCCGCTGGAAGAAAGCCGCAAGCCTTTGACGGTCACTTTGAATGCGACCTTGAGATTCTTGCATCTCATCAAGCTTCCTCTTCATGCCGGTGGAATAATTATTTGCAAGCACGTGCAAACTTCTATTCTCGTGCTTAAGTTGTTTGATCTCTTGCTTGAGATTCTCCACCTCCGCCATCAATGATTCAACCTGACGGGATCGAGCAAGTAGGCGTTGGCCCATGTTGGACACAGAGCCCACGCACTAAACACTGAGAGCAAGGGACTCTTGAACGGCCAACTCATCTGACCGTCCTGAAAGCAGCTGACTATCTCTTGGAGTGAGGAGGTTCCGAGCTACTATCGTAGATGTTGTTGCATCCGTCATCACAGAGTCTTCACCTGTAAGAGGGCCATGAGAAGATAAAAAAGACGGGCACCATACCTTAGCCTGACGCGGCGCGACCGGATCATTGCTGAGACTCAAATCTAAGTAAAGGTTAGATGGGTTAGAAGAGTTAGCCATTTTCAAGAAGTTAAACGAGAAGGGTTGGATGGAGTAAAATCGCAAAGGGCCGGAGACGATTTCACAAATGGGCAATCTTCAAAGTGTGCATGTTAGAGGTGATCGATCACCTCTATAAAAGGAGAGGCGACACAATCACCGATTCAGAATTGAAGAGACACCACTCTCGAAAGCCGGATTTTCCTGCGTAAAGTTCGCTAGATCTTCAGCCGAAATCCCGGCTTTTCAGATAAAGCGTGCCACTTTGTCAAAAGCTCTCTGACAAAGTTGAAGACGCGTGGAGGCCGAGAAAGCAGCTGCACATTTTTGCCGACAAGCGTGGGTGACAAAGCCGAAATCCCGGCTTTTCAGAAAACGCGTGCAACTTTGTCAAAAGAGCTCTAACAAAGCCGCATCCGCACTACTACTTGCCATTACAAATCCTATATACATCAACATTCATGGTTAGGCATACTGATGCGATAATTATACGCACACAAATTAAACCCTCTTTTTGTCAATTGTAGTATAAGTATAAGTAGGGATCGTTCTGGACCGGGGATTAGGAGGGATTGTTAATCACTTGGATTTGACTCAAAAACGTAAAAACACAATATAAAGCACTATGCTAGACTCAAAGAATGCAAAACTAAAAATAAGAAAGATTAAGACTAAGACTTCAACGAAATAGGGGGGAATTGGATTTGGACGAATTTAAACTAAAATGGATACTTGGAAACAAAATATACTGTAAAGATGAATGTGACGGAAATGAATGGATGGTATGGCTAGCTAAGGGGTTCATCTCCATACATGTTATACTTGCATATAAAACGAATCTAATTGCTTTCCAATAAACCATGAATTCTCAACGCCCCGGGTTAATTAGGTCCGCTTAAATTAACCGTCAAGTTTTCCTTAAGTTAATGAATTGGATGATTGCATACGACAACCCAAAGCATTCCTCACAAGTTCCCTACATGAATTGCATAATAGAGATACAAGCAAGAATCATTAAGCATCATGAAAACTCTAAGTGTTGACGCGGCATTCGTTACTATGATTGAATGAAACTTATGCCAAGAATTTGTTTAACGCGATTGTTTATAAGCAACCTCCACTACTTGTGAATATAAGTTCATAACTATTACGTGAAACTCACTTATATTCTAGCGTCAAATTCATGCATGAAAATTAAGCGTCAACTCTCAATAAACATACATAAATAGGTTATCAATCAAATAGTTAAACAAATTGAATTCACAACTTATGAAACGTAATTAGAAGTACTCAAATCATATTGCAAGCATAAACATATATTTCGAATCACCCCTAGCTAAGGGGGGTTTAGTTCCTCATATGTACAAAACAAAGAGAATTGAAATTAAACATCGAAATCAAAGAAACGCCTAAACATTCCAACAACTCAAACTTGAATTGTATGAACGTTTAGGCCCTCTTCTCTTCCTCTTTATTGTGGCACAAGGTCTAAGGGATGTTGTTGGTGTGTTGAATGGATTGGGGAATTATGGAAGTGGATGAGGAGTGGTGGAAATGGAAGAGGATTGGTGTTTTGGATTATAAGGGAGAGATGGGAAGCCACGGCAAAGGACAGGATGGAAGTGTTTGTGGTGTGTTGTGTATGAAATGAGATGATGAATGGAATGAATCAATGGGGAGTGAATGAATGCTTATTTATAGGTAAATGAGAGGGAACATGACAGCTAGGAATAGGTGGAAATGTGGCTGCAAGTTTGGTGAATGATTATGAGTGAATGCGTGTGAATGTGGCTAGGTTGGAAAGCTGGAATTGCATGTGGAGTGTGCTGAAATGGAGATGTTTTGCACGGCAAAAGGGTGGAATATGTGGCTGTATGTTTGGGTTTGTTTAAAGGGTGCATGTGGGTGAATGTTAGGTTGGAAATGCATGTACAATTGCATGTGTGTGTGCTGGAAATGGGATGGTAGCCACGGCAATGAGTGGTGTTTGGTGCTGGAAATGAATGTGGCTTCAATCTGAAAATGGGAGAGCATGTGCACGGCAAGGATGTGAATGATTATGGAGGGATGTGGCTGAAATAGCATGTGGAAGGAATGCTGGAAAGGTAAGGTAGGCCACGGCAATACTGATTGTTGTTGTGAAATGTGTATGAATGGAGTTGTGTTGTGTATGGTTTCAATTGAATTAAAAGCCACGGCAAAGGGGAGTTTTTGTGTTGGATGCAACGATGAAGAGTGAATAAATAATGCATGTAGGGTTGGAGAAAAGGTGTGTGAATGGGGTGATTGAATGATTAAAGGGACATGTGGGGTGTAATGCATGTGGCTTGCATGTGGAATAAAAAATGAATGGTGGAAATGTGAGTGAATAATGTGCATGTGTGTGAATGCATGTGGAATTAAGAAGAGTATGGAAGTGAATAAATCATAATAGGGCTAGTTTAAAGGGCTAGGGTTTAAGTACATAGAATGGGCCTAAAATAGGTTGGTTTGCATGGCATAGAATGTTTGATTGGGCTAGAGGTTTTCCATGGCTCAAAGGATTTGTTTGATTGGGCTAGGCCCTTTGTTTTATGTCCCCAAAGAGCATACAAGGCTTCAATTTCGTCCATCCTCTTTGCTCCATGATTAAGCTATCCAATCCATGCCCAAAAGTGCCCCAAATAGCCTCAAAATGCACTTTCTTGCTCCCTAAGCCCTTAGAACCTGAAAACAAACAAAAGAAGCATAAAGGACTAAAATAACTAAAGAAACATAACGTAAATGCACGAGAACAAGCCATTTAAGTCGCATGAATATGCTCCTATCAAACTCCCCCACACTTAACTTTTGCTAGTCCTCGAGCAAAACAGAATAAAAACAAATAAACAAAATGACACTACACACGTAAAACACAACCTAAACCTTCCAACAACCGTCTTAGGGATTTCCAATGCACATGACATGTTAAAAATCATCATTCTCACAGATTTTAGTCATCTTCACACTTAAGTACATTCTTAATCATAGTCACCACATACTATTTCACAATTAAGCATTGAAAACCATGTTTTGAATGTAGTATCATGCCTTAGAGAATTTGCTCAATTCCTCACAAGATATGCACTTAATTTTCACTCAGATTTTCTGACTACACCCTACACTAAGTATATGTGAGAAGATTGATGTAAACATGAAACCGAACACTCACATATATGTATCACAAAGAACGCAATTTCTGGAGTTAATAAGCATGTTTAGATATGATCTCATGAATGGAATGCTACTACTTAGACGCTAGAACCAGTGACACCATATGCTCATACCAAGTTCAAACTCCACAAATTGAAACACATAACACTCAAGATTGAAGTCACGGGTTGTAATGGGGTTCGGGGCGTGTGGATAACAAAGAGGGGATATGGAAAACAAAGGTTCTTAAAGAAATAGTGAGCAAAGCACTTGAATCAACTTAGAATTCACTTTTGAATGAAAACTCAACTTTTGAACAAAAATGGAGAATTTAGACAATTTACGGCCAGAATTGGTGTTTTGGACCCTTTCTTCAATCACTCATTCTTTCATTTTTTTCAAGCTCTTTTTTCTTTCTTTCTTTCTTTTCTTTTTTTTTTTTTTTCTTTTCTTTTGAATCTCAAAACATACATAAACACTTAAACATTCTCTCCCCCACACTCATTTTCTTGCATAATGTAACTCAAAAGGAATTCATTTAAGTCATGCTCACTATCTTTTTAAGAACAAGGGTATGGAATGTCCTAATCTAGGCTAGGTGAGGAAAATGTGGGTTAACAAAGAATAAAGGCTAAACAAAGCTCAACGGGGGTAAAACTTACAACAAATACGAAATATGGGAAGTGAGGCTATTTGGCTATGGTGGTGGTCACTACACAACTTCTTCTTGAATATGTGTTATGCAAATCAATAACATGCTTTGAATGAAATGGGCATGAGTTCTAGCATTTCGAACTATATGATGAAACGCCTTCTAAGTAGTAACCAAGCAAAGAATAATGAGATCATGCAACGACTTTAGAAAACAAGAAATCACAGATTATACTCTCCAAAGAACGTTATAGGCTCAAGTCTCTCAGGGTTGTAGCATTTGTTTGAGTTCCTTCAGGCATGTTACAAAAACTAATTTTTCTTTTATGATTGCATGTGAAGTCATACATTATAACCATAACCAAGCATATACCAAGAGTAAATCAAACTTTTCTCCATGTTTATAACTCTTTTTAACAGTCATGCAATTACAAACCAAATCCTCATCATTGTGTTGGATGGTGACCTACGACACAAACACACAAAAACGACTCAAAACACTCTTTTTAGGCTTTTCAAAACATGTTTTTTTTTTCAAATTTTTATGTGATTTTCGGAGTTATAAAACAAAACACACTAAAACAGTTTAAAAACACTTAAAAAAACAGCAAGAAACAACATTTGAAGTTATGGTGGATAAAACCCTACGAATTTGCATCAAAACACTTTAGTAACTCCCCCACACTTAAATCAAACATTGTCCTCAATGTTTTAAGCTTAAAACCACACTAAACACAAGCAAACATATAAACAGCAATTAAACATACTAAACATGGCATAATGTATCTAACAAAGAGAAGAGTTTAGGGATGCAAAACTGGTTATGGAGTGTAAATTCCATCTTCTCCTTAGTGATTGCAGTGAGGCTTCATCTTGAGTTTTTCCACAGGCTACTCTTGAACTGAGCTGGAGATTCTTTTGGTTTCCTCCGATCGTTGATTTTCCTTTGTGCTACTCTTGAACTGGGCAGCAGGATTCTTTTGGTCTCCCCCAAAGGTCTGAGCTTACTCCTTTTATCTGTTTCTTTGTTCAATCTCTCCAATTCGTATTGAAGAGGGTTAGAGGATAGCTCAGCATATGCTTGTCTCCTCATGCTTCAATGTATCATTTTCCTTTGCCTTACTTGCTCCCCTTTGCAGAAGTGGTCACTTCTCTGGAAGTGTATCAACCGTTGAAGATGACTACTCGAGAGCAACGCTAGGTAAGCAACCAGGGAATAGAGTCCAGGTAGACTCCAAGTGCCGGCTGATTGCTTCTTTCACTTTGCCATGCAGGTAATATCAAGGACAAAGGAAAAGACAGGGAAAGAGCATGATATGAGATACCTTTGCTTTCGCCCTTGATGATATGAGATACCTTTGCTTTCGAAGAGGCAGCGAATGAATTAGCACATATATTTGTTGCGCTTGTCTCCACAGGCTTCGATCCACCGTTTCCTCTTGCCTCCTTTGTACTCCAGGCATTTGGTATCTTCTTTGGGGGATACATTCATGGTTGAAAGTGTGTTCTCAAGAGAAGGAGAAAACTGAGCATGTTTGAGGGGGTTGGTTGCATTTACATTCTCGGCCGAGAAGGAAAGTCATGTGCTTCTGGGTGTATGCCTTGCCATGAATGCTGATGTATATAGGAATTGTAATGGCAAATGGCAATGCGGATGCGAAAATTACCTCCACGCGTCTTTAGCTTTGGCAGAGAGCTTTTGACAAAATGGCACGCGTTTTCTGAAAAGCGGGGAGCTTTCGACAAAGTGGCACACGCTTTCTGAAAAGCGGGGAGCTTTCGACAAAGTGGCACACGCTTTCTGAAAAGCTGGGAGCTTTTGACAAAGTTACACACGCTTTCTGAAAAGCCGGGATTACGTCTGACGAGCTGGCGATCTTTACGCTGAAAATTCCGGTTTTGAAGAGTGGTGCCTCTTCATTTCTGAATCGGTGAACGCCTCTCCTTTAATAGAGGTGATCGATCACCTCTAGCATGCACACTTGAAAATTTCCCAGAAATCGTCTCCGGCCTGTCGAGATTTCACTCTATCCAACCCTTCTCTTTTAACTTCTTGAAAAATGGCTAGCTCATCTAACCCATCGAACATTTGCTTAGATTTGAGTCTAAGCAATGATCCTGTTGCGCCGCGTCAGGATAAGGTATGGTGCCCGTCTTTCTTAACTTCTCATGGCCCTCTTACAGATGAGGACTCTGTGATGACGGATGCAACAACAGCTACGATAGTAGCTCGGAACCTCCTGACTCCCAAAGATAGTCAGTTGCTTTCAGGACGGTCCGATGAGTTGGCCGTTCAAGAGTCCTTGGGTCTTAGCGTTCAGTGCGCTGGCTCTGTGTCCAACATGGGCCAACGCCTTCTTGCTCGCTCCCGTCAGGTTGAATCCTTGATGGAGGAGGTGGAGAGTCTTAAGTAGGAGATCAAACAGCTTAAGTACGAGAACCGAAGTTTGCACGTGCTTGCCAACAATTATTCGACAGGCATGAAGAGGAAGTTTGATGAGCTTGATGACCGTCAAAGGCTTGCGGCTTTCTTCCAGAGGCACCTTTTTCCTGGGTCATCTAGCGTTCCACCAAGGATTGGGGCCTTGAATGATCTATCTTCGGTGCCTTCCGCTCCTATGCCTCTTGCTTCGATGCCTTCTGCTCCGATGCCTCCTGCTCCGAGAGTGTTGCCACGTAGTGGGGCCTCATGTACACAACCCTTGTGAAGGCTCCATCTTTCTCTTTCTTTGTTAGATACAATTGTAATTTCTCGAAAAATCAATGAACAAGCTTTGTTTTATTCACTGTATTGGGTTGCCTCCCAAGTAGCGCTTTCTTTTACGTCTTCCAGCCGGACGAAGCCTTCTTAGGCTCAATTGGAACCCACGGCATGGAATTTATCTTTGAATGGGGGGTGATACTTGAGATGATCCGTTAATGGTTTAAATTCTAGAGTGGGTGCCTGGATCGTTAACAGCATATCAGTATAAAACAAAATTGAAATTCGGGGAGGCGGCTTACCTCTGTGCTCCGACAAGAACTCAATGACAAACACCACTCCCTTGAAAGTTTCAGGGATATTGGACTTGGCCAGATTGCATGTGATGGTTATGACTTGTCCAATGTCGTCAAATTCAACTTCTTTGGGTTTTGTGGTTTCAAATATGTCCTCTTTGACGAATTCTTGATATTCCCCCGTCACATCTTGCTCTTGATTCTTTGGAAAGGATTCGAAGATGCCTTTCTCACCCTCTTCTTCCTTGGATTGCATGATCCTGCAAGGAATAGGGACATTCAATGGAACGGGTATAGAAATAATTAACTTTGGAACAACCTTACCTGAATTGGATGGCGTAGGAGCAATAGGTGCCTGCGGCAAAGGTGTTTCCTCTTCCTCAATTAGCAGCTCCTCATCCACTTCTAGGCTATGTTTGGACATGTTTAGGTCAGCTCCAACCTCCATAGCATTTCCCAAAGTGATAGCATTATGGATTTCAAAATCTTCCTTCGAGTTTTCAATAGTTGAGTTGGAGAGTTCACTTTGCTCTTGAATTTGTTTCATGAACCCCATAATCTGCCCAATTTGCTCCTCCAATTTACCCAACTTCTTGTCTTGATTTTGTTCGTCCTTGTTTTGAGTTTGGACTTCCTGCGTCAAAGTAGTAAGTAATTGAAAAATCGTATCATTATCACTTGAATTACTTACATTGCTTTGGGCAGGTTGTGGTGGCTACATAGGTGCTGTATAGAACTCCTCATATGGTTGCCATCATTCTCCTTGTTGAGCCTCCTCGACTTGGTTTTGTGAGCCCTGCACCGAAGAAATTAAGTCATTAAGAGCTTGATTATAATCTATTGACAAACCTTGGTTTTGTTGGGCATATTGTATATGAGGTTATGGTGGATGCATAAACGTCGAATAGAACTCCTCATAGGGCTGCCAATATCCTTCTTGTTGAATATGTTGAGGTTCCCACCACGTAGAGTTTGAATGATCACTCCAATCCGAATTGTAATTATTGGAAAACACGTCGTTCCTTGATTGATTATGATCAAATGTACCCACTCTTTGCATTTGGTACTCTTCCATAAGCTGTGACAATAGAGAAGCATTATCAAGTGCCATGTCAACAAAATAAAACTAAAAATATAAACACACAAACGAAAATAAAACAATCCAAGAGATTAGCAAAGTTGCTAATCCCCGGCAACGGCGCCAAAATTTGATGCGATAATTATACGCACACAAATTAAACCCTCTTTTTGTCAATTGTAGTATAAGTATAAGTAGGGATCGTTCTGGACCGGGGATTAGGAGGGATTGTTAATCACTTGGATTTGACTCAAAAACGTAAAAACACAATATAAAACACTATGCTAGACTCAAAGAATACAAAACTAAAAATAAGAAAGATTAAGACTAAGACTTCAACGAAATAGGGGGGAATTGGATTTGGACGAATTTAAACTAAAATGGATACTTGGAAACAAAATATATTGTAAAGATGAATGTGACGGAAATGAATGGATGGTATGGCTAGCTAAGGGGTTCATCTCCATACATGTTATACTTGCATATAAAACGAATCTAATTGCTTTTCAATAAACCATGAATTCTCAACGCCCCGGGTTAATTAGGTCCGCTTAAATTAACCGTCAAGTTTTCCTTAAGTTAATGAATTGGATGATTGCATACGACAACCCAAAGCATTCCTCACAAGTTCCCTACATGAATTGCATAATAGAGATACAAGCAAGAATCATTAAGCATCATGAAAACTCTAAGTGTTGACGAGGCATTCGTTACTATGATTGCATGAAACTTATGCCAAGAATTTGTTTAACGCGATTGTTTATAAGCAACCTCCACTACTTGTGAATATAAGTTCATAACTATTACGTGAAACTCACTTATATTCTAGCGTCAAATTCATGCATGAAAATTAAGCGTCAACTCTCAATAAACATACATAAATAGGTTATCAATCAAATAGTTAAACAAATTGAATTCACAACTTATGAAACGTAATTAGAAGTACTCAAATCATATTGCAAGCATAAACATATATTTCGAATCACCCCCTAGCTAAGGGGGGTTTAGTTCCTCATACGTACAAAACAAAGAGAATTGAAATTAAACATCGAAATCAAAGAAACGCCTAAACATTCCAACAACTCAAACTTGAATTGTATGAACGTTTAGGCCCTCTTCTCTTCCTCTTTATTGTGGCACAAGGTCTAAGGGATGTTGTTGGTGTGTTGAATGGATTGGGGAATTATGGAAGTGGATGAGGAGTGGTGGAAATGGAAGAGGATTGGTGTTTTGGATTATAAGGGAGAGATGGGAAGCCACGGCAAAGGAAAGGATGGAAGTGTTTGTGGTGTGTTGTGTATGAAATGAGATGATGAATGGAATGAATCAATGGGGAGTGAATGAATGCTTATTTATAGGTAAATGAGAGGGAACATGACAGCTAGGAATAGGTGGAAATGTGGCTGCAAGTTTGGTGAATGATTATCAGTGAATGCATGTGAATGTGGCTAGGTTGGAAAGCTGGAATTGCATGTGGAGTGTGCTGAAATGGAGATGTTTTGCACGGCAAAAGGGTGGAATATGTGGCTGTATGTTTGGGTTTGTTTAAAGGGTGCATGTGGGTGAATGTTAGGTTGGAAATGCATGTGCAATTGCATGTGTGTGTGCTGGAAATGGGATGGTAGCCACGGCAATGAGTGGTGTTTGGTGCTGGAAATGGATGTGGCTTCAATCTGAAAATGGGAGAGCATGTGCACGGCAAGGATGTGAATGATTATGGAGGGATGTGGCTGAAATAGCATGTGGAAGGAATGCTGGAAAGGTAAGGTAGGCCACGACAATACTGATTGTTGTTGTGAAATGTGTATGAATGGAGTTGTGTTGTGTATGGTTTCAATTGAATTAAAAGCCACGGCAAAGGGGAGTTTTTGTGTTGGATGCAATGATGAAGAGTGAATAAATAATGCATGTAGGGTTGGAGAAAAGGTGTGTGAATGGAGTGATTGAATGATTAAAGGGACATGTGGGGTGTAATGCATGTGGCTTGCATGTGGAATAAAGAATGAATGGTGGAAATGTGAGTGAATGATGTGCATGTGTGTGAATGCATGTGGAATTAAGAAGAGTATGGAAGTGAATAAATCATAATAGGGCTAGTTTAAAGGGCTAGGGTTTAAGTACATAGAATGGGCCTAAAATAGGTTGGTTTGCATGGCATAGAATGTTTGATTGGGCTAGAGGTTTTCCATGGCTCAAAGGATTTGTTTGATTGGGCTAGGCCCTTTGTTTTATGTCCCCAAAGAGCATACAAGGCTTCAATTTCGTCCATCCTCTTTGCTCCATGATTAAGCTATCCAATCCATGCCCAAAAGTGCCCCAAATAGCCTCAAAATGCACTTTCTTGCTCCCTAAGCCCTTAGAACCTGAAAACAAACAAAAGAAGCATAAAGGACTAAAATAACTAAAGAAACATAACGTAAATGCACGAGAACAAGCCATTTAAGTCGCATGAATATGCTCCTATCACATACACCCAAAAACGCATAACTTTCCTTCTCGGCCGAGAATGTAGCTCCAACCAAACCTCTCAAACATGCTCAGTTTTCTTCTTCTCTTGAGAACACATATTCAACCATTGATGTATCCCCCAAAGAAGATACCAGATGCCTGGAGTACAGATGAGGCAAGAGGAAACAGTGGATCGAAGCATGTGGAGACAAGCGCAACAAATATATGTGCTGATTCATTCGCTGCTTCTTCAAACACAAAAGTATCTCATATCATCAAGGGCGAAAGCAAAGGTATCTTATATCATGATCTTTCCCTGTCTTTTCCTTTGCCTTTGTTATTACTCGCATGGCAAAGTAAAAAAAGCAATCAGCCGGCACTTAGAGTCAGTCTTCCGATCTACCCTCTTCAGTACGAATTGGAAAGATTGAATAAAGAAACAGGTCATCACCTCCACCTCGTGCTTGCCTGCCATGTGTCAGAGTCCTCCAGCCCAGTCCAAGATTAGCCTGTAGAAAAACTCACGATCAAGCCTCAATGCAATCACCAAGAAGAAGATGGAATTTACACTCCATAACCAGATTTGCATCCCTAAACTCTTCTCTTTGTTAGATACATTCTGCCATGTTTAGTATGTTTAGTTGCTGTTTATGGGTTTACTTTTGTTTGGTGTGTTTTAAGCTTGAAACATTGAGGACAATGTTTGATTTAAGTGTGGGGGGGGGGGGGTGGTAACTAAAGTGTTTTCATGCAAATTCGTAGGGTTTTATCCACCATAACTTCTAATGTTGTTTATTGCTGTTTTTAAGTGTTTTTAAACTGTTTTAGTGTGTTTTGACTTAAAAATTCGAAAATCCCATAAAAATTTGAAAAATTGTTTCAAAAAACCCAAAAAGAGTTGTTTTAAAGTTGTTTTTGTGTGTGTGTTTGTGTCTTAGGGTACCTTCCAACACAATGATGAGGATTTGGTTTTTAATTGCATGACTATTAAAGAATGTGTAAACATCGCTGGAAGTTGATTTGTGCTTTGGTTTATGCTTGGTTATGGTTATAGCTTATGAATTCACATGTAATCACAAAGGAAAAAAATTTGGTTTTTGTAACATGCTTGAAGGAAGAAACTCAAACAAACGCTACAACCTTGTGAGACTTGAGCCTAAACGTTATTTGGAGAGTTAAAATCTGTGCATTATTGTTTCTAAAGTCGTTGCATGATCTCATTATTCTTTGCTTGGTTACTACTTAGAAGGCATTTCATCACTTAGTTCCAAATGCTAGAACTCATGCCCATTTCATTCAAAGCATGCTATTGATTTGCATAACACATATTCAAGATGAAGTTGTGTAGTGACCACCATCAAAGCCAAACAGCCATGTGCCCTTCACTCATTTTGTGTTTAAGTTTAACCCGATTGAGCCGTGTAGCCCATGTTCTTCGTTAACCCACATCACCCTCACCTAGCCTAGATTAGGGCCATCCTTACCCTTGTTCTTGAAGCATAGTAAGCATGAATGAATTCCCTTTGATTAATGTGTTGCAGAAAACAAGTGTGGGGGAAAGATTATTGATGTGAGTTTATGTGTGATGCTGTCCAAGTAAGCACACAAATTAAAACCCTCTTGTGACAATTGTAGTAAAGATGCAAGTAGGGATCGTTCTAGACCGGGGATTAGGAGGGATTACTAAATCACTTGGAAACTGACTCAAAAACGTAAAACAAACGTTAAAAACACTAAACTAGACTCAAAGAATGCAAAGCTAAACAATAAAACACTAAAACAAATCAAAAGACTCAAAGAATACAAAACGCTTATAAACACAAACTAAGACACTTTCTAACTAAATTGGACACTAAAGTAAAGGGGGATTGAGGTTTTGACGAAATTAAACTAAACGCAACGATTGTAATTTAAAGGCAGAATGTAAAAATGAATGTGATGAAAATATGGATGAATGCTAGCTAGAAGGTTCTTCTCCACACATGTCACACTTGCATACAATTTGATTTTCAGTTGGTCTTTCGATGAATTATGGAACTCGACACTCCAAGTTAATTAGGTCCACTTAAATTAACCTTCAAATTTCCCTAGAATCATTGAATTGGATGAATATGCATCGCAAACAAATTATTCCTAACAAGTTCTCTATATGAACAGCATGATAAAGATACAAGTTAGAATCATTACGTTCTTTGGAAATTATAAGCATCGACAAGGCATTTGTAACTATGAAAAGCATGATACTCTTGCCAGGAATTCAATTAACGCGATTGTTTATAAGCAACCTCCACTACTTGTGAATATAAGTTCATAACTATTAGGTGAAACTCACTTATATTCTAGCGTCAAATTCATGCATGAACATTAAGCGTGCACTCTCAATAAACATACACAAACAAGTTATCAATCAAACAGTTAAATGAATTGAATCCATCATTCATGAAATTCCAACCAAAAGTAATCAATTCATATTGCAAGTATAACCATGGTTTCGAATCACCCCCTAGCTAACTAGGGGGATTTAGCCTCTCATGTTCACAAAAAGAGAATTACAATTGAATTTAAACATAAAGCACAAAGGAACGATTACACCTAGAACGCCCAACGAATCCACGTGAATTGGTGCGCGTCGAAGCTCCTCTTTCCTCTTCTCCTTCTGCGGCAGATTGGTTTTGGGTGGTTTTTGGATGTTTTTCTGGTTTGGGAATGGATTTAGGGAGGTTTTGTGGTGCGGCAATGGCGGTGGAAGGTGTAGGATGGTGTGGAATGGTGGTTGCAATGGTGGGAAAGCTGCGGACAGGTTTGGAATTAAGGGGGGGAATGGTGCTGCGGCTGTTTTTGAAAAAATCTGGAAGATGGCTCGGCAAAAATGGAGAGTTATATGGAATTAGGGTGAATAATTATAGAATGTGGCTGAATATTGTATTAGGGTGAATTGTAGAATAATCACGGCTTGTGAATAAAAAAATGGGAAAGAATGGAGTTGCGGCTGTGATTGGGAAAATATGCGGCTAAAGGATGGATGAAAGGCACGGGATAATGGCTGATTGTTGTTAGGGTTTGTAAGTTATGGAATGCATGGCAATATGGGAAGGAATAATGGGAAAAGTGGGATTTGCGGCTAGGTTGAAAAGAAAAGGGTTAATGGCTAAAAATAATAAATGAATTAAAGTGCAACAATTTAAATTAGGGTGCGGCTGCTTGTGAAATTAATTAGGGTGTGAATCATGGATCCTACGGTTTTTGAAAGGAATATGTGTAAAAAGTGGCTGAATGAAATTGGGGTGGAAAAATCACGGCCTTTATTTCTTTTTGGTTTTTTTAGGGTTAATGGTAAATGGGGGGGATATGGAAAGGTGCGGCTAAGTATGTAAAACCTAGAGTTTTAAATATGTTTGGTTCCTAGCTTATTTTTATTAACGAAAATAAATTCAAAGGCTTACGAAAATAGGAAATTAAAACATAAATATAAAGGTACGGCTAGGAAGGGAAATAGGGCTAGGGCCTTGGTTTTGTGTCCTAAAGTGCCTATAAGGCCGTCAAAGTGGCTAGAAAATACGGACGTTTAAGTTTAGGAAAGGTTACCAAAACAGGAAACTTAAGGTTAACTTTCCTAAAATAGGAAACCTTGTTTGAGTAGGATTCTTCGTTTTGGTAAGAATTCAACGTTGGCGTAGGAATTCGTCGTTTCTTCAAGTCTTCAACTCATTCATTCCTCTTTCGCTCCAAAAGACTCCAATTTGCATCTTCTTGCACACTTTGGCCTTATAATCTGAAAATACACAAAAGTGGCCTTAAACACTAAAACAACTAAGTAAACACAACATAAATGCACGAGAACAAGCTAATTAAGTCGCATGAATATGCTCCTATCAAATTCCCCCACACTTAACTTTTGCTAGTCCTCGAGCAAAACAAAACAACTAAAGTAAACAAAACGCAACAAAACAAACAAAACATAGCCTAAACCTTCAACGTTTGCCTCAGGGATTTCCAATGAAACATGACATGTCAAAGATCATTACTCACATAGCTTTTAGTCTTACTTCCCCTTAAGCACATCCTTAATCATAGTTACCATTCACTAGTTCACATTTAATCAATTAAAACACATTTTGAATGTAGTAACATGCCTTAGAGAATTCCCTCAATTCCTCACTAGTTATGCACTCAATTTTCACTCAGATTTTCTGACTACACACCCTACACTAGTTATATGTGAGAAGATTGATGTAAACATGAAAGGTAGGGATAAACAAAAGTTCTTTAAGCAAGGAAAGGTAGGGATAAACAAAAGTTCTAACGGGCTTGGGGTATTGGCTAACAAGGAAAGGTAGGGATAAACAAAAGTTCTTTAAGCAATAGCAAGTAAAGTAATGAAATTAAGACCTAGAATTCCCTTAGAATGCAGAAATCAACTTTTAAACAAATAGGGAAGATTCAAACAACTCTTAGGGCCTAATTCATTGTTTTGGGCCCTTACTTCAACAACCAATACTTTTCAACTATTTTCAACTCTTTTTCCTTTTTTTTTTTTTTTTTTTTTTTTTTTTTTTAACTCGTGCCTATGGCACATAACTCACATCAATAATCCTTCCCCCACACTTATTTCCTGCAACACATTAATCAAAAGGAATTCATTGCTTACTATGCTTCAAGAACAAGGGTAAGGATGGTCCTAATCTAGGCTAGGTGAGGATAATGCGGGTTAACAAAGAATATGGGCTAACACGGCTCAATGGGGGTTAAACTTAAACACAAAATGAGTGAAGGGCACATGGCTGTTTGGCTTTGATGGTGGTCACTACACAACTTCATCTTGAATATGTGGTATGCAAATCAATGACATGCTTTGAATGAAATGGGCATGAGTTCTAGCATTTGGAACTAAGTGATGAAACGCCTTCTAAGTAGTAACCAAGCAATGAATAATGAGATCATACAACGACTTAGAAAACAATGATGCATAGATTATAACTCTCCAAATAACGTTTAGGCTGAAGTCTCACAGGGATGTAGCGTTTGTTTAAGTTCCTTCCTTCAAGCATGTTACAAAAACTAATTTTTTCTTTTGTGATTACATGTGAATTCGTAAACTATAACTACAACCAAGCATAAACCAAAGAGTATATCAAACGTCCAACCATGTTGGTAACTTTCTTTAACCATCATGCAATTAAAAACCAAATCCTCATCATTGCGTTGGAAGGTGACCTACGACACAAACAAACACACAAAAACAAGTCTTTTTGGGTTTTTCAAAACAATTTTTCAAATTTTTATGGTATTTTCGGATTTTTAAATCAACACACTCTTAAACACTCTAAAATAGCTTAAAAACACTTAAAAACAGCAAAGAACAAGTTTAGACATGTTAGGTGGTAAAACTCTATGAATTTCATGCACAAATATCTCAAAACAGAATGTTACCCCCCCACACTTAAACTAAACATTGTCCTCAATGTTTTAGACACAATTGAAAACATTACACAAAACATAAAGTAAGCAACAAAGGAAAGGGTTTAGGGACGCAAATCTGAGTGTGGAGCGATTCCCAAGTTCTTCCTTTGTTGATTGCATGGGTTGCCTCCCACGAAGCGCTTGCTTTAACGTCTTCCAGCCGGACGAAACCTTCTTTTACTCCTCACTCTGGCTCACGGAATGGAGGGTTATGTCCTCCACGGTATACTCCTTGAAATTTCTCGTAGTACGGCTCGATGAATGGGAGGGGATAGTGATCCTCCCTGATTTTGGTGCTTGGGTTCCGACACTCCATGTACATGCTCCCACCACCTTTAAATTGGTTTTTCACCTGCACCACAGAAGGTAACAACCTATTACTTGAAATGGGAATCGGAATTGGGATTGGAGACTTACTAGGATGTTGTGGCAATGTCCCTAGGGCAGCCACTATCTCGCCAATTTTAGCACAAGGCACGGCCATATTGGATGTTTTTATGGTAATGGCATGCTCTTTGTGCTCCAATCCAATTCCTTCCTTGATGGTGATTCTAGATGCATCCTTCTTGATTGGTGCGGATCCTCTCGGCCCTAAGTCCTTATGCACATCTATAACACAACAAGAATGAACATCATTAGTACTCTTAATGGATTCAGAAACTTTAAAGTTAATTGTATCACCACCAAACTCCATAGTTAAAGCTCCCTTGGCCACATCAATCTTGGTGTGGGCTGTTTTCATGAAAGGTCGTCCAAGTAAGAGCGGTGATGGTGGAGAGTAGGTTGAATCATCCATGTCAAGCACATAGAAATCTGCAGGAAAAATCAAATGTTCTACCTGCACCAAAACATCTTCCAAGACTCATCTCGGGTATGCATTAGATCGATCAGCTAATTGTATAACAACACCATCATTTTTAAGCTCTCCTAGATTCATAGATGCATAAACAGAGTATGGCATGACATTAATTGATGCACCTAAATCTAGCATAGCATGTTCGAACTTTGTATTTCCAATTACACACGGGATCGTGAAACTACCTGGATCTTTGCATTTGGGTGGTAGTTTGCGTTGCAAGATGGCAGAGACATTCTCACTTACATGAACCACCTCTTTTTCTTGAATCCGTTTCCTTGTTGTACAAAGCTTTTTCAAGAACTTCGCATACTTCGGGATTTGCTTGATTGCATCCAAAAGGGGTATGTTGACTTGAACTTTTCTAAATGTCTCTAGAACATCTTTTTCCTCCTCTTCTTTCGTGGATTGCAAAAATCTGCTAGGAAAAGGAACATTGGGTGGAACAAAGTTAGAATTAATCAATTTTGACCCCAACTTACCTTTGGTGGCCGAATGAGATGAGTTGGGTGCATTAATGTCCCTTGGTAGTTGCGGCAAGGGTGTTTGTACCCTTGCCGTGGGCTTGCTTGCTTCCTCCTCTTCATGTTGCAGCTTTTCATCCTCGTTATGACCTGTTTTTGATGTAGGACCTGCCCCAACTTCCTTACCACTTCTTAGGGTGATTGCTTTAGCTGATTCGAAACCTCCCTTCGGATTTGGAATGGTGGAAAACTTCATCTTGAATATGTGTTATGCAAATCAATGACATGCTTTGAATGAAATGGGCATGAGTTCTAGCATTTGGAACTAAGTGATGAAACGCCTTCTAAGTAGTAACCAAGCAAAGAATAATGAGATCGTGCAACGACTTAGAAAACAATGATGCAAAGATTATAACTCTCCAAATAACGTTTAGGCTCAAGTCTCACAGGGATGTAGCGTTTGTTTAAGTTCCTTCCTTCAAGCATGTTACAAAAACTGATTTTTATCATTTGTGATTACATGTGAATTCGTAAACTATAACTACAACTAAGCATAAACCAAAGAGTATATCAAACGTCCAACCATGTTTGTAACTTTCTTTAACCATCATGCAATTAAAAACCAAATCCTCATCATTGCATTGGAAGGTGACCTACGACACAAACAAACACACAAAAACAACTCTTTTTGGGTTTTTCAAAACAATTTTTGAAATTTTTATGGTATTTTCGGATTTTTAAGTCAACACACTCTAAAACACTCTAAAATAGCTTAAAAACACTTAAAAACAGTGGGAAACAAGTTTAGACATGCTAGGTGGTAAAACCCTACAAATTTCATGCACAAATATCTCAAAACAGAATGTTACCCCCCCACACTTAAACTAAACATTGTCCTCAATGTTTTAGACACAATTAAAAACACAATACACAAAACATAAAGTAAGCAACAAAGGAAAGGGTTTAGGGACGCAAATCTGAGTGTGGAGCGATTCCCAAGTTCTTCCTTTGTTGATTGCATGGGTTGCCTCCCACGAAGCGCTTGCTTTAACGTCTTCCAGCCGGACGAAACCTTCTTTTACTCTTCACTCTGGCTCACGGAATGGAGGGTTATGTCCTCCACGGTATACTCCTTGAAATTTCTCGTAGTACGGCTCGATGAATGGGAGGGGATAGTGATCCTCCCTGATTTTGGTGCTTGGGTTCCGACACTCCATGTACATGCTCCCACCACCTTTAAATTGGTTTTTCACCTGCACCACAGAAGGTAACAACCTATTACTTGAAATGGGAATCGGAATTGGGATTGGAGACTTACTAGGATGTTGTGGCAATGTCCCTAGGGCAGCCACTATCTCGCCAATTTTAGCACAAGGCACGGCCATATTGGATGTTTTTATGGTAATGGCGTGCTCTTTGTGCTCCAATCCAATTCCTTCCTTGATGGTGATTCTAAATGCATCCTTCTTGATTGGTGCGGATCCTTTCGGCCCTAAGTCCTTATGCACATCTATAACACAACAAGAATGAACATCATTAGTACTCTTAATGGATTCAGAAACTTTAAAGTTAATTGTATCACCACCAAACTCCATAGTTAAAGCTCCCTTGGCCACATCAATCTTGGTGTGGGATGTTTTCATGAAAGGTCGTCCAAGTAAGAGCGGTGATGGTGGAGAGTAGGTTGAATCATCCATGTCAAGCACATAGAAATCTGCAGGAAAAATCAAATGTTCTACCTGCACCAAAACATCTTCCAAGACTCCTCTCGGGTATGCATTAGATCGATCAGCTAATTGTATAACAACACCATCATTTTTAAGCTCTCCTAGATTCATAGATGCATAAACAGAGTATGGCATGACATTAATTGATGCACCTAAATCTAGCATAGCATGTTCGAACTTTGTATTTCCAATTACACACGGGATCGTGAAACTACCTGGATCTTTGCATTTGGGTGGTAGTTTGCGTTGCAAGATGGCAGAGACATTCTCACTTACATGAACCACCTCTTTTTCTTGAATCCGTTTCCTTGTTGTACAAAGCTTTTTCAAGAACTTCGCATACTTCGGGATTTGCTTGATTGCATCCAAAAGGGGTATGTTGACTTGAACTTTTCTAAATGTCTCTAGAACATCTTTTTCCTCCTCTTCTTTCGTGGATTGCAAAAATCTGCTAGGAAAAGGAACATCGAGTGGAACAAAGTTAGAATTAATCAATTTTGACCCCAACTTACCTTTGGTGGCCGAATGAGATGAGTTGGGTGCATTAATGTCCCTTGATAGTTGCGGCAAGGGTGCTTGTACCCTTGCCGTGGGCTTGCTTGCTTCCTCCTCTTCATGTTGCAGCTTTTCATCCTCGTTATGACCTGTTTTTGATGTAGGACTTGCCCCAACTTCCTTACCACTTCTTAGGGTGATTGCTTTAGCTGATTCGAAACCTCCCTTCGGATTTGGAATGGTGGAACTAGGGAGTTGTCCGGGATCTCGAAACTTACCTACAAACTCGGCAATCTGCCCAATTTGTTTCTCAAGTTGATCCACCCTCTTATCTTGGTTTTGCATAGCCTTCGCTTGATCTTCCTGCCCATTAGACAACTTAGTTAGTATCTTAATAATTGTATCATTGTCTAAAGAGTTACCTGAACTTGTTTGGGCAGATTGTGGAGGTGCTTGTGTGGGTGCGAATGGCTTGGTGAAGAAGCCCGGAGGTTGTTGCCTAAAGCCCCCTTGTTGTGGTGGTTGTTGGGGCTCTCTCCATCTGAAGTTTGGGTGGTCTCTCCAACCCGGATTGTAAGTGTTAGAATATGGGTCGTTCCTCGGTTGGTTTTGACCCTGAAATCCAATCGCGTTGGCGCTTTCCCATCCACCATTTTCTATGAGTTGCGGGCACTTCTCAGAAGCATGTCCTTGGACTGAACACACCCCGCATACAATCGGTCCTTGCATCCTCATGCCTTCTGCCATCTGAGACACAATGGAGGTAAGATTAGCTAACTGTGAATGAATATCAGGTGCGGAACTTACCTCATGAACCTGCTGCCGTGGGGGTCCTCTTTGTCCCACTCCTTCATATTGTTGAGCGTTCAACGCTCGGTTTGCGATCAAGACCTTGGCATCCCTGGGCGTCTTGTCCACCAATGCTCCACCCGCCGATGCGTCGAGCATTTGTCGTTCGATTGGCAGGAGCCCCTCGTAGAAGTATTGCAGAAGCAACTCCTCCTTCATCTGGTGCTGTGGACAAGAAGCAACAAGAGATTTAAAACGTTCATAGTATGTAGGAAAAGACTCACCATCTTCTTGCTGGATTCCACTTATCCTTTTTCGTAAAAGGATGATTCGAGAAGTTGGGAAAAACTTCTCCAGAAAGGCCCTCTTCATGCTCTCCCACGATGTAACGGTTCCGGGAGCTAAGTCATACAACCAATCCTTGGCTTTGTCCATCAAAGAAAATGGAAAAGCCTTCATCTTCAATATACTTCCGTCAACGTTGACGGGAGTCATACTTGAGCACACCACCTCGAATTCCTTTAGATGCTTGTTCGGATCCTCCATGGACATCCCATGGTACTTCGGAATGTGGTGGAGCAAGCTTGACTTCAACTCAAACTCCTCGGTCTTCCCTTCGGCCGGTGGGGGATATTGGATGCACAAAGGTGTTGCATTAGCCAATCCCGAAGCGGAAAGCTCCTTAAGTGTCCGGTTGTCTACGGCCATGTCTTGGACTTCTTCAAATACTCTTGCCGTGGGTTCCTCAAAGATCCCTGCCGTGGCCTCTTCTTCCTCTTCTAGAACTTGTTCTTCAAGCTCAGGTTCCGGGCTTGGCGGATTTGATTCGTGATGCTTCTTCCTTCGTCTCAAAGTCCTCTCAAAGTCACTGTCAAAGTCCGAGATATGCTCACGAATCGGTTGAGAACTCCGAGTCATGCACTAGTACATAAAACAAGAAAAACAAAACAAAACAAAATCAGAAACTTCAACAAAATAAATAAATAAACAGAAAGTAAACAATCCAAGGGATTAGCAAAGTTGCTAATCCCCGGCAACGGCGCCAAAAATTTGATGCTAACTAAGTAAGCACACAAATTAAAACCCTCTTGTGACAATTGTAGTAAAGATGCAAGTAGGGATCGTTCTAGACCGGGGATTAGGAGGGATTACTAAATCACTTGGAAACTGACTCAAAAACGTAAAACAAACGTTGAAAACACTAAACTAGACTCAAAGAATGCAAAGCTAAACAATAAAACACTAAAACAAATCAAAAGACTCAAAGAATACAAAACGCTTATAAACACAAACTAAGACACTTTTTAACTAAATTGGACACTAAAGTAAAGAGGGATTGAGGTTTTGACGAAATTAAACTAAATGCAAAAATTGTAATTTAAAGGCAGAATGTAAATATGAATGTGATGAAAATATGGATAAATGCTAGCTAGAAGGTTCTTCTCCACACATGTCACACTTGCATACAATTTGATTTTCAGTTGGTCTTTCGATGAATTATGAAACTCAACGCCCCAAATTAACCGTGAATTGCACTAATTAACCCTCAGTTTTTCCACAAGTTATTAAGTTGGATGATTGCATACGACAACCCAAAACATTCCCTACAAGTTCCCTACATGAATTGCATAATAGAGATACAAGCAAGAATCATTAAGTTCTATGAAAAACATAAGCATTGACGAAGCATTCGTTACTATGAATTGCATGAAACTTATGCTAAGAATTCATTCAACGCGATCGTTTTCAAGCGACCTTCACTACTTGTGATTATAAGATTGTAACTATTAGGTGAAACTCCCTCATAATCTAGCATCATATTCATGCATGAAAATTAAGCGTGCACTCTCAATCAACATACATAAATAAGTTATCGAACAAGCAGTTAAACAAATTGAATTCACCATTCATGAAATTCCAACCAAAAATAATCAATTCATATTGCAAGCATAAACATGGTTTCGAATCACCCCCTAGCTAACTAGGGGGATTTAGCCTCTCATGTTCACAACAAGAAAAATAAAATTGAATTTAAACATAAAGAACAAAGGATGGATTACACCTAGAACGCCCAACGAATCCACTTGAATTTCTGCGCGATTTTAAGTCCTCTTCCTCCTTTCTTCTTGCTGCGGCAGAGAAGGTTTATTGTGTTTTTGGGTGATTTTCTGGTTTAGGAATGGGTTTAGGGAAGTGTGGTGGTGCGGCAAGGTGGTGGAATGATGGAGGAAGGTTGGTATGGTGGCTGGAATAATGGAGAAAGGCTGCGGCAGGTTGGAAAATCTGTGGAAGTGCGGCGGCTGGAATGAAAAATATGTGGAATGGCTGCACGGTTTTAATGGAAAAAAGTGGCTGCATCCTCCATGCGGCTGATTGGGTTTTAGGTTTTGTAGAATGGGAGAATTAGGGTATATAAATGGGATAATGGGAAGTGGACGATTAAAAATGGAATAATGGGCTAGTGCGGATATAATGGATAATGGCAATGGACGGTTTGAATGGGATATAGTGGACGATTTAAAAATGGGAAGTGATGGTTAGGTGGAATGGTGGATGAATCATTAGGGTTAGTGCCATGCACGGATTGTATATGGATAATGGGAAATTAGTGGCTGAATAAAGAATGGAATATGGGATATGGTAAGGTAGCTACGGCACAAAGGAGAAAATGGAATGGTGGATGAATAATATATTAGATATGGATATGGGAAATTAGTGCACGGCTTGTATATGGAATGGTGGATGAATAATATATTAGATATGGATATGGGAAATTAGTGCACAGATTGTATATGGAATGGTGGGATAATAAAGGGAAGTGCGGCAAGGTGGTGAATTAGGTTATGGTGGTGGAATTAATGGGGTTAGTGGAATGGTGGATGAATTATAATGTGAAAGTTGAATTAGGGTGCGGCTCTTATCAAAATAATGGGATGGTTGCTTGTTTAACTAGGGTTAATAGGATGAATGGATGAGATGGTTTCATAGATCAATGGGTGGATTAAATGGATGGCTATGGTTTAAAGGGAATTAGGGTTTATGGATGATGGATAGGAATGGTGGGATGCACGGATTGATGGGGGATTAATGGCTGCGGCAATAGGGTTTAGTTTTGGACGTCCATTCCTCGTGCTCCATTTGCATACACCACATTCCAGCTCAGTTTTGCTCCAAAAGCTCCAAATTGCATCATTTCATGTAATATGTCCTTTAAACCTGAAAACACATGAAAGTAGCTTAAAAGACTACTTTAACAAAGAAAACATAACAAAAATGCATAAGAACTAGCTAACTAAGGCGCATAAATATGCTCCTATCAATCCACCCTCTTATCTTGGTTTTGCATAGCCTTCGCTTGATCTTCCTGCCCATTAGACAACTTAGTTAGTATCTTAATAAGTGTATCATTGTCTAAAGAGTTACCTGAACTTGTTTGGGCAGATTGTGGAGGTGCTTGTGTGGGTGCGAATGGCTTGGTGAAGAAGCCCGGAGGTTGTTGCCTAAAGCCCCCTTGTTGTGGTGGTTGTTGGGGCTCTCTCCATTTGAAGTTTGGGTGGTCTCTCCAACCCGGATTGTAAGTGTTCGAGTACGGGTCGTTCCTTGGTTGGTTTTGACCCTGAAATCCAATCGCGTTGGCGCTTTCCCATCCACCATTTTCTATGAGTTGTGGGCACTTATCAGAAGCATGTCCTTGGATCGAACACACCCCGCATACAACCGGTCCTTGCATCCTCATGCTTTCGGCCATCTGAGACACAATGGACGTAAGATTAGCTAACTGGGAATGAATATCGGGGGTGGAACTTACCTCATGCACTTGCTGCCGTGGGGGTCCTCTTTGGCCTACTCCCTCATATTGTTGAGCGTTCAACGCTCGGTTCGCGATCAAGACCTTGGCCGCCATGGGTGTCTTATCCACCAATGCTCCACCCGCCGATGCGTCAAGCATTTGTCGTTCAATTGGCAGGAGCCCCTCGTAGAAGTATTGCAGAAGCAACTCCTCCTTTATCTGGTGCTGTGGACAAGAAGCAACAAGAGATTTAAAACGTTCGTAATACGTAGGAAAAGACTCACCATCTTCTTGCTGTATACCACTTATCCTTTTTCGTAAAAGGATGATTCGAGAAGTTGGGAAAAACTTCTCCAGAAAGGCCCTTTTCATGCTCTCCCACGATGTGACGGTTCCGGGAGCTAAATCGTACAACCAATCCTTGGCTTTGTCCATCAAAGAAAATGGAAAAGCCTTCATCTTCAATATACTTCCGTCAACGTTGACGGGAGTCATACTTGAGCACACCACCTCAAATTCCTTTAGGTGCTTGTTCGGATCCTCCATGGACAACCCATGGTACTTCGGAATATGATGGAGCAAGCTTGACTTCAACTCAAACTCCTCGGTCTTCCCTTCGGTCGATGGGGGATATTGGATGCACAAAGGTGCTGCATTAGCCAATCCCGAAGCGGAAAGCTCCTTAAGTGTCCGGTTGTCTACGGCCATGTCTCGTGGCTCCTCAAAGATCCCTGTCGTGGCCTCTTCTTCCTCTTCTAGGCCTTGTTCTTCAAGCTCAGGTTCCGGGCTTGGTGGATTCGACTCGTGGTGCTTCTTCCTTCGTCTCAAAGTTCTCTCAAAATCACTGTCAAAGTCTGAGATATGCTCACGAATCAGTTGAGAGCTCCGAGTCATGCACTAGTACCTAACACAAGGAAAACAAAACAAAATCAGAAACTTCAACAAAATAAATAAATAAACAGAAATTAAACAATCCAAGGGATTAGCAAAGTTGCTAATCCCCGGCAACGGCGCCAAAAATTTGATGCTGTCTAAGTAAGCACACAAATTAAAACCCTCTTGTGACAATTGTAGTAAAGATGCAAGTAAGGATCGTTCTAGACCGGGGATTAGGAGGGATTACTAAATCACTTGGAAACTGACTCAAAAACGTAAAACAAACGTTAAAAACACTAAACTAGACTCAAAGAATGCAAAGCTAAACAATAAAACACTAAAACAAATCAAAAGACTCAAAGAATACAAAACGCTTATAAACACAAACTAAGACACTTTCTAACTAAATTGGACACTAAAGTAAAGGGGGATTGAGGTTTTGACGAAATTAAACTAAACGCAACGATTGTAATTTAAAGGCAGAATGTAAAAATGAATGTGATGAAAATATGGATGTATGCTAGCTAGAAGGTTCTTCTCCACACATGTCACACTTGCATACAATTTGATTTTCAGTTGGTCTTTCGATGAATTATGGAACTCGACACTCCAAGTTAATTAGGTCCGCTTAAATTAACCTTCAAATTTCCCTAGAATCATTGAATTGGATGAATATGCATCGCAAACAAATTATTCCTAACAAGTTCTCTATATGAACAGCATGATAAAGATACAAGTTAGAATCATTACGTTCTTTGGAAATTATAAGCATCGACAAGGCATTTGTAACTATGAAAAGCATGATACTCTTGCCAGGAATTCAATTAACGCGATTGTTTATAAGCAACCTCCACTACTTGTGAATATAAGTTCATAACTATTAGGTGAAACTCACTTATATTCTAGCGTCAAATTCATGCATGAACATTAAGCGTGCACTCTCAATAAACATACACAAACAAGTTATCAATCAAACAGTTAAATGAATTGAATCCAACATTCATGAAATTCCAACCAAAAGTAATCAATTCATATTGCAAGTATAACCATGGTTTCGAATCACCCCCTAGCTAACTAGGGGGATTTAGCCTCTCATGTCCACAAAAAGAGAATTACAATTGAATTTAAACATAAAGCACAAAGGAACGATTACACCTAGAACGCCCAACGAATCCACGTGAATTGGTGCGCGTCGAAGCTCCTCTTTCCTCTTCTCCTTCTGCAGCAGATTGGTTGTGGGTGGTTTTTGGATGTGTTTCTGGTTTGGGAATGGATTTAGGGAGGTTTTGTGGTGCGGCAATGGCGGTAGAAGGTGTAGGATGGTGTGGAATGGTGGCTGCAATGGTGGGAAAGCTGCGGACAGGTTTGGAATTAAGGGGGGGAATGGTGCTGCGGCTGTTTTTGAAAAAATCTGGAAGATGGCTCGGCAAAAATGGAGAGTTATATGGAATTAGGGTGAATAATTATAGAATGTGGCTGAATATTGTATTAGGGTGAATTGTAGAATAATCACGGCTTGTGAATAAAAAAATGGGAAAGAATGGAGTTGCGGCTGTGATTGGGAAAATATGCGGCTAAAGGATGGATGAAAGGCACGGGATAATGGCTGATTGTTGTTAGGGTTTGTAAGTTATGGAATGCATGGCAATATGGGAAGGAATAATGGGAAAAGTGGGATTTGCGGCTAGGTTGAAAAGAAAAGGGTTAATGGCTAAAAATAATAAATGAATTAAAGTGCAACAATTTAAATTAGGGTGCGGCTGCTTGTGAAATTAATTAGGGTGTGAATCATGGATCCTACGGTTTTTGAAAGGAATATGTGTAAAAAGTGGCTGAATGAAATTGGGGTGGAAAAATCACGGCCTTTATTTCTTTTTGGTTTTTTTAGGGTTAATGGTAAATGGGGGGGATATGGAAAGGTGCGGCTAAGTATGTAAAACCTAGAGTTTTAAATATGTTTGGTTCCTAGCTTATTTTTATTAACGAAAATAAATTCAAAGGCTTACGAAAATAGGAAATTAAAACATAAATATAAAGGTACGGCTAGGAAGGGAAATAGGGCTAGGGCCTTGGTTTTGTGTCCTAAAGTGCCTATAAGGCCGTCAAAGTGGCTAGAAAATACGGACGTTTAAGTTTAGGAAAGGTTACCAAAACAGGAAACTTAAGGTTAACTTTCCTAAAATAGGAAACCTTGTTTGAGTAGGATTCTTCGTTTTGGTAAGAATTCATCGTTGGCGTAGGAATTCGTCGTTTCTTCAAGTCTTCAACTCATTCATTCCTCTTTCGCTCCAAAAGACTCCAATTTGCATCTTCTTGCACACTTTGGCCTTATAATCTGAAAATACACAAAAGTGGCCTTAAACACTAAAACAACTAAGTAAACACAACATAAATGCACGAGAACAAGCTAATTAAGTCGCATGAATATGCTCCTACCAATGTGCCATAGGCACAGCTATAAAAAAAAAAGAAAAAAAGAAAGAAGGAGTTGAAAAGAAGTGAAAAAGAGTTCCAAAGTATTGTTTGTTGAAGTAAGGGCCCAAAACAATGAATTAGGCTTTAAGAGTTGTTTGAATCTCCCCTGTTTGTCTAAAAGTTGATTTCTGCATTCTAAGTGAATTCTAAGTCGCAATTTCATTACTTTGCTTGCTATTGCTTAAAGAACTTTTGTTTCCCTCTATCTTTCCATTGTTAACCAATACCCTAAACCCCATTACAACCCTTGACTTCTATCTTGAGTGTTGTGCATTTCAATTTGTGGAGTTTGAAGTTGGCATGAGCATATGGTGTCACTGGTTCTCGCGTCTAAGTAGTAGCATTCCATTCATGAGATCATATCTAAACATGCTTATTAACTCCAGAAATTGCATTCTTTGTGATACATATATGTGAGTGTTCGTTTTCATGTTTACATCAATCTTCTCACATATGACTAGATTAGGGTGCGTAGTTAGAAAATCTGAGTGAAAATCGAGTGCATATCTTGTAAGGAATTGAGCAAATTCTCTAAGGCATGTTACTACATTCAAAACATGGTTTTAAATGCTTAATTGTGAACTAGTATGTGGTGACTATGATTAAGAATGTACTTAAGTGTGAAGATGACTAAAATCTGTGAAGATAACGAATTTTAACATGTCATGTGCATTGAAAATCCCTGAGACTATTGTTGGAAGGTTTAGGTTTTGTTCTGTTTTTCTGTTTTGCTCGAGGACTAGCAAAAGCTAAGTGTGGGGGAATTTGATAGGAACATATTTATGCGACTTAATTGGCTTGTTCTCGTGCATTTACGTTGTGTTTCTTTAGTTATTTTAGTCCTTTATGCCATTTTCGTGTGTTTCTAGGTTAATATGGCTAAGGAGGCAAAAAGGTGCATGTCGGAGCATTTTGGAGCAAAATTGGGCTTAGAATGGAAAGCTTATGCTTGGACCCAAAGTGTTGGACGAATTTGAAGGCCTTGTATGCACTTTGGACATAAAACAAAGGGCCTAACCCAATTAAACAATCCATCAAAGCCATGCAAAACCACCATTCACACACACATCACCTAACAACATCCTTTGCCGTGGCCTTCCATAGCATTTCCAGCATTCCCCCTTTACATTCCACATGCATTCCATACTTCTCCTAGCTGTTTTTCCATCATTATTTCAGCCACCATTCACTCTTTAATCCACATGCATTCATCATCATTTACCCTAGCTTCAATTCACATGCATTTCCAACACCAAACACAACCATTGCCGTGCCTTCCACACCAATTCCAGCTTTTCTTCATCATTGCAGCCACTTTGCCCTTTTATTTCTGCATTAAACCTATTTCCTTTCCCTAAATTCCAGCCATCCTCCACACCTTTCCAACCTAGCTGCACCCTACATACATTAATTAGTCATTCTTTTCATATTGCAGCCACATTCCACACCTTTCCAACCTAGCCACATCCATTTCAGCATCCACACACTTTGTCGTGCATCCCCCTTCCACGATCCATACGCAAACACTTACAATCCGAGATGGAGAGATCATCCAAATATGAAGTGGAGGAAGCCTTAACAACCTCAACAACAAAGAGGATTTCGACAGCCACCCCTTGGGATTTTTCAAAGGCCATATGCACCAATGCAACCTCAACCACCTCCGGTTCAACCAAGCTTAGGTACATCCTTGGATAATGATAAAGTTATTCAATTACTCACCTCTTTGACGCAGGGAGTACAAAATCAAACAAAAGAGATGCAAAATCAAGCTAACGAGGTGGATGAATTGAATAAGCAAATGGGGCAAATGGTGGAATTCATGGGCCAATTCAGAGAACAAGGCAAACTGCCTAGTTCAACCATTGTGAATCGAAGAAGAGGATTTGAAACCGCCAAGGCTATCACATTAAGAAGTGGCAAGGAAGTTGGAACCAATCCATAACCATCTAAATCAAGCCAAAAAGAAGATGGCAAGCTGTTGCACAAAGAGGAGGAGCAAGGCCAAGCCACGGCAAGGGTAAAACCCTTGCCGCAGCCATCTAAGGAGCCTAAATCATCCACCATAAGTAAGTTAGGTCCATATTCACTCAATTCTAACTCTATTCCACCAAATGTGCCTTTCACTTGTAGATTTATGCAAACAAAGAAAGAAGAGAGTGACAAGGACATTCTTGAGACATTTAGGAAGGTGGAAGTCAATATTCCACTCCTTGATGCAATCAAACAAGTTCCAAAGTATGCCAAATTCTTGAAAGAGCTTTGCACAACAAGGAAGAGGATTTCTAATAAGGAAGTGGTAAGGGTAAGTGAGAATGTTTTAGCAGTTTTACAAAGGAAATTGCCTTCTAAATGCAAAGATCTAGGTAGTTTCACAATCCCTTGTGTTATTGGCAATACTAAGTTTGAGCATGCCATGTTAGACCTAGGTGCATTGATAGGAGCATTTTCATGCGACTTAAATGGCTTGTTCTCGTGCATTTACGTTATGTTTCTCTAGTTATTTTAGTCCTTTATGCTTCTTTTGTGTGTTTTCAGGTTCTAAGGGCTTAAGGAAGAAAAAAAATGCATTTTGGAGCATTTTGGAGCAAAATTGGGCTTGGAATGGATGGCATATGATTGGAGCCAAAATGTTGGACGAATTTGAAGGCCTTGTATTCACTTTGGACATAAAACAAAGGGCCTAGCCCATTCTCTCTTAAACCAAGCCCTTTGCCATGCATTTCCTTCCAATTCCAAAGCCCACAATCAATGCAAAAGCCATGCAAATCCATATTCAACACCCTAAACTACAAGCATGCATCATCTCACCAAGCAATCAAACAAGCCACATGCATGTCCCTTTAATCATTCAACCACATTCCCACTTTCCTAGCTAACCCTACATGCATTCTTTATTCACTTTTCATCATTGCACCACAAATCATTCACCCACATGCATTCATAAATCATCCACACCTTTGTGCCATGCACATTCATAGCTTTCCCAACATAATTCACATACATTCCATTCCATCTCCCACATGCACATTCACCCCTTTCTCCATACCAAAACCGTGCATACACATTTCATTCCATTCATCCACCATTCATCCATCTTCCACCCCCTTTAATCATTTAACCCACATACATTCACAACACACTTCACATGCAAAACAATATCCATTCACACACCAAAACATCCATGCCGTGCATCCCCTCCACATTTCAGCTTTCCAAATGTAATTTCATCAACACATGCATTCATTATTCATTCACCTTGCATTTCAACCCACATGCACATTTAATCATTCAACCTTGCAGCCACCTTTACACCCCATTCATCCACAAACATGCAACCAACACATTTTCACCAACAAACAAGCATCATTGCCGTGCACTTCACCTTGTGAAATTCCAGCATCTTCACATGTATTTCTAGTTTTCCCTTGCATTTCCACCACTCATTCTTCATCATTTCAGCCACCTACATGCATTATTTATTAAACTTTTCATCATTGCATCCAGAAAATGAGCAAGAAAGCTTCCCAAACACATGCTTCTTCAACAAACAAATCAGCCCACATGCATCATCCTTTCCTTTGCCGTGGGATCCCTTTGGCCCCCTTGTGAAAATTCCAGCTTTCCACCCACTTTCCTAGTCTTTTATCACATGCATTGCAGCCATATGTTCCCTCCACTACTCCTATAAATACCTTGCATTCTCATCATTCAAGGCATTCCTCATTTTTCATACACAAACACACCATTTCCCAAGCCCCTTGCCGTGCATATCATCCCATTTTCTGTGCAGTTTTTCTCCTCCATTGCAGCCACTATCCAACCACTTCCCATCCCTCCAAAACACTTCATACCATCACACAACCTATCCTTAAACCTTGTGCTACAACGAGGAAGAGAAGAGTGCTTAAACGTTCATACAATTCAAGTTTGAGTTGTTGGAATGTTTAGGTGTTTCTTTGATTTCAAAGTTTCATTTTAATTCTCTTTGTTTTGTATGTATGGAAGAGAAGAGTGCTTAAACGTTCATACAATTCAAGCTTTGAGTTGTTGGAATGTTTAGGTGTTTCTTTGATTTCAAAGTTATGAGGAACTAAACCCCCTTTAGGTAGGGGGTGATTCGAAACTATGTTTATATTTGCAATATGAATTGATTAACTTTCGTTGGAATTTCATAAGTTGTGGATTCAATTTGTTTAACCGTTTGATTGATAGCTTATTTATGAATGTTTATTAAGAATGCGCGCTTAATTTTCATGCATAAATATGACGCTAGAATATAAGTGAATTTCACCTAATCGTTATGAACTTATATTCACAAGTAGTGGAGGTTGCTTATAAACAATCGTGTTAAACATATTCTTGGCACGAGTTTCATGCTCATCATAGTAACGAATGCCTCGTCAACACTTATAGTTTTCATAATGCTTAATGATCTTTGATTGTATCTTTATTGTGCTGTTCACGTAAAGGACTTTTGGAGAATGTTGTGAATTGCGTTGCGCAAACCCATCCAATTCATTAACTTAAGGAAAACTTGACGGTTAATTTAAGCGGACCTAATTAATCCGGAGTGTTGAGTTTCATAATTTATCGAAAGACCAACTGAGAATCAATCTTGTATGCAAGTATAACATGTGTGGAGAAAAACCCCTTAGCTAGCCTTCATTCCATTCATTCCATCACAATTTCATATTTACATTCCGCTCAGTTTATTAACTTGTTTTGTTATTTCAATTTTCGTCAAATCAAAACTTTTCCCCCCCCCCTTTTTACTTTCTTGTTCTTTAGTGCTTAGAATCTGTTTAGTTTATGTTTAAGGTATTTTGAATCAAGCCATAATCTTAAATTCATCCAAAAATTAGTTTTGAGTCTTTTAATGTTTTAACGTTTAGTTTCACATTCTTTGAGTCTAGTTTAGTGTTTTATCTTGTTTTTACGTTTTTGAGTCAGTTTCCAAGGTTTTAGCAATCCCTCCTAATCCCCGGTCCAGAACGATCCCTACTTACATCCATACTACAATTGTCAAAAAGAGGGTTTAATTTGTGCGCATATAAATCTCGCATCAAATTTTGGCGCCGTTGCCGGGGATTAGCAACTTTGCTAGTCCCTTTTCTTTATTTTTTTATTTTTTTTTTTTTATTTTTCGTGAATTCTTATTTCAGATTCTTAGTTTGTTTGTTTTCTTGTTTTTCAGGTACTGTGTATGACTCGTAGCTCTCGGCCTATTATAGAGAACATCTCCGACTTTGACGGTGATTTTGAACGCACTTTGAGGAGAACGAGGAGTCAACAAGAGCCACCACAACCTCCACCACAACCTGGGCTTGAAGAGGACGAAGTAGGTGTAGAAGAAAAGCCCACTGATCAAATTTTTGAAGAAGAACAAGCCATGGCAGCAGATAATAGAACCATCAAGGAGCTTTCGGCCTCGGGTTTGGATAATGCATTGCCTCTTTGTATCCAATACCCCACGGCTGCAGAGGGGACGACTGAGGTGTTTGAACTCAAATCCAGTTTGTTACACCATATTCCAAAGTTCCATGGCTTGTCTATGGAAGACCCCAACAAACACTTGAAGGAGTTCGAGGTGGTTTGTTCGAGCATGACCCCCGTCACTGTGGATGGGAGTATATTGAAGATGAAGGCTTTTCCATTTTCACTTATGGACAAGGCCAAAGATTGGCTCTACGAACTAGCCCCAGGAACGGTGACTTCGTGGGAGAGTATGAAGCGTGCTTTCTTGGAAAAATTCTTCCCTACTTCGAGAGTGATTCTCCTACGGAAGAAAATTAGTGGTATTCAACAGAATCATGGGGAGACATTCCCGGCTTATCATGAGCGCTTCAAGGGCCTTGTAGCTTCATGTCCTCAACATCAAATGAAGGAGGAACTTCTCCTTCAATATTTCTATGAGGGCCTCCTTCCTATCGAACGTCAAATGCTTGATGCCTCAGCGGGAGGAGCATTGGTGGACAAAACACCAAGGGATGCTAAGATTCTCATAGCCAACCGAGCGCTCAACGCTCAACAATATGAAGGAGTGGGCCAAAGGGAAGCCCCACGGCAACAAAGTGTAAATGAGGTGAGTGCTATTTCTGAAATTCAATCACAACTTGCTAATCTTACTTCTCTTGTTTCTCAGGTTGTGATTGGTCCAAAAGCACAAGAACACCAAGTTTGTGGCGTGTGCTCAATTCAAGGGCATCCATCCGACAAGTGCCCTCAACTAATCGAGAGTGGTGGGTGGGAATCTGCCAATGCAATTGGTTTCCAAGGACAAAATCAAAACAACCCATACTCGAACACTTACAATGCCGGATGGAGGGACCATCCAAACTTCAAATGGAGGGAGCCACAACAAACTGCCCAACAAGGAGGATTTAGGCCAAACCCCCCTGGTTTTTATTCCAAGCCGTATGCACCCCAACAATCCCAACAACCTTCGACATCATCTCATTCAGGTACGTCCTTGGAAAGTAATCAAGCTATGCAATTACTAACCTCTATTTCGCAGGGGTTGCAAAATCAAAACAACCGGATAGAAAATAACGAGAAGGAGATGATGGATATGAAGAAACAAATAGGGCAGATTTCTGAGTTCCTTGGACAGATTAGAGATAAAGGAAAGCTTCCTAGCTCAACCACAGTCAATCCAAAGGGAGGATTCGAATCCGCCAAGGCCATCACCCTAAGGGGTGGAAAAGAAGTTGGGAACGAGCCAAACAATTCCAAATCTGCCCAGGAAGTAGATGAAGAGACGACACAACCTAAGGAAGTGTCTAGCTCACCCACGGAAAGAGTGAAAAACCCAATGCCACAGGCCTCCAATCACCCTAACTCGGCCAAATCAGGTAATTTAAGTTCAAATTCATGTACTTCACGTCCTAATCTGCCCAATGTACCTTTTCCTCGCAGGTTCATGCAAGAAAAAAAGGAAGAAAGCGAGAAGGACATTCTTGAAACGTTCCGGAAGGTGCAAGTGAACATACCGCTTCTCGATGCAATCAAACAGGTTCCAAAGTATGCTAAATTCCTCAAGGACCTATGCAATACAAAGAGAAGAAGGGCAAACAAAGAGGTAGTGAAGGTAAGCGAGAATGTGTCCGCTGTTTTGCAACGTAAACTACCTACCAAGTGCAAAGACCCCGGTAGTTTCACGATTCCTTGTTTGATTGGACATAATCGTTTTGAAAATGCCATGCTTGATTTAGGTGCATCCATAAATGTCATGCCTTATTCCATTTATGCATCAATGAACCTTGGTGAGTTAAAACAAGATGGAGTTATAATTCAATTGGCCGATCGTTCTAACGCTTATCCCAAGGGAGTCCTTGAGGATGTTTTAGTGCAGGTCAATCACCTTATTTTTCCCGCAGATTTCTATGTTTTAGACATGGAGGATTCAAGCCATGCTCCATCATTGCCAATCTTGCTAGGCCGTCCCTTCATGAAAACAGCAAGAACAAAGATTGATGTGTATACGGGAACATTGACCATGGAGTTTGATGGGGACATTATTCATTTTAATCTTTCTGAAACCATTAAACATCCAATTGAGGACCATTCTTGTTTTGCTATTGATATTGTTGATTCTTTGGCACAGGTGCATTTGGATCAAATGAACGAAGATGCACTTGAGGTAGCCTTAACCCACGGCATGCAATCTGACCATATTGCCGTACCCCCTTGTGATGAAGTACTTGAAATGGTCGCTGCCCTCGAGTCATTGCCCTTCCACTCTGGTAAGTCTCCAATCTCACTTTTAGATTCAGTTTTGACTAACAAGTTACTTCCATCAACTGAGCAGCCACCTACACTTGAGTTAAAGCCATTACCTAGTCACTTGAAGTATGTGTTCTTAGGCCAAGATCAAACGCTACCCGTCATCATTTCAAACTTAATCACGGCTCAAGAAGAAGACAAGTTGATAAGGGTGTTAAAAGAGCACAAATCTGCCATTGGATGGACTTTGGCGGATATCAAAGGCATTAGTCCCACCACGTGCATGCATCGCATCCTTTTGGAGGAGGAAGCCAAGCCATCTCGTGAAGCTCAACGTCGCCTTAATCCACCTATGATGGAAGTAGTGAAAAAGGAGGTTATAAAATTACTTAATTGTGGTGTTATATATCCTATTTCTGATAGTCGTTGGGTGTCACCTGTGCAGGTTGTTCCAAAGAAGTCTGGCGTCACAGTGGTGAAGAATGAAGAACAAGAGCTTGTCCCCACTCGTGTTGTGACTAGTTGGCGTGTTTGCATTGATTACAGGAAGTTAAATGCCATGACAAGGAAGGATCACTTTCCATTACCATTCCTCGACCAAATGTTGGAAAGGTTAGCCGGTTATGAATTTTATTGCTTTCTTGATGGATATTCCGGATATAACCAGATTGTGATCGCTCCGGAGGACCAAGAGAAGACAACATTTACGTGCCCCTTTGGCACTTTTGCATATAGACGCATGCCATTTGGCTTGTGCAATGCTTCGGCGACGTTTCAACGATGCATGGTGAGTATATTCTCTGATTATGTGGAGAAGATTATTGAGATATTCATGGATGATTTTAGCGTGTTTGGCAATTCATTTGATCATTGCTTGAATAATCTGACTTTAATCTTGAAACGTTGTGTTGAAACGAATCTTGTACTTAATTGGGAAAAATGCCACTTCATGGTTAAGCAAGGTATTGTTCTAGGCCATATCATTTCTGAAAAAGGCATTGAAGTAGATAAATCTAAGGTAGACCTTGTTCGCCACTTACCCTCTCCAACTTCGGTTAGAGAGGTTCGTTCGTTTCTTGGCCACGCAGGTTTTTATAGGCGTTTCATTAAGGATTTCTCCAAGATTGCACAGCCACTATGCCGGTTACTTCAAAAAGAGGTGGTTTTCGAGTTTGATGAAGCATGCTCCACGGCATTCAAGCACTTGAAGGAAGCTCTCACTTCGGCTCCTATTATCACACCTCCAGATTGGAGCCTTCCATTCGAGTTAATGTGTGATGCGTCGGACTATGCCATTGGTGCTGTTTTGGGACAGCGAAAGAACAAGCAACCCCACGTTATCTATTATGCTTCTAGGACACTAAATGATGCTCAATTAAATTATCCAACCACTGAGAAAGAATTACTTGCTGTGGTTTTTGCATTAGATAAGTTCCGACCTTACTTACTTGGTACTAAAGTTGTTATTTTTACTGATCATGCAGCTCTCAAATATTTGCTCACGAAAAAGGAGGCCAAGCCTAGATTGATTCGATGGATGTTGCTTCTACAAGAGTTTGACATTGAGATTCGGGATAAGAAGGGCGTGGAGAATGTGGTGGCTGACCACCTAAGTCGAATGGTACATGAGGAAGTAGCGCCAATTTCTGAAACCTTTCCCGATGAGCAATTAATGTCTATCCAGGTAAGTGAGCCTTGGTATGCTGATTTGGTTAATTTTCTGGTGTCTAAACAAGTTCCTAACACCTTAAGCAAGGCTCAACGTGATAAATTAAAAAAGGATGCACGTTTTTATGTTTGGGACGACCCTTACTTGTGGAAAATATGCCCTGATCAGATTGTGCGTCGTTGTGTTCATGAATCTGAATTTAATTCCATTTTGAGTTTTTGCCATACATATGCATGTGGTGGACACTTTGGCACACAACGCACAGCGTTTAAGGTTCTTGAGAGTGGTTTTTATTGGCCTACATTGTTTAGAGATGCTAGGGCTTTTTGCTTAACATGTGATAGATGTCAAAAGACCGGAAGTATAGGCCAAAGAGACCAAATGCCGCAAACCCCAATCCTTGTTGTTGAAATCTTTGATGTTTGGGGTATTGATTTTATGGGTCCATTCCCTATGTCTTTTGGCTTTACGTACATTTTACTTGCCGTTGATTATGTGTCGAAGTGGGTGGAAGCTAAAGCCACCCGAACTAACGATTCTAGAGTTGTTGCAGACTTTGTGAAATCTAACATTTTCTCTAGATTTGGGATGCCTCGAGTGCTCATAAGCGATGGTGGGACTCATTTTTGCAACCGCACCATTATAGCATTGCTCAAGAAGTACAACGTGATGCATAAGGTTTCCACACCTTATCACCCCCAAACCAGTGGCCAAGCCGAAGTTTCAAATCGAGAAATCAAGCAAATCCTGGAAAAGACCGTTGGGCCGAATAGAAAAGATTGGAGCTTGCGCTTGGAGGATGCACTATGGGCCTATCGAACGGCGTACAAAACGCCCATTGGTATGTCCCCATTTCGGCTAGTCTATGGCAAGCCGTGCCATCTACCCGTAGAGCTTGAGCACAAGGCACATTGGGCGGTCAAGACCTTCAATATGGATGTGGACGCGGCTGGAAACCATAGGAAGTTACAATTGAGCGAGCTTGAAGAGATTAGGCATGAAGCGTATGAAAATGCCCGGATTTACAAGGAGAAGACCAAGGCCGTCCATGACAAGATGATTAGAGGCAAAACCTTCTCAATTGGGCAGAAAGTGTTGTTATTCAATTCTCGTCTTCGATTATTCCCCGATAAGTTACGTTCAAAGTGGGTTGGCCCTTTTATTGTCACTAATGTTTTCTCTCATGGTGCAGTACAAATCAAAAGTTCAAGGACGCAGCAAGAATTCAAAGTGAATGGGCATCGATTGAAGCCCTATTACGAGACGTTTGAGGAGCATGTCGTGGAGGAGGTACCCCTCCATGCCGTGGAACCTAGTCAAGCTTAAACGGAGGTACCGTCCGGCTGCAAGACGTAAAAGAAAGCGCTACTTGGGAGGCAACCCAATATAGTGAATAAAGCTTGTTTATTGATTTCCGAGTGATTCATAAAAAAAACAAAAAAAAAAAAGAAAAAAAAAAAAAAAAAAAAATGGCAGAAAGAGTCTTCACAAAGGTTGTGTACTTGAGGCCCCACTACGTGGCAACACTCTCGGAACAAGAGGCATCGGAACAGGAGGTCTCGGAGCAGAAGGCATTGGAACAAGAGGCATCGGAGAAGAAGGCATAGGAGCGGGAGGCACCAAAGATAGATCGTTCAAGGCCCCAAACCTTGGTGGAACGCTGGATGACCCAGGAAAGAGATGCCTCTGGAAGAAAGCTGCAAGCCGTTGACGGTCATCAAGCTCATCAAGCTTCCTCTTCATGCCTGTTGAATAATTGTTGGCAAGCACGTGCAAACTTCGGTTCTCGTACTTAAGCTGTTTGATCTCCTGCTTAAGACTCTCCACCTCCGCCATCAAGGATTCAACCTGTCGGGAGCGAGCAAGAAGGCGTTGGCCCATGTTGGACACAGAGCCAGTGCACTGAACACTCAGAGCCAGGGATTCTTGAACGGCCAACTCATCGGACCGTCCTGAAAGCAGCTGACTGTCTTTGGGAGTGAGGAGGTTCCGAGCCACTATCGTAGCTGTTGTGGGATCCGTCATCACAGAGTCCTCATCTGTAAGAGGGCCATGGGAAGATAAGAAAGACGGGCACCATACCTTACCCTGATGAGACGTGACCGGATCACTGCTTAGACTCAAATCTAAGCAAAGGTTCGATGGGTTGGATGAGCTAGCCATTGTTCACGAAGTTAAAAGAGAAGGGGTGGACGGAGTAGATTTTCAAAGAGCCGGAGACAAGTTTCAAGAATGGAAAATCTTCAGAGTGTGTGAGTTGGCGGTGATCGATAGCTCTATAAAAAGCCAAGGCAACGCGTCCACCGATTCAAAAAGCCTTGGCTTTTCAGAAATCGCGTTCAACACGTGGAGGCCATCATCGCAACTACACGTCTTTAGCCGACAAGCGCAAAGTTCGGCGACGCTTTATCTGCTTTTCAGAAAACGCGTGCAGCTTTATCGAAGAGGCGTCTTCAAAGATCGAAGAGTCGCCACTATTCCAAAAAGCTGGATTTGCGGGATCAAAATGTCTGTCGACAACGGCAAAAGCACAGTATCACCACTTGCTATTGAATTCCCTATATATGTCGACCTTCATTTTTTTTGGCAAGACAGAACTGAAGAAAATGCCCAACTCTTTCTCACCTCTGAGGGTGCACTCCCAGCAAAGCCTTTCGAGATACTCCATTCTCTCTTCTATCCCAAAGATGATCCAGGAGGAAGCAGCACAACAAATACATGTGCTGATTCATTCACCGCTTCTTCAAAAGCAAAGGTATCTCATATCATCAAGGGCAAAAGCAAAGGTATCTCATATCATGCTATTTCCCTGTCTTTTCCTTTGTCCTTGATATTATTTGCATGGCAAAGTGAAAGAAGCAATCAGCCGGCACTTGGAGTCTATATGGACCCTATTCCCTGGTTGCTTACCTAGCTTTGCTGAGCTATCCTCTAACCCTCTTCAATACGAATTGGAGAGATTGAACAAAGAAACAGATAAGAGGAGGAAGCTCAGACCTTCGGGGGAGACCAAAGGAAGCCTGCTGCCCAGTTCAAGAGTAGCACAAAGGAAAATCAACGATGGGAGCAGCGCAGTTCAAGAGTAAGCCTGTGGAATCACAAAGATCCAAGCCTCACTGCAATGACCAAGGAGAAGATGGAACGAACACTCCACAACCAGATTTGCATTTCTAAACTCTTCTCTTTGTTAGATACATTCTGCCATGTTTAGTATGATTAATTGTTGTTTATATGTTTGTGTTTAATATGGTTTTTAACATTGAGGACAATGTTTGATTTAAGTGTGGGGGAGTTATTAAAGTGTTTTGATGCAAATTCGTAGGGTTTTATCCACCATAAACTTCAAATGTTGTTTCTTGCTGTTTTTAAGTGTGTTTAGTGTGTTTTGACTTAAAAATTCGAAAATCACATAAAAATTTGAAAAACATGTTTTGAAAAGCCTAAAAAGAGTGTTTTGAGTTGTTTTTGTGTCGTAGGTCACCTTCCAACACAATGATAAGGATTTGGTTTCTAATTGCATGACTGTTGAAAAGAGTTATAAACATGGAGAAAAGTTTGATTTACTCTTGGTATATGCTTGGTCATGGTTATAATGTATGACTTCACATGCAATTATAAAAGAAAAAAATTAGTTATGTAACATGCTTGAAGGAAGGAACTCAAACAAACGCTACAACCCTGAGAGACTTGAGCCTATAACGTTCTTTGGAGAGTATAATCTGTGATTTCTTGTTTTCTAAAGTCGTTGCATGATCTCATTATTCTTTGCTTGGTTACTACTTAGAAGGCGTTTCATCATATAGTTCCAAATGCTAGAACTCATGCCCATTTCATTCAAAGCATGTTATTGATTTGCATAACATATACCAAGATGAAGTTGTGTAGTTGCCACCATAGCCAAATAGCCTCACTTCCCATATTTTGTATATGTTGTAAGTTTTACCCCCGTTGAGCTTTGTTTAGCCTTTATTCTTTGTCAACCCACACTATCCTCACCTAGCTTAGTTTAGGACAATCCACACCTTTGTTCTTAGAAGATAGTGAGCATGACTTAAATGAATTCCTTTTGAGTTACATTATGCAAGAAAATGAGTATGGGAGAAGGAATGCTTGTTCTTAAGTATGTTTTGAGTTTCAAAAGAAAAGAAAAACAGAAAAGAAAAGAAAGAAAGAAAAAAAAGAGCTTGAAAAAAAAAAAATGAAAGAATGAGTGATTGAAGTAAGGGCTCAAAACACCAATTCTGGCCCTAAATTGTCTCCCTTTTTGTTCCAAAGTTCAGTTTCCATTCAAAAGAAAATTCTAAGTTGATTCAATTGCCTTGCTCACTATTTCTTTAAGAACCTTTGTTTTCCATATCCCTTCTTTGTTATCCACACGCCCCAAGCCCCATTACAACCCGTGACTTCAATCTTGAGTGTTATGTATTTCAATTGTGGAGTTTGAATTTGGTATGAGCATATGGTGTCACTGGTTCTCGCGTCTAAGTAGTAGCATTCCATTCATGAGATCATAATCTAAACATGCTTATTAACTCCAAAAATTGCGTTCTTTGTGATACATATATGTGAGTGTTCGTTTTCATGTTTATATCAATCTTCTCACATATGACTAGATTAGGGTGTGTAGTTAGAAATTCTAAGTGAAAATCGAGTGCATATCTTGTAAGGAATTGAGCAAATTCTCTAAGGCATGTTACTACATTCAAAACATGGTTTTAAATGCTTAATTGTGAACTAGTATATGGTGACTATGATTAAGAATGTACTTAAGTGTGAAGATGACTAAAATCTGTGGGAATGATGATTTTTAACTTGTCATGTGCATTGGAAATCCCTAAGACGGTTGTTGGAAGGTTTAGGTGTGTTTTACTTGTTTTGTTTCGTTTCGTTTTGTTTTGTTTTTCTTTCTGTTTTGCTCGAGGACTAGCAAAAGATAAGTGTGGGGGAGTTTGATAGGAGCATTTTCATGCGACTTAAATGGCTTGTTCTCGTGCATTTACGTTATGTTTCTCTAGTTATTTTAGTCCTTTATGCTTCTTTTGTGTGTTTTCAGGTTCTAAGGGCTTAAGGAAGAAAAAAAATGCATTTTGGAGCATTTTGGAGCAAAATTGGGCTTGGAATGGATGGCATATGATTGGAGCCAAAATGTTGGACGAATTTGAAGGCCTTGTATTCACTTTGGACATAAAACAAAGGGCCTAGCCCATTCTCTCTTAAACCAAGCCCTTTGCCATGCATTTCCTTCCAATTCCAAAGCCCACAATCAATGCAAAAGCCATGCAAATCCATATTCAACACCCTAAACTACAAGCATGCATCATCTCACCAAGCAATCAAACAAGCCACATGCATGTCCCTTTAATCATTCAACCACATTCCCACTTTCCTAGCTAACCCTACATGCATTCTTTATTCACTTTTCATCATTGCACCACAAATCATTCACCCACATGCATTCATAAATCATCCACACCTTTGTGCCATGCACATTCATAGCTTTCCCAACATAATTCACATACATTCCATTCCATCTCCCACATGCACATTCACCCCTTTCTCCATACCAAAACCGTGCATACACATTTCATTCCATTCATCCACCATTCATCCATCTTCCACCCCCTTTAATCATTTAACCCACATACATTCACAACACACTTCACATGCAAAACAATATCCATTCACACACCAAAACATCCATGCCGTGCATCCCCTCCACATTTCAGCTTTCCAAATGTAATTTCATCAACACATGCATTCATTATTCATTCACCTTGCATTTCAACCCACATGCACATTTAATCATTCAACCTTGCAGCCACCTTTACACCCCATTCATCCACAAACATGCAACCAACACATTTTCACCAACAAACAAGCATCATTGCCGTGCACTTCACCTTGTGAAATTCCAGCATCTTCACATGTATTTCTAGTTTTCCCTTGCATTTCCACCACTCATTCTTCATCATTTCAGCCACCTACATGCATTATTTATTAAACTTTTCATCATTGCATCCAGAAAATGAGCAAGAAAGCTTCCCAAACACATGCTTCTTCAACAAACAAATCAGCCCACATGCATCATCCTTTCCTTTGCCGTGGGATCCTTTTGGCCCCCTTGTGAAATTTCCAGCTTTCCAACCACTTTCCTAGTCTTTTATCACATGCATTGCAGCCATATGTTCCCTCCACTACTCCTATAAATACCTTGCATTCTCATCATTCAAGGCATTCCTCATTTTTCATACACAAACACACCATTTCCCAAGCCCCTTGCCGTGCATATCATCCCATTTTCTGTGCAGTTTTTCTCCTCCATTGCAGCCACTATCCAACCATTTCCCATCCCTCCAAACCACTTCATACCATCACACAACCTATCCTTAAACCTTGTGCTACAACAACGAGGAAGAGAAGAGTGCCTAAACGTTCATACAATTCAAGTTTGAGTTGTTGGAATGTTTAGGTGTTTCTTTGATTTCAAAGTTTCATTTTAATTCTCTTTGTTTTGTACGTATAAGGAATGGAAGAGAAGAGTGCTTAAACGTTCATACAATTCAAGTTTTGAGTTGTTGGAATGTTTAGGTGTTTCTTTGATTTCAAAGGTATGAGGAACTAAACCCCCTTTAGCTAGGGGGTGATTCGAAACTATGTTTATATTTGCAATATGAATTGATTAACTTTCGTTGGAATTTCATAAGTTGTGGATTCAATTTGTTTAACCGTTTGATTGATAGCTTATTTATGAATGTTTATTAAGAATGCGCGCTTAATTTTCATGCATAAATATGACGCTAGAATATAAGTGAATTTCACCTAATCGTTATGAACTTATATTCACAAGTAGTGGAGGTTGCTTATAAACAATCGTGTTAAACATATTCTTGGCACGAGTTTCATGCTCATCATAGTAACGAATGCCTCGTCAACACTTATAGTTTTCATAATGCTTAATGATCTTTGATTGTATCTTTATTGTGCTGTTCACGTAAAGGACTTTTGGAGAATGTTGTGAATTGCGTTGCGCAAACCCATCCAATTCATTAACTTAAGGAAAACTTGACGGTTAATTTAAGCGGACCTAATTAATCCGGAGTGTTGAGTTTCATAATTTATCGAAAGACCAACTGAGAATCAATCTTGTATGCAAGTATAACATGTGTGGAGAAGAACCCCTTAGCTAGCCTTCATTCCATTCATTCCATCACAATTTCATATTTACATTCCGCTCAGTTTATTAACTTGTTTTGTTATTTCAATTTTCGTCAAATCAAAACTTTTCCCCCCCCCCTTTTTACTTTCTTGTTCTTTAGTGCTTAGAATCTGTTTAGTTTATGTTTAAGGTATTTTGAATCAAGCCATAATCTTAAATTCATCCAAAAATTAGTTTTGAGTCTTTTAATGTTTTAACGTTTAGTTTCACATTCTTTGAGTCTAGTTTAGTGTTTTATCTTGTTTTTACGTTTTTGAGTCAGTTTCCAAGGTTTTAGCAATCCCTCCTAATCCCCGGTCCAGAACGATCCCTACTTACATCCATACTACAATTGTCAAAAAGAGGGTTTAATTTGTGCGCATATAAATCTCGCATCATGCATCCATTAATGTCATGCCTTATGATAGGAGCATATTTATGCGGCTTAGTTAGCTTGTTTTCTTGCATTTACATAGTTATTTTCTATTTATTATAGTGATTTAAGCTATATTCATGTGTGATGTGATAAATAATAGCACTCAAATTAAACCTTCTTTTTGACAATTGTAGTAAAGATATAAGTAGGGATCGTTCTAGGCCAGGGATTAGGAGGGATTGATTTTGGCTTTGAAAGCCCACAGCATGGGCAGATTCCCATCCTCCATTCTCAATCAATTGAGGACATTGCTCAGATGGGTGTCATTGCATGGTGCGCACGCCACATACACTTTCTTTTTGCACTTTGGATCCATCAACAACCTGTGACACAAGAACAGTGAGATTAGCCAATTGAGATTGAATTTCAGAAATTGCACTTACCTTATTCACTTGTGGTTACTGCCGTGGGGTGTCCCTTTGTCCAACTCCTTCGTATTGTTGTGCATTCAAGGCTCGATTTGCAATTAAAGTCTTGGCATCAATTGGTGTTTTGTCAACCAAAGCTCCTCCTGCCGAGGCATCTAGCATTTGTCTTTCAATTGGAAGAAGTCTTACGTAGAAATATTGAATTAGAAGCTCTTCTTTCATTTGGTGTTGAGGGCATGATGCAACTAGAGTCTTGAAATGCCTTATAATATGCTGGAAATGACTCTGCTTGGTTTTGTTGAATGCCACTAATTTTCTTCCTCAAAAGAATGACTCTTGAAGTAGGGAAGAATTTCTCTAAGAATGCTTTCTTCATGCTTTCCCAAATTCATAACGATTATATAAGTTCATAACGATTATGTGAAACTTCATGATATTCTAGCATCAAATTCATGCATGCAAACTAAGTGTGCACCCTCAATCAACGTACAAGAATAAGTTCTGAATCAAACAGTTAAGCAAATTGCATCCACGATTTATGAAATCACAACTAGAAGTAATCTATTCATATTGCAAATATAATCATGGTTTCAAAGTCTCCTCTGGCCAAAACGAGTTTAGCTTCTCATGTCCACAGCAAAACATAGAAAACTTAAATTAAACATTGAGAACTAAGATAGATTACACCTAAGAACATTCCAACAATCCAAACTTTGAATGGCAGGCACGACTCCAAGGTGGTTGTGTATGAAATTAGGTTGTGGTGTGTTATGGAAGGGTTGTGCGGAATTGGGTTGAAGGATGGATGAATGTATGGTGTGGATGTGGGTGTGGAAGGGATGAATGGCTAAATGAATGGGAGGTTGCGGAATTGTATGTGAAAGATGGATGATTGCTGAATGAATCTCTGATTATATTTTATGCGGTAGATTTTTTATATTTTAGGGAAAGGATCATGGCTTTAATTAAATGTTTTGGGAAAGATTTGGACCCCAAATCCTCAAGGACAAAGGTAATTAAAGTCAGAATCCAAGAAAGAAGGGAAGAAGGAATTGGGAAAAGGAAAGGGACTGCCTTGCACAGCAAGGGAAAGGAAAAGGGTAAGGTGGTGCGGCATCCACTTAGGAGTGGGATTAGGCTTCTAGAATCTTATAATTAAGTGTCATAATATCTTTAGGGAGCCTCTTTAGCAGCTAGAACTTAGGTAGGAAAAGATTATGATTGATTAAGTCAAAATAAGGAAGTTTGACTCATGCTTCTTTCTTTGTAGCTAATTCCTTTTCTTCCAAGTCTTGAATTAATTGTTTCAACTCTTTAGAACATTCCTAGCCCTTCTTGAACTTCAATTTAGTCCATCCACCTTGCTCCAAGCATGGCTATCCATTCTAAGCCCAAAACTGCTCCAAAATGCACTTTCTTGCCTCTGTAGCTAATTAGGCCTACAAACACACGAAAATAACTTAAATCACTATAATAAATAGAAACTAACAACATAAATGCAAGAAAACAAGCTAATTAAGTCGCATAAATATGCTCCTATCATCCATCTCTCAACACAATTCATACCACTCATCCATCACACACAATAACCCAATTTCAGAGTGATGTGAAAATTAACTTGACACACAAATTAAACCCTATTTTTGACAATTGTAGTATATATGCAAGTAGGGATCGTTCTAGACCGGGGATTAACTAGGGATGCTAATCAACATAAATAAAATTTAAAAAGACTAAACTAGACTCTATAGATTCAAAACTGACTTAAAACACTCAAAACAGCAACAAACAATAAAAAAGACTCAATTATAGACCTAACAAGTGATTTTGACGAAAATAAAACTTGACTCAAAAGACTAAAAGAAAACAAATTTTGACTGAAATAACAAGACTCAATGAAAGGGGGATTGTTTTTGATGAATTTAAAATTAAAACAGAAACTTTGCATAAAACACTTTATACAAATGAATTTGGTGAATTGAAAAGGGTGAAATGCTAGTTAGAGGGTCCTTCTCCACACATGACATATGCATACAAACCAATTTCTAGTTATTATTCCTTTAGACTATGAATGACAATGCCCCCAAATTAACCGTGAAAAGCACAAATTAACTTTCAGATTTTCCTTAACTCGTTGAATTGGATGGAATACGCATCACAACCAAATTATCCTTTTCAAGTTCCCTAACTATGAAAAGCATGATAGAAAGACATATCAAAGGTCATTAAGTTCTTTGAATACCATAAGCATTGACAAGGTATTCGTAACTATGAAAAGCATGATAGAAAGACATATCAAAGGTCATTAAGTTCTTTGAAAACCATAAGCATTGACAAGACATTCGTAACTATGAAAAGCATGATACTCATACCAAGGATTTACTTAACACAATCATGACTAGTGACTTCCACTACTTTAGCATCAAATTCATGCATGCAAATTAACTGTCAACCATCAATCAACATACATAAACAAGTTTCGATAAACTAGATAAGCAAATCACATTCAAGACTCAAGAAACAATAACTGGATGTAATCAATTCATATAAAACATATTATCATGGCTTCGAATTCACCACCAACTATAAAGAAATTAGTTCCTCATGTTCATCATAATTGAAAACCAAATTAAAACAAACATTGAACTAAAACTAAAGATAGACAGAACCCAGAAACGGTCCACATTCCAATGGCATGCACGGCACTCCCTTGGATGGCAGATTGCACGACACAAGTCCTTCTCTCATTCCTTCCTTGCTACGGCACTAGGGTGATTTAGGTGTTTGTGGTGTGAATTATGGTGTTTGATGGCTAAATAAATGATTGAATGAATGGATGATGGTTTTCTACGGCATAACATGTATATATATGCTAGGGTTTCATGGCAAAGCCTTGGAGAACAAGGATAGGGCACGACATAAGTTGAATAGGAATAGAATTGTGCAACCAAAACCCAAGTGGAATGGGTTAAAAGAACCAGAAACCAAGGGGAATTAGGGTAGAAAGGTGCGGTAGACATTAAAACTTCTAGAAAGGATGTTTTAGAACATATTTCTGACTCAAAATCACCAACACATGCGGCAAGGGTGTAGGAGAGGAATTACAACTCCCAATCCACCAAGGAATGGCATATATGAGGCACACAATGGATAAAGCTTCTAGAATCTGAATTATGTATTCAAATGTATAATTAATCCATTTTAAATAGCTGGAATTAAGGCACAAACTGATTTGGATAAGATAAGATGGGATAATGCTAGATTTAGGAAAGGATAAGGTTGGTTAGGATAGGATATGATAAGATAAGGTTTGGATAAGATAAGGTTGTTTAGATAATGTTTCATGTTTCTTGCTCTTTCCTTATCTTCTTTATCTTGAACTTGTTTCTCCAAATTTGTAGCATGTTCCTAGCCTCTTTTAACTTCAAATTCGTCCATCCACCTTGCTCCATATGCAAGTGATGCGAGAATTATACGCACACAAATTAAACCCTCTTTTTGTCAATTGTAGTGAAGTGTATAAGTAGGGATCGTTCTGGGCCGGGGATTAGGAGGGATTGTTAATCACTTGGATTTGACTTAAAAATGTAAAAACACAATATAAAACACTATTTAATGCTCGAAGAATGCAAAACTAAAAATAAGAAAAATTAAGACTAAGACTTCAACTAAATAGGGGGGAATTGGATTTGGACGAATTTAAACTAAAATGGATACTTGGAAACAAAACAAATTGTAAATATGGATTTGACGGAAATGAATGGATGGGAAGCTAGCTAAGGGGTTCATCTCTATACATGTTATACTTGCATACAAAACGATTTCTAATTGCTTTTCAATAAACCATGAATTCTCAACGCCCCGGGTTAATTAGGTCCGCTTAAATTAACCGTCAAGTTTTCCTTAAGTTAATGAATTGGATGATTGCATACGACAATCCAAAGCATTCCTCACAAGTTCCCTACATGAATTGCATAATAGAGATACAAGCAAGAATCATTAAGCAACATGAAAACTATAAGTGTTGACGAGGCATTCGTTACTATGATTGCATGAAACTTATGCCAAGAATTTGTTTAACGCGATTGTTTATAAGCAACCTCCACTACTTGTGAATATAAGTTCATAACTATTACGTGAAACTCACTTATATTCTAGCGTCATATTCATGCATGAAAATTAAGCGTTCATTCTTAATAAACATACATAAATAGGATATCAATCAAATAGTTAAACAAATTGAATTCACAACTTATGAAACGTAATTAAAAGTAATCAAATCATATTGCAAGCATAAACATATATTTCGGATCACCCCCTAGCTAAAGGGGGTTTAGTTCCTCATACTTACAAAACAAAGAGAATTGAAATTAAACCTTGAAATCAAAGAAACACCTAAACATTCCAACAACTCAAACTTGAATTGTATGAACGTTTAGGCACTCTTCTCTTCCTCGTTGTTGTAGCACAAGGTCTAAGGATAGGTTGTGTGATGGTGTGAAGTGTTTTGGAGGGATGGGAAGTGGTTGGATAGTGGCTGCAATGGAGGAGAAAAACTACACAGAAATGGAAGGATATGCACGGCAAAGGTTTGGGAAATGGTGTGTTTGTGGTGTGTTGTGTATGAAATGAGGAATCTTGAATGAATGAGAATGAAAGGGTATTTATAGGGAGAGAATGGGTGAGAATGGCTGTTTGTTTAAGCATGCAAGTGGCTAATTAATGATGAACAAACAGCTAGGAAAGCATATGCAAGCTGGAATTGCATGTGAAGATGTGTGTATGTGCTGAAAATGCATTGAAAGCCCACGGCAAGGATATTCTCTTGCTTATTTTCTGTCTACATGATGAAAGGTTAATGAATAATGCATGTAGGTGGCTGCAATGATGAAGAATGATGGCTGGAAATGGCAAGGGAAAGCTGGAAAGCATGTGAAGATGTTGGAATGTCAATGTGAAGTGCACGGCAAGGATTTTCAGGATGGGTCTTTGTGTTGTGTAGTGTGTTGTTGTGGTATTGTTGTTGGTTAAAGCTTGTGAAATCATGATTAAAGATGCATGTGAATGAAATATTCAATGGGAAAGTATGTGATTGACAATTAGGGTGAAGTGGCTGCAATGATGAAGTGTGATGGTTGAAATGCAAAGGAAATGCACGGTTTAGACTTGTTGTTTGTGTGAAGTGTGTGTGAATGCATGTGAGTGGCTGATTTGTGTGTTGGGAAATCATGTGAATTAAAGGGATGAAGGTGGGTTATGCATGGCATGGGTAGGAGTGGAATGATAGCTAGGTTATGATGATGAATGCATGTGGAATTGCAAGGAGGGAAGGTGCAGAAAATGGAAGGGGATACACGGCATGGGTAGTGTTGTTGGTGTGTGAATGCATGTGTTGCATTGGTGGTGCAATGATGAAAGAATAAGTGCATGTGTGTGTGAATGGTGGTAGCTAGGGTGAATTATAATGAATGCATGTGGAATAAAGATGGAGAAGGTGGTGTAATGATGCATGGTTGTAGTTTAGGGTGTTGAATATGGATTTGCATGGCTTTTGAAGTGATTATGGGTTTTGGAATTTGAAGGAAATGCATGGCCTTGGGGTTGGTTTAAGAGAGAATGGGCTAGGCCCTTTGTTTTATGTCTAAAGTGAATACAAGGCCTTCAAATTCGTCCAACATTTTGGCTCCAATCATATGCTATCCATTCCAAGCCCAATTTTGCTCCAAAATGCATCTTTTTGCTCCTTTAGCCATATGAACCTAAAAACACACGAAAATGGCTTAAACTACTAAAACAACTATGAATTAACAACATAGATGCATGAAAACAAGCTAAGTAAGTCGCCTAAATATGCTCCTATCAAACTCCCCCACACTTATCTTTTGCTAGTCCTCTAGCAAAACAGAAAAACAAAACAAATAAACAAAACGACACTAAACACGTAAAACACAACCTACACCTTCCAACAATCGTTTCAGGGATTTCCAATGCACATGACAAGTTAAAAATCATTATTCCCATAGAATTTAGCCATCTTCACACTTAAGTACATTCTTAATCATAGTCACCATATACTAGTTCACAATTAAGCATTTAAAACCATGTTTTGAATGTAATAACATGCCTTAGAAAATTTGCTCAATTCCTTACAAGATATGCACTCAATTTCACTCAGATTTTCTGACTACACACCCTACACTAAGTATATGTGAGAACATTGATGTAAACATGAAAACGAACACTCACATATATGTATCACAAAGAACGCAATTTCTGGAGTTAATAAGCATGTTTAGATATGATCTCATGAATGGAATGCTACTACTTAGACGCGAGAACCAGTTACACCATATGCTCATACCAAGTTCAAACTCCACAAATTGAAACACATAACACTCAAGATTGAAGTCACGGGTTGTAATGGGGTTCGGGGCGTGTGGATAACAAAGAAGGGATATGGAAAACAAAGGTTCTTAAAGAAATATTGAGCAAGGCAATTGAATCAAGTTAGAATTCACTTTTGAATGAAAACTCAACTTTTGAACAAAAAGGGAGAATTTAGACAATTTAGGGCCAGAATAGATGTTTTGAACCCTTTCTTCAATCACTATTTTGTTTTTTTTTTCAAGCTCTTTTTTTTTTTTCTTTCTTTCTTTCTTTTCCTTTTTTTTTTTTTTTTTTTTTTTTTTTTTTTTTTTTTTCTTTTGAATCTCAAAACATACATAAACACTTAAACATTCTCTCCCCCACACTTATTTTCTTTCATAATGTAACTCAAAAGGAATTCATTTAAGTCATGCTCACTATCTTTTAAGAACAAGGGTGGGAATTGTCCTAAACTAGGCTAGGTGAGGAAAATGTGGGTAAACAAAGAATAAAGGCTAAACAAAACTCAACGGGGGTAAAACTTACAACATATACGAAATATGGGAAGGGAGGCTATTTGGCTATGGTAGCAACTACACAACTTCATCTTGATATATGTTATGCAAATCAATAATATGCTTTGAATGAAATGGGCATGAGTTCTAGCATTTGGAACTATATGATGAAACGCCTTCTAAGTAGTAACCAAGCAAAGAATAATGAGATCATGCAACGACTTTAGAAAACAATAATGCACAGATTTTAACTCTCCAAATAACGTTATAGGCTCAAGTCTTTCAGGGCTGTAGCGTTTGTTTGAGTTCCTTCCTTCAGGCATGTTACAAAAACGAATTTTTCTTTTATGATTGCATGTGAAGTCATACATTATAACCATAACCAAGCATATACCAAGAGTAAATCAAACTTTTCTCTATGTTTATAACTCTTTTAACAGTCATGCAATTAGAAACCAAATCCTTATCATTGTGTTGGAAGGTGACCTACGACACAAAAACGACTCAAAACACTCTTTTTAGGCTTTTCAAAACATGTTTTTCAAATTTTTATGTGATTTTCGAATTTTTAAGTCAAAACACACTAAACACACTTAAAAACAGCAAGAAACAACATTTGAAGTTATGGTGGATAAAACCCTACGAATTTGCATCAAAACACTTTAGTAACTCCCCCACACTTAAATCAAACATTGTCCTCAATGTTAAAAACATAGATTCACACAAAACATAAGTAAACACACAAAAAGCAACTAAACATACTAAACATGGCAGAATGTAGTTAACAAAAAGAAGAGTTTAGAGACGCAAATCTGGTTATAGAGTGTAAATTCCATCTTCTCCTTGGTAATTGCATTGAGGCTTGGATCTTTGTGATTCCACAGGCTTACCCTTGAACTGCGCTGCTCCCATCGTTGATTTTCCTTTGTGCTACTCTTGAACTGGGCAGCAGGCTTCCTTTGGTCTCCCCCGAAGGTCTGAGCTTACTCCTTTTATCTGTTTCTTTGTTCAATCTCTCCAATTCGTATTGAAGAGGGTTAGAGGATAGCTCAGCAAAGCTAGGTAAGCAACCAGGGAATAGAGTCCAGATAGACTCAAAGTGCCGGCTGATTGCTTCTTTCACTTTGCCATGCAAGTAATATCAAGGACAAAGGAAAAGACAGGGAAAGAGCATGATATGAGATACCTTTTGCTTTCGCCCTTGATGATATGAGATACCTTTGCTTTCGAAGAGGCAGCGAATGAATCGACATGCTTCGATCCACCGTTTCCTCTTGCCTCCTTTGTTCTCCGGGCCTTTGGTATCTTCTTTGGGGGATACATCCATGGTTGAAAGTGTGTTCTCAAGAAAAGGAGAAAACTGAGCATGTTTGTGCGGGTTGGTTGCAGCTTACATTTTTGGCCGAGAAAGAAAGTTATGCGTTGGTGGGTGTATGCCTTGCCATGAATGTTGATGTATATAGGAACTGTAATGGCAAGTGGCAGTGCGAATGCGGCAATGTCCTCCACGCGTCTTCTGAAAAGCCAGGAGCTGTTGACAAAGTGGTACGCGCTTTCTGAAAAGCCGGGAGCTTTTCACAAAGTTGCACTTGCTTTCTGGAAAGCCGGGAGCTTTCAGCTTTGTCACCCACGTTTGTCGGCTAAAGTGTGCAGCTGATTTCTCGCCTTCCACGCGTCTTCTGAAAAGCTGGGAACTTTTGACAAATTTGCACACGCTTTCTGAAAAGCCTGGATTGCGTCTGAAGAGCTGGCGATCTTTACGCCGGGAAATCCGGTTTTGAAGAGTGGTGTCTCTTCATTTCTGAATCGGTGAACGCATCTCCTTTAATAGAGGTGATCGATCACCTCTATCTGCACACTTTGAAGACTTCCCAAAAATCATCTTCGGCCCGTCGAGATTTTCCTCCATCCAACCCTTTTCTTTTAACTTCTTGAACAATGGCTAGCTCATCCACCCCATCGAACATTTGCTTAGATTTAAGTCTAAGCAGTGACCCGGTCGCGCCTCGTCAGGGTAAGGTATGGTGCCCGTCTTTCTTATCTTCCCATGGCCCTCTTACAGATGAGGACTCTGTGATGACGGATCCCACAACGGCTACGATAGTGGCTCGGAACCTCCTCACTCCCAAAGACAGTCAGCTGCTTTCTGGACGGTCCGATGAGTTGGCCGTTCAAGAGTCCTTGGCTCTTAGCGTTCAGTGCGCTGGCTCTGTGTCCAACATGGGCCAACGCCTTCTTGCTCGCTCCCGTCAGGTTGAATCCTTGATGGCGGAGGTGGAGAGTCTTAAGCAGGAGATCAAACAGCTTAAGTACGAGAACCGAAGTTTGCACGTGCTTGCCAACAATTATTCGACAGGCATGAAGAGGAAGCTTGATGAGCTTGATGACCGTCAACGGTTTGCAGCTTTCTTCCAGAAGCACCTCTTTCCTGGGTCATCCAGCGTTCCACCAAGGTTTGGGGCCTTGAATGATCTATCTTCGGTGCCTCCCGCTCCGATGCCTTCCGCTCCGATGCCTCTTGCTCCGATGCCTCCTGTTCCGAGAGTGTTGCCACGTAGTGGGGCCTCAAGTACACAACCTTTGTGAAGGCTCCATCTTTCTGCCATTTTTTTTTTTTTTTTTGTAATCACTCGGAAATCAATAAACAAGCTTTATTCACTGTATTGGGTTGCCTCCCAAGTAGCGCTTTCTTTTACGTCTTGCAGCCGGACGAAGAACCCAATCACTCCAAATTGGAGCCCACGACACCCAAGGGAGTGTCATCCACGGTGTGCTCCACAAAGTTCTCATAATAGGCCTTCAAACGATGCCCGTTCACCTTAAATTCATATCCCGTTTTCAAGCTCTGGATTTGGACTGCACCATGAACAAAAACATTAGTAATAACAAACGGTCCAATCCACTTGGAACGTAACTTACCGGGAAACAAACGTAAACGGGAATTGAACAATAGCACTTTCTGCCCAATGGAGAAGGATTTCCCACGGATCATGTTATCATGGAAAGCTTTGGTCTTTTGCTTGTAAATGCTTGCATTCTCGTACGCCTCGTGCCGTATTTCATCAAGCTCATTCAATTGGAATTTCCTATGGCTTCCCGCTTCATCTAAGTGCATGTTGAACTTCTTGACAGCCCAAAGAGCTTTATGCTCTAACTCCACGGGAAGATGGCACACCTTGCCATAGACAAGTCGAAAAGGGGACATCCCAATGGGGGTTTTGTATGCCGTACGATACGCCCAAAGTGCATCATCTAACCGTAAACTCCAATCCTTTCTTGTTGGCCCAACGGTCTTTTCTAGGATTTGCTTGATCTCTCGGTTGGAAACCTCGGCTTGGCCATTTGTTTGAGGATGGTAAGGTGTAGAAACCCTATGGTTGACACTGTATTTCCTCAATAATGCCTCAATGGTCCGGTTGCAAAAATGGGACCCTCCATCACTAATGATCACTCGTGGCATGCCAAACCTTGCAAAAATATTAGTTCTAATAAAATCTGCAACCACTTTAGAATCATTAGTCCGGGTGGCTTTTGCTTCCACCCACTTCGACACATAATCAACCGCAAGCAAAATATACAAAAAACCATATGATGATGGAAAGGGACCCATAAAGTCAATACCCCAAACATCAAAAATTTCAACATTTAGGATAGAAACCTGCGGCATTTGGTCTCTTGCACTAATACCACCCATTCTTTGGCATTTATCACATGTTAGGCAAAATGTTCTAGCATCCTTAAAAATACTAGGCCAATAAAATCCACATTGTAACACTTTGAGGGCCATGCGTTGTGTGCCAAAGTACCCTCCACATGCATATGTATGACAAAAACTCAAAATTGAATGACATTCAGAATCATGCACACAACGACGTATAATCTGATCGGGACAATACTTCCACAAATAAGGGTCATCCCAAACATAGAAACGTGCATCATTTTTAAGCTTATCACGTTGGTGCTTGTTTAGTTCATTTGGAAATTGTTTAGCCACCAAGTAATTCACTAAATCTGCATACCATGGTTCACTTACCTCAATGGATAGCAGCTGCTCATCGGGAAAAGTTTCAGGGATAGGTACGGCATGTTCATGCTCCTCGTGGATCATTCGGCTTAAATGGTCAGCCACTACATTCTCGCTTCCTTTCTTATCCCTGATTTCAATATCAAATTCTTGAAGAAGAAGAATCCAACGGATAAGCCTCGGCTTTGCTTCCTTTTTCGTGAGCAAGTACCTCAAAGCTGCATGATCAGAATAAACGATTACTTTAGTACCAATTAAATATGAACGAAATTTATCTAAAGCAAAAACCACAGCTAGAAGTTCTTTTTCCGTCGTGGAGTAGTTCAATTGGGCATCATTGAGAGTCCGAGAGGCATAGTATATGACATGCGGCCGCTTGTCTCTTCTTTGTCCTAGAACAGCTCCTAATGCATAGTCGGATGCATCGCACATGAGCTCGAACGGAAGGCTCCAATCTGGAGGTACAATAATGGGGGCCGAGACTAGCTTCTCCTTGAGTTGGTTAAATGCCGAATTACACTCTTCATCAAACTTGAATGGCACATCTTTTTGAAGCAATCGGCAAAGAGGGTTGGACATCTTGGAGAAGTCCTTGATAAAACGCCTATAGAACCCTGCATGGCCAAGAAACGAACGTACCTCTCCAACCGAAGTAGGAGAGGGTAAGTGACGTACAAGGTCTATTTTCGATTTATCTACTTCAATTCCTTTTTCTGAAACAATATGTCCTAAAACTATACCCTGTTTCACCATAAAGTGACATTTCTCCCAATTCAAGACAAGGTTAGTTTCAACACATCGTTTCAAAATTAAGGTCAGATTATCCAAGCATTTATCAAATGAATTCCCAAACACACTGAAATCATCCATGAAAACCTCAATGATCTTTTCAACAAAATCGGAAAATATACTTACCATACACCTTTGGAAAGTGGCCGGTGCGTTGCATAAGCCAAATGGCATGCGACGATAAGCGAATGTTCCAAAGGGACATGTGAATGTGGTCTTCTCTTGATCATCCAGGGCTATCACAATTTGGTTATATCCAGAGTATCCATCAAGAAAACAGTAAAAAGCATGACCGGCTAACCTTTCGAGCATCTGGTCGATGAATGGCAAAGGAAAGTGATCTTTCCTAGTCATGGCATTTAGCTTCCGATAATCGATACATACTCGCCATCCAGTCTGAATGCGTGTAGGCACGAGCTCATTCTCATCATTCTTGATAACAGTTACTCTGGACTTCTTGGGAACGACTTGAACTGGAGAGACCCAACGGCTATCGGAGATAGGGTAGATCACTCCGCAATCCAAAAGCTTGATTATTTCCTTCTTCACCACTTCCATCATCGGAGGGTTGAGACGGCGTTGAGCCTCTCGGGATGGCTTAGTCCCCTCCTCAAGAAGTATACGGTGCATGCATGTGGTAGGGCTTATTCCTTTAATGTCGGCCAAAGTCCACCCTATGGCCGTTTTGTGTTCTCGCAGCACCCTCACAAGCTTCTCCTCCTCCATTGCCGTGAGACTTGATGAAATGATGACAGGCAATGTTTCGCCTTCTCCCAAAAACACATACTTCAAATGGTCCGGCAACGGCTTAAGTTCAAGCGATGGTGCCTGAACAACAGAAGGTAGCATCTTAGTGGAAACTGAATTTGAAAGTGAGAGTGGAACCTTACCATATTGTTGTGGCAATGACTCAAGGGCTGCCACAACCTCAATTATTTCTTCACTAGAACCCATAGCAAAGAATTCCTCCTCCTTGCCGTGGCCTTGCATTGGCCCAAATCCTTCATTTTTGCACTCTATGGCCTTAGTGATGGTTGTTTCCAGGGCGTCCTCGTTCAATTCTTCAAGGTATACCTGCGCCAAAGAATCGATAACATCAATGGAAAAACAAGAATGGTCATCAACGGGATATCTCATAGTTTCAGAAATATTAAAATCAATCACTTCCCCATCGAATTCCATTGTCAAGGTGCCTTTGTATACATCAATCTTTGTTCGGGCCGTCTTCATGAATGGCCTACCAAGGAGAATCGGCAAAGATGTAGAATGGGCTGAATCCTCCATGTCTAGGATGTAGAAATCAGCCAGAAAAATTAAATGGTTCACCTGCACAAGCACATCTTCCAACACTCCTTTTGGATACGCGTTAGAACGATCGGCCAATTGTATAATTACACCATCTTGTTTTAATTCACCCAAATTCATATATGCATAAATGGAATAAGGCATGACATTTATGGATGCACCTAAATCAAGCATGGCATGTTCAAAACGATTATGTCCAATCACACAAGGAATCGTGAAACTACCGGGGTCTTTGCACTTGGTAGGCAGTTTACGTTGCAAAACAGCGGACACATTCTCGCTTACCTTCACTACCTCTTTGTTTGCCCTTCTTCTCTTTGTATTGCATAGGTCCTTGAGGAATTTAGCATACTTTGGAACCTGTTTGATTGCATCGAGAAGCGGTATGTTCACTTGCACCTTCCGGAACGTTTCAAGAATGTCCTTCTCGCTTTCTTCCTTTTTTTCTTGCATGAACCTACGAGGAAAAGGTACATTGGGCAGATTAGAACGTGAAGTACATGAATTTGAACTTAAATTACCTGATTTGGCCGAGTTAGGGTGATTGGGGGCCTGCGGCATTGGGTTTTTCACCCTTTCCGTGGGTGAGCTAGACACTTCCTCAGGTTGTGTCGTCTCTTCATCTGCTTTCTGGGCAGATTTGGGATTGTTTGGCTCGGTCCCAACTTCTTTTCCACCCCTTAGGGTGATGGCCTTGGCGGATTCGAATCCTCCCTTTGGATTGACTGTGGTTGAGCTAGGAAGCTTTCCTTGCTCTCTAATCTGTCCAAGGAACTCAGAAATCTGCCCTATTTGTTTCTTCATATCCATCATCTTCTTCTCGTTATTTTCTATCCGGTTGTTTTGATTTTGCAACCCCTGCGAAATAGAGGTTAGTAATTGCATAGCTTGATCACTTTCCAAAGACGTACCTGAATGAGATGATGCCGAAGGTTGTTGAGGTTGTTGGGGTGCATACGGCTTGGAATAAAAACCAGGGGGGTTTGGCCTAAATCCTCCTTGTTGGGCAGCTTGTTGTGGCTCCCTCCATTTGAAGTTTGGATGGTCCCTCCATCCGGCATTGTAAGTGTTCGAGTATGGGTTGTTTTGATTTTGTCCTTGGAAACCAATTGCATTGGCAGATTCCCACCCACCATTCTCGATTAGTTGAGGGCACTTGTCGGATGGATGCCCTTGAATTGAGCACACGCCACAAACTTGGTGTTCTTGTGCTTTTGGACCAATCACAACCTGAGAAACAAGAGAAGTAAGATTAGCAAGTTGTGATTGAATTTCAGAAATAGCACTCACCTCATTTACACTTTGTTGCCGTGGGGCTTCCCTTTGGCCCACTCCTTCATATTGTTGAGCGTTGAGCGCTCGGTTGGCTATGAGAATCTTGGCATCCCTTGGTGTTTTGTCCACCAATGCTCCTCCCGCTGATGCATCAAGCATTTGACGTTCGATAGGAAGGAGGCCCTCATAGAAATATTGAAGGAGAAGTTCCTCCTTCATTTGATGTTGAGGACATGAAGCTACAAGGCCCTTGAAGCGCTCATAATAAGCCGGGAATGTCTCACCATGTTTCTGTTGAATACCACTAATTTTCTTCCGTAGGAGAATCACTCTCGAAGTAGGGAAGAATTTCTCCAAGAAAGCACGCTTCATACTCTCCCACGAAGTCACAGTTCCCGGGGCTAGTTCGTAGAGCCAATCTTTGGCCTTGTCCATAAGTGAAAATGGAAAGGCCTTCATCTTCAATATACTCCCATCCACAGTGACGGGGGTCATGCTCGAACAAACCACCTCGAACTCCTTCAAGTGTTTGTTGGGGTCTTCCATAGACAAGCCATGGAACTTCGGAATATGGTGTAACAAACTGGATTTGAGTTCAAACACCTCAGTCTTCCCCTCTGCAGCCGTGGGGTATTGGATACAAAGAGGCAATGCATTATCCAAACCTGAGGCCGAAAGCTCCTTGATGGTTCTATTATCTGCTGCCATGGCTTGTTCTTCTTCAAAAATCTGATCCGTGGCTCTTCTTCTACACCTACTTTGTCTTCTTCAAGCCCAGGTTGTGGTGGAGGTTGTGGTGGCTCTTGTTGACTCCTCGTTCTCCTCAAAGTGCGTTCAAAATCACCGTCAAAGCTCGAGATATGTTCACAAATCGGATGAGAACTCCGAGTCATAAACTAGTACCTAAAACAAGAAACAAAACAAGATTAAGAATTTGGAATAAAATAAAAACAAAAGAAAATAAAACAATCCAAGAGATTAGCAAAGTTGCTAATCCCCGACAACGGCGCCAAAATTTGATGCCGAGATTTACTTGACACTCAAATTAAACCCTCTTTTTGTCAATTGTAGTGAAGTGTATAAGTAGGGATCGTTCTGGACCGGGGATTAGGAGGGATTGTTAATCACTTGGATTTGACTTAAAAATGTAAAAACACAATATAAAACACTATTTAATGCTCGAAGAATGCAAAACTAAAAATAAGAAAAATTAAGACTAAGACTTCAACGAAATAGGGGGGAATTGGATTTGGACGAATTTAAACTAAAATGGATACTTGGAAACAAAACAAATTGTAAATATGGATTTGACGGAAATGAATGGATGGGAAGCTAGCTAAGGGGTTCATCTCTATACATGTTATACTTGCATACAAAACGATTTCTAATTGCTTTTCAATAAACCATGAATTCTCAACGCCCCGGGTTAATTAGGTACGCTTAAATTAACCGTCAAGTTTTCCTTAAGTTAATGAATTGGATGATTGCATACGACAATCCAAAGCATTCCTCACAAGTTCCCTACATGAATTGCATAATAGAGATACAAGCAAGAATCATTAAGCAACATGAAAACTATAAGTGTTGACGAGGCATTCGTTACTATGATTGCATGAAACTTATGCCAAGAATTTGTTTAACGCGATTGTTTATAAGCAACCTCCACTACTTGTGAATATAAGTTCATAACTATTACATGAAACTCACTTATATTCTAGCGTCATATTCATGCATGAAAATTAAGCGTTCATTCTTAATAAACATACATAAATAGGATATCAATCAAATAGTTAAACAAATTGAATTCACAACTTATGAAACGTAATTAAAAGTAATCAAATCATATTGCAAGCATAAACATATATTTCGAATCACCCCCTAGCTAAAGGGGGTTTAGTTCCTCATACTTACAAAACAAAGAGAATTGAAATTAAACCTTGAAATCAAAGAAACACCTAAACATTCCAACAACTCAAACTTGAATTGTATGAACGTTTAGGCACTCTTCTCTTCCTCGTTGTTGTAGCACAAGGTCTAAGGATAGGTTGTGTGATGGTGTGAAGTGTTTTGGAGGGATGGGAAGTGGTTGGATAGTGGCTGCAATGGAGGAGAAAAACTGCACAGAAATGGAAGGATATGCACGGCAAAGGTTTGGGAAATGGTGTGTTTGTGGTGTGTTGTGTATGAAATGAGGAATCTTGAATGAATGAGAATGAAAGGGTATTTATAGGGAGAGAATGGGTGAGAATGGCTGTTTGTTTAAGCATGCAAGTGGCTAATTAATGATGAACAAACAGCTAGGAAAGCATATGCAAGCTGGAATTGCATGTGAAGATGTGTGTATGTGCTGAAAATGCATTGAAAGCCCACGGCAAGGATATTCTCTTGCTTATTTTCTGTCTACATGATGAAAGGTTAATGAATAATGCATGTAGGTGGCTGCAATGATGAAGAATGATGGCTGGAAATGGCAAGGGAAAGCTGGAAAGCATGTGAAGATGTTGGAATGTCAATGTGAAGTGCACGGCAAAGATTTTCAGGATGGGTCTTTGTGTTGTGTAGTGTGTTGTTGTGGTATTGTTGTTGGTTAAAGCTTGTGAAATCATGATTAAAGATGCATGTGAATGAAATATTCAATGGGAAAGTATGTGATTGACAATTAGGGTGAAGTGGCTGCAATGATGAAGTGTGATGGTTGAAATGCAAAGGAAATGCACGGTTTAGACTTGTTGTTTGTGTGAAGTGTGTGTGAATGCATGTGAGTGGCTGATTTGTGTGTTGGGAAATCATGTGAATTAAAGGGATGAAGGTGGGTTATGCATGGCATGGGTAGGAGTGGAATGATAGCTAGGTTATGATGATGAATGCATGTGGAATTGCAAGGAGGGAAGGTGCAGAAAATGGAAGGGGATACACGGCATGGGTAGTGTTGTTGGTGTGTGAATGCATGTGTTGCATTGGTGGTGCAATGATGAAAGAATAAGTGCATGTGTGTGTGAATGGTGGTAGCTAGGGTGAATTATAATGAATGCATGTGGAATAAAGATGGAGAAGGTGGTGTAATGATGCATGGTTGTAGTTTAGGGTGTTGAATATGGATTTGCATGGCTTTTGAAGTGATTGTGGGTTTTGGAATTTGAAGGAAATGCATGGCCTTGGGGTTGGTTTAAGAGAGAATGGGCTAGGCCCTTTGTTTTATGTCTAAAGTGAATACAAGGCCTTCAAATTCGTCCAACATTTTGGCTCCAATCATATGCTATCCATTCCAAGCCCAATTTTGCTCCAAAATGCTCCAAAATGCATCTTTTTGCTCCCTTAGCCATATGAACCTAAAAACACACGAAAATGGCTTAAACTACTAAAACAACTATGAATTAACAACATAGATGCATGAAAACAAGCTAAGTAAGTCGCCTAAATATGCTC